>NC_070641.1:5880454-6190414 GCF_947347685.1 Pleuronectes platessa
CGAAGCATACTGCGAAAGCAAACAAAGAGTTTTTAAGGTAAAGAAGTGGAATGTTCTGCAATGCCCAAGTCAATCTCCTGACCTGAATCCAATTGAGCATGCATTTCACTTGCTGAAGACAAAACTGAAGGGAAAATGCCCCATACACCGTTCACCTGATTTGGATGTAAATATCCTCAAATTAAAGCTGAAAGTATGCACTTAACGCACATCTTGATTGTTTCATTTCAAATCCAATGTGGTGGTGTACAGAGCCAAAATGATGAAAATTGTGTCAATGTCCAAATATTTATGGACCTAACTGTATTAAGACACAAAAGGAATACTATTACCAGCCAACACTGCGGAGAAGGCAATGACAAAAGAGACGACTAGAAGTCTCATCTTGTCAGATCTGCAGAAAGAAAGACAATTTACTCATCATTTAGTCTCATATTCTTTTTCATGTACTGTATAAAAACTATATGCAGTTACGGTTAAAATAAATAAAGCTTTATACATACTGTGTTGCTGTGAGGGCCCCGGGAGTAACTGGACAAACTGAACAGGCTGTATCATCTGAACAGGGCTTTTAAATTGCTGCCCCCCCCCCCCCCCCCTTGACTGTTTGACTGGATTACATAATATCAGTGTTCAGAGACAGCTTGTCCAGGGAAATGTTGTTGACTCAAGGTGAAAGAACACAAAGTCCAGAGGGGAACAACTGAGGAGAGCTCACTGGACAATATTCAGCCATTTAGTAATAAATCACATTTCTCCTGTATTAACTTTACTACACCTCCTGTTAAATTTAGAACACAAACTTGAATTGTCCTCCTCACCTACAAGCCCTTGATAATGTGGCACCTTCATACCTTAAAGAGCTTAAAGTACCTGTGATGGCAGCACCAGCAAACACAACCTTAAACTCAGTAACATGGTGGTAACCTTTATTTAATTTGCTTACCGTAGTTTGCTTCTTTTTACACACACACCCACATCAGAGATAAATAACTAGACATACATTTTGGGTTTTTACTACATACTTCATTCATTTATTTATATCTTTTTTCTGTGATAGTTTTTCCAAGTTTTCTGTGAGTTACCAGTTCCTGGGGGTTACTGCTGGAGTCTCCTGGCCAGCCATTAATCGGAGGCCCGGCTGCAACAGACAACCTTAAATGGCTTTAAGCACTAATTGGACTGCACCATGTCACTCATAATCATGGGGAGGGACATTGCTTCCTTATTTAGAATTTTTGTTGTTAATTTTTGACTACTGTTTGATATTTGCGTTTAATTGTTTTTCCTCAGTTAATATTATATGGCCTTATACTGGTGTGTTAGTTGTTGCTGTAGTTTGTTTTCAATGTTAGTATGTCTAACCGCCTTTTGTGTTTGAGTGGCTTGATCAGCCGCTATATATATTCCCCCTGTGTGTCAGTTGATGGCACTTTTTAGGTGCAGTTAAAATTTGTCCTCACACTACTGGAGGCTAGTTTGGTTAGTTGACCTTTTATTGGCCCAAATTTGCGAAGTTAATTTTTTTGCATATATGTTGATATTTTTTATACAAATAAACTACCTGTTGCTCTCTGGTCTTCCTGCTCGGCCCCTGTAAGTACCTTATCACTCCACATTCTAAAAAAATATTCATGGGTTTAGGAAATCAACCTTAAAGTTACGACGTATTTTAGTTTTAAAATTACGTTTGTTACATTAACATGTTTTAGTCCAGTGGTTCTAAAACTTTTTACAGCATGTACCACCTCAGAAAATATTAGGCTCTTCAGGTGTCACTGTTAGGACCAACATTAAAATACGGTTGCGTTGGCCTAACCTATTCTGCTACAGACAGTTCACGAAAGAGGAAGGTTTATTCCTAATAGGAAACTTATTTATTTTTTACGCTTGTCAGCCACAGCCACCCTGTACAAAGGTGGAGAACTAGAACTGGCACTTTAACACTTCCACACACAAGTTCATAGACACAAGTTATAGCTTTCCCATAAGAGATGAAAAAAGAAAAACAAAGCAAGAATGATGGAACATGGACCTCTTGTGGAATAATGGAAATAACAGGTCAAGTGACGGCACGCACACACACACAATACAAATCATGTTTTATAGTGTTTGGAGTAGAAATATTGTTGCCATTATTGGTTTGTGAAAAGCAGTAGTAGTAATCTATTATCCAGAGGAGTATAGTGTAGGTACTATTATTTCTATTAGTAAGAATAATATAGCTGGAAGAGGAAGTTTGTACTTTGAAAAAAGGACAAAGTACAAATATGTCAGGTTGAGTCAAGATGGAAAAAAGCCAAGTCAAAGAACAAAATGCTCTATTGTTAAGGTTACTGATTGATGAAATGTTGGCAAAACAGAAATCAATGTTCATCAATAAATGCCAATATACATGAGCCATAACTGAACCACTTCCATGTTATTCAGATAAGGTTATGATGTGGGTCAGTTTAATTAATATAAACTAATATGTAAAGAAATACACTCTTATTACACCTCACTATCAGATCAAACTGCTCACCTGCTGCTCACTCAGGTATATGGTTTGTTCAGTAATCCTTGTTGGAGTGTCCTTGGGCAAGATGAACAACAATATTATGTTGTAATTATAGTCCACAATCTACCACCATCAGGATGCAACATTACTGTCCATGATCCGATGCCACCAGGATCACGATCTACCACTACGATCCATGATTAGAATTCACCATCAACAATGCACTATCACAATCTACCACCATCAGGATCAATCTCCACTATCCATGATCCGGACCCATCATCGCGATCCACAATCCACCTTCACGATCCATCACTACTATGATCCACCATCACCATCCACCACCACGATCACAATCCATCACCACTATCCATGATCAGGATCCACCATCAGGATCCAGCTTCACGTTCAACCACCATGATCCATGATTACGATCCAACATCACAATTCACGATCCAACACCACTCTCCATGATCAGGATCCACCACCACTATACATGATCAGCATCCACCTTCACGATCAACCACCATGATCAGGATCCACTACCACTATCCAAAATCAGAATCAGAAGCACGATCCACAATCCACCCTCTGCGCATTGGCTCCCCCTGCTGGCCATGAGTGTAACTACTTGGATCTAGTGAACAGGAGGGGCGCCAGGACCCAGAGGAGACAGCCTGTCAGCCAACATGGCGGACCACAACAATCCCCACGCTGAGCAGAGTCTCTACAATGAGATGTTAAGGTTCGTTGTCGCTTCAGTTGGTTTTAACTGTTCATTCAGAGACGAGCAGCAGCTCATCTTCCATCACTGTCGCTCGATGGTTCTCACATGACTCTCTCTGTCGTCGGAGCGTTTGTAGTGAACACATGGGGGAACAGGCGGGACGGAGAAGCTAAACGTAGAAAGTGGTTGTGTTGTTGCAAACATCAGAAATGATGAAAGATTGAGTAAATCGGATTTTTTTGTCTGACCATGGTGAAGTTAGTTTGAGGTTGGGTAATTCACAGGACTTTGATTCTGGGATCATCAATAAATTAATCTTCGAACAGGGAAGAACAACTTTTATTTCCTGTGAGTTGACCCACAGACTCCAAATCCCACCAGATAGTGTGGCTACCATAGACAACATATCTTTTTAATGGATTTGAATGTGTCCTCTATTTAATACTTAAATACTAATATTTAAAAATAACTGCCATGTTGATCTTGCAGTGGTGGCGCAACAGAAGTCATTAGGTAGTGCATTACCTGTAGTTAACTTTGGGTTTGTTTGATTCGGTCACGTGGCATGCATAAACATATTGAGTCCAACATTTTGTTCACCTGCCACACACAAGAAGGGACGGACACAACCAGGACATCAGACGTAAAGTGACCGGAATGACCAGGATTTATGATGTGAACCCGTTGATAAGCAGGCAACACACACAGGCTGCAGACAGGAGATATGTTCTGCAGCAGATTATCACACCACGCAGTCTTATTTTTAACCTAAAGGTTCTCTGTGTAAGATGGAGGTTAAAGGGTTCTATTTTCACAAATGGAATTTGAAATAATCCTAGTGATGATTTTACTAGTGTGTAATCATCTAAATTGTACTAATTGTTGTTTTCTTTACCCTTGAAAGAGCCCAATTGAAATACACCGGGAGTGGGTCCTCTTTACGGAGGCCACCAAGTTTTTTACAGTGGCCCAAACTGGACCAACTAAACACCTTTTGAGTTTTCATGTCAACTGAAGGCTTCCACGGGTTCTTTCTCATGTTTAGAAGGGGAGGGTCAGGTTATTTAGCTGCAACATGCAACTTCGTCACTAGATGTCACAAAATCCTACACAATGAACCTTTAATTGTTGCAGTAGAAGCAACACCCCGCTTATCCAGGTATATACATTTTCATTCATGAGGTTATTGTATAGATCAGCTCTACATGTGAGTGTTAAGAAAAGATCAGGAAAGCAGATTGTTTGTCGACTGGTGCAGAGAAATGCACCTCAATACAGTGGTGCTACCAAGGGGAGGCCAAGTGGGGCCACCCTGATTGAATAGACTATTTTAAGAGCTTTTCCTACTACTTTAATGTGTATGTGCAGCACACAATTAAATAGAATGCAGTTATATCCAAATCAAAGGGGAATTTATTGATGGTCCCTAAGTGAAATCCCTGTGATCCAAACTGGATGTCTGTCCAATATCCAACCAAAAATTAACCTTAACTGTCTTGGTGACAGTAATACTGACATTAGGACTCTATTCACAATATTTTATTGTCACACCAGTTATATAAGATTTATTGTTTGTTACTTCCAGTCCGTCTGAGCTGTTTGCAGCTCGGTCCAGGAGTCACAAGATCCCAGTGAGAGGACCGAAGGACTTCTTCCCTGACGGCTCAGACGAGCAGAGACAGCGGCTTGACCAGAGTCTGACCGAGCACTGGAGCCTCCTATCAGAGGAGAGAGTGGAGAGGCTGTGAGTAGGCATCTGTCCATCCTCTGATTTCACCTTTTTGAAGCCTTTATTGTTGTCCTGAATTTTCTGAAAGTATCCTACATGAGCTCTGTTGTCAACCATGCAAAACAAGCAGGAACAGTTACTGAGGTTGACAAAACAATTTTTGTAGACAGGTACTGAACTCCTGAATATTTTCCTGAACTCCTGAGGGATTGTATGTGAGAACACAAAAGTCTGAGTCAGTTGCTCCGGACATTTCCCTGAACTTTTGCTGCCACCTTGAGTAAAATGACCAAATGAGACCATGTTAGCAACATAATTTATACATCATGTCCTAAATCCTGCTCTACCCAGGCGCCACCCCTCATCTGAATATGAAGTGACATTTTCCTGTTGTTGTAAATGTGTCTGACCACGACATTCTCCTCCTTAGTTCTTCATATCTGCAAGACAAACACCAGAAACAGTCCAGACAAAATTAGTCTGAAAACGAGAAGAATACTGCTCTTGTGGTGTCATCCAAGTGTCCGCAAACCCTATATCAGACAACCAGATGCAACATGTTGATTGTCATTAATGTAAGAGGATGCACAAACAGCAGGAGTCCAGTTGTGCTGCCCTTAAAAATGTTATACATGTTTTCTGTTTTTATTTTACTGCAGAGGAAACTTAGTGAAGGCAACATGGATTCCAGACAACCGGATTGTGGAGCTTCAGTCTCCAGCTGTGAGTATGAGGCTGTGTCCACACTGGCACGTGTTATATTCAAAACTAAATCATCTGCATGCAGATGAGCATTTTAGCTCCACATCAGAAATAATCTCAATCTGTTAACGTACCGTAGCACACACGACATGACCATTCACATACACATAGTCATGTGTTCACCACTAGAAGTCGACTCAAGACTGATAAGAACCAATAAGGAAGAGAACGTGTCATCGTTTTCAAACAACTTCCTGTTTATCCATTAAGACGAAAACGCAACCACAGGTTTTGTTTTCGTATAAGAACTAATACATACTAATGTGGATGTTGCCTGCATCACAGAAAGTGTGACTAACTATAAACACACTCTGAGCCCTCTGACATCTTCTGCACTCTAGCTCATGTGAGTTTTTGTTTTCAAGATTTTGTCAAACTATTATAATATTAATTGGATTTTTTTGAAAATGTTTTTAATGATATATACCATTTTTGTACACAGGGAAAGTTCTGGCATACGATGGGATTTTCTGCCAATGGCAAACAGTGTCTCCTCCCTGAAGAGGCTCTCTACCTGATGGAGTGTGTGAGTGGCAGATTAAACCTGGTGTGGTAAAGTCACCTGGAGCACAAAAAGTCGTAATTTTTCTTCAGCATTATTGTAATAAGAGTCAAGAAATACGTTTGACCTATAAACTGAGATCTCTAAACTTTGTGTGAGCAGGGAAACCTGCAGGTGTTTTATCAGGATTTGCCGCTGTCCATTCAGGACGGTTATGAGAGATTTCTGTCCTCAGCCACAGTGAGCCTCCGACAGTATCAGGTAAAGCTTTCAGTCCGAGTTCAAGTTCTGGAAGCGGAGCACGATGCTGAATCGGTCTAATAAATCTTTCTCCTCACAAAGGTGTTTGGGCATCTGAAGAGGCTTGGCTATGTGGTTCACAGGTTCGATCCCAGGTAACAAAAACCTAACATCCAGTATCGAGTCCAGTAAGACAGCACATCCATATTAACCCACTTCGTAACGTTGTTTGTTAAACCTGATTTTGTCCAAATAGATGATTTAAAGACTCAGTTATAAGTGGATATATAACGGAGGTCAAGGTTTCAAAAATGAGCTAAATCTTTTATTATTTGTGGTTTGTTACAGTTCTGAGCCATCGTCATACGCAAGGCAGCTGAACCTGCCTCACTCGCATGATAGAGCAGGAAAACAACAGAAGAGGAAGCGTAGTGTCAGCCCCTCCTCCACCCAGTCATCCAGGTAAACAGTGGCCAAGTTCATCATACAGAAAGATATTCATTATCAGCTTAATATGCAATGCACCTCTTCAAAGCCAAAGGGATGAAACAACAATAAAATAAGATGATAAGATTTCAAATTTCACACGGAGATGAAAGATTTTCGATAAAGAACATTTGAAGAAAAGATTTAAAACAAGTTATAGATTTAGAAATCTATGGTTAGGTCATTTGGGGTCACAAATCTAAAACTGCACAGAGTAAATTTCATCCTCTGTTTTTGCTGCAGTTGTGCTGATGCTCAAGAAAATTCCACTGATAGAACTGAGAGGATGATGGAGGATAAAGGCGAGGAGGACACAAAGCTTCCAGAGTCAACCTCTCCTGAGGATATGGAGGTCCAGATCCCCGCCGCGACTACCACTTATCCAGCAGATGAAGGTGGGGGCAGGAGCTGGTGGGCAGCAGATGGTCTCAGGGACAGGGACTCGGCCAGAGGATCAAATCACTGCGCCACCTCTGTTCCCTCTCGCTGGGACTTCAGCTCCATCTCGTTCCCTGACCTTGGCTCAAGTGAACCTCTGTCCAGCTGTCTGGCATCTCCAGACCCTTCTCTGCTGCCTGGGGCTTTGGCTGTGGGAGCCTGTGACGTTGCCCCCTGGAAGCAGAGGATAAACTTGCGGAAGGTGGCTATGTCCTCAAATGAGCAGAGGAGGGAAGAAGACGAGCGGCGGCGGCGGCGGGATGTCAACAAAGACAAAGACGTTTGTGACAACAACAATTTAAAATCAAACATGACATTAGGACGTACCTGACATTTTTTATCAGGGAAATTATTTTGTTGATTTCCTTTAGGTCCGGCAATGCAGAAACTGGGCGGAGTATCAAGAGCTCCTGAAGAGGCGACAGGGAAGAGGGGACGACCGACCAGCTCACCTGTGGAACAGAGAAGTCACTCCCTTACATGACCCAAGACAACCAATCCCCACCAGTGAGACTACAAGACCTGAGTTTTACTTAAACGTTCTGTCAAAGTTATTTCACTCTAATCCGAAATCCAAGTCACTGATATTCTTTTATTCCAGAGGAGCTGTTGGATAAAATCAGCGTGATCGAGTCTACAGATTTACTCGAGGGGGCGTCCAGGTATTACTTGTGCTGCTTCCTCTTTTTACACTGAAAACGGATAAATACATGAATGAATAAATAGGTAACCTGAGATTTCACACCGTTTTCACACCTAAAAGTCTTAACCAAGCTTAATGTCTTTGTTGCATTGTTTTTCATTTGCTATTGTTAGTTTTGGTTTCACATTGTAAATCAGGGAAAACACTTACAAATTATGACATTCGTACGTCCTGTTGTCATCACTACTTCTCGGGCTGCTTCTACCTATAATTGATTGGTTTGAAGACGGGTGTTACTCTGATGTTGTCAGTTGGGTAGTTAGTAGTCCTTCTGTTTGAATGGAAAAATGTGATGAATCAGTTAATTTGGTTGCCAATTTAATATATTCATGTTCTACTACCAGCATCATGAAACTTCAGGTGCAGTACTCCACACGTGTTCAAATTGATGTCCTCGTCGTGAGCCTCTTCCTCTTCTTTTTCTTCTTCTATTATTAAATGCTGTCTCAACTTCCTGCAGTCATTCCAAAAGTCCAAACTATACAAAAAGTGGGTTTTCACACTGCAAACAAACCAAATCCTGTTTCAGTTTGACCCTGATGCAAACCACCTCTTTTGGTCGGACACAATTTTGGGCTGTTGATCCGAGGCACCTTTCACACCTTTTGTGTCTGAAGGTTCAGACCAAAGACAGCAGGTGTGAAACACCCTATATTAAAAACGGATGAATGAATAAATATTGCAAATACGACCCTGGTGCCCTTTTCACAGATTGGATCACAGGATCCGCGGCTGGGCTCTGACTGATTTTCTTTAAGCCGTTATTTCCACGGAAGCAGCGGGAAATTTCTATTTGAGACTTGAAATGTATAAATTAAGTTTTGTAGCAAAAAAAAACCTTTCATCCATATCTGTTAGACAAACGCCAGAGCCACTTCCCGCCCTGTCGTGTTCTCATTCACCGAGTGTGATGCAGAGTGACCACATTGTGCTTTTGTGTGCTCAGGTTAAAAAGCTCAGAGGACTGGAGGATTTGTTTCAGTGTTTACCAACCTGATTCGGTGGCTGAGTTCAAGAAGAACAGTCCGGGGAAACCTTACTCCCGCATGTGTGTGTGCAGGTACGGCCATGTTTACTCAGGATTCGTTTACAGGAAACAACAGGTACCTGACCCGGGTTACAGTGATTGGAGATGAATGGCTCTTTTGTATCTCTGTCTTGTCTTGTTATGATTCTGGTAACCTTGCTGTTTGATCAGTCATTTAGTTAAAAAGGCCAGAAAACAAACACAATTTCCCGAGAACACTTGTCCCTCTTACTTGATAAACGACCAGAAATAACCATAATCAACTAACTGATGTCAGACTTGTCTCTCCCTTCGAAACTGACCACTCTCCATAATGTGATTCCATCCCTGCCGTGTTTCAGTTTCGACGGCCCTGTGCCCGACCTGCGAGCTATCAAGCTGCTGGCCTCCCAGAGCGGAGACGTCCCAGTGGTCTTTGCTGTGGTGGACTACGGAGACATCTCCTTCTACACCTTCAAAGACTTCCAGCTGCCAACCGATGTTTACCCCTGAGACGTCGCTGCAAAACATTTCAACACACGTTTTCAGGACTTTTAAATAAAACTGCAAATGTGTCTGATTTACTACGAATGGATATTTTTTGGCTCCAAATAAGGTCATAAACCCCGCCTCCTCCATGTGAACAGATGGGACATTGGACCAGATTCAAAATTCAAAGTATCCTAGTATCCAAGGGCTCCATTTTTGTACAGTGGGAGAAAATGGAAACACGTCTATCTGGTGTTAATTATGAATCTGACCAGACTCAATATTACTCCTTTATTTTCCCGTGAGCAATTATTTAATTGTGCAGTTTACAATAAAACTACAACGTTATTGATAAAGTCAGATTTATTGATAAAGTTCATTAAAATAACAAGTTGAGCCGACTTTCTTTACCAAGCATTACAAAGAAAAAAACCTGTATATAAATGAATTTAATGTTAGAATTGAACAAGGTTCAAGACGAAAATACTATAAAAGACTCAGAAGAAAAGATTACAGCAACTAAGAAAACATGATGGTGGACATTGAACAGAATAATAAAGCAGAATAGGGCTGAAGATGATTAACTGTATAAATATTACAAATTAGGAATTTAAATGTTTGTGGGGGAGAATCAAGGTGAAGTCCATAATAAAAAGGTTTATGAAAATGAAAGATCCGCCTTCAATAAATGTTTATCTTGTTTCCAAATCTACAACAGGTAATGTGGTTGTCTGCTTTTTTTAAATACTGAAAACTAGCTGTTCAGGTATTTTATTTACATTTTAAGATATTTAAACTAAAAACCTGGAAACATCTCTGGTCACATGCCTGTCTTTTTTTAAATATACATGTATATATGCAACCGCGTGACTAACAGCCAGTGGCCAGAGACAGTGTTTTTGGTCAGTTACTTCAGTCACCACAATATCTCAAGAACGTCTTGAGGGAATTTCTTCAAATTCGGTTCACACAATTGATTTTATTTTGGTGGTTAAAGGTCGATGTATCGTTGCTGTGAATGTGATAAATCAGGAACAGCCATTTGGAATTTATTACAGCTGGTACAAACATCCACTTGGACTCGAGGAGTTAGAGTTCAAAGGTCAAGGGTACTGTGACCTCACAAACCCTTTTTGCCTGTGAATGCTTGATGTAAGAACACCCCTCGAGAATCTGTTCAAATTTTCCATTAACATTCTCTTGGGCTCACTGAGTAAATCTATTGAAATTGATGGTTGTATGTTGAGCTCAGGGTGACCTCATAAACAGTCTTTGGCCTCTTGGACGTGATATTTAAAGACTGAATCTTCAAATTTTGATCAGTTGCCACTTGGACTCACAAGTAAACTGCATGGATTTTCGTGATCAAAGAGCAAGGTGACCTCATGAGTCTGGAAATATAGTGTGGAAACTGAAACTGCACTGGCTGGTGGGGACACACAACAAAAACCTGAAAACATTTCAGTTTTTTTATTTCTAGTTTACATTTCTGTAAAAATCTCTCCCCTCCCTCCCGACGTTTCGCTGAGATGCGCCTCATGTTGACTTTTTGCTTCAGCTGCAGGTCGACAATAGACATGTGCAGCTGATTTCTTCTGCTCTCTGTTCTGTTCTGTTCAGGAACAAAGAGAAGCTGACAATGACGTTAATAACTCTTATTGACGTGGCATCTGTACGTACATCTTCTATTGTTCCACTGTTTGAGTGAGTGTGTTTTTTGCAGTTAAAAAGCATTCGCTCACGTCGAGCTGAGGGCATAGTCATGTCAGGGCTGATGACTCTCGCCTTACTTGCTGTCACTGGTGAGTTATAAAATGAACATATAATTTTATTTATTTTGCTGCAGCTGAGATGTTGTTTTGCTGTTTGACCTCCTGAGGGATCAGATTCTGTGTTTTCCTCGTTGCCTCCTCAGCTGCAGGAGTCTCCAGTAGTGAGATGTCGGACTGCTCGTACTTGAGCCTCCTGACTCACTTGAACCTGATTCAAACAGACTCCCCTCTGTCAATAATGAGACCTGTGAAAAACTGGACTACAACAACTGTTGTTTACCTGGACATGGTGCTGTTTGGTATTCTAGAAGTGGTGAGCGTCTTCTGCCAAACTGACTTTATATCTAAATGTATTTATACTGCTCCTAATGCACTTAAATACTTCCATTTATTTATACTTTACAATTCACATCTCAGAAAGAAATGATAATACCTTTTGCTGCTCTACATTTATTTACCAGCTTTATTCACGGTAGTGTACAAGTATGTATAGTTACTTGGCAAGTTACAAAAGATGCTATTTGAGTTACAGCTGTCGTTTCATTCATCCCAGATGATTGACCTGTTGGTGTGTTTTGGATACGTGGCTGTTTTTGTTGTTAATACTCATGAGTGCTCACCATGGTGCTGCTGATTGTCTGCAGGATGAAAAGTCTCAAACTGTCACCACTCACGTCCAGACACAAATGGTAAGAATCTGGACGTTCACATGAAACATGGATACTTTTCATTTCACTAAATACATTAACTTCAGGAGCATGGTTCACTGCCATAGCTCTTTGAATCTCGTCACTCTCCAACCTGAGCCTTTTCTTGTCTCCTCTCAGAGCTGGAGAAATGAATTCCTGAACTGGAATTCTTCAAACTTCTGTGGAATTAAAATGTTGACGGTTCCTAGGAACATGCTCTGGGTCCCAGATGTATCCATTCAAGAGGAGTAACCATCAATCTTATCTATCTATCTATCCATCTATCTATCTATCTATCTATCTATCTATCTATCTATCTATCTATCTATCTATCTGTCTATCTATCTATTTATCTATCTATCTCTCTTTTTCTTTCTTTCTTTCTTTCTTTCTTTCTTTCTTTCTTTCTTTCTTTCTTCCTTCCCTCCCTTTCCTTCCTCCCTCCCTTCCTTCCTTCCTTCCAAAAATTGCAGACACAATTATCACAAATTGAAAAAATAAAGCGCAGATTTTTTTATTTAACATCCTGGGTTATTTTTATAGTCGTCTCAATGGTCAAGAGAGAAAATACATTTACTTGGGATTATAATCCTTGTGATAGAATGAAAAAAATCTTCTGAAATATTCCATTTCCTTTTCCTCCGTTCAGCACTTCTGACACTGGGACCATTCGGAACAGTCCTCTGGTCACTCTGACATCTAATGGGTGGGTGAGCGCAAGCGGACGCCAGCGGCTGACGACCACCTGTCAGTTCAAACTGAAACTCTTCCCATTTGACACACAGCGTTGTAACATCACATTTGGATCCATGAACTACCACGGTAAATTAGAGCCACATCCGTTGTGTGTTTTTTTCAGCTGTGAGAACATATTTAATGTAGTTATTCTGTTTTTTTTACACAGCGGAATCAATTGTACTGAGAACAATCAACAGTCAAGAAACTCTTTCTTCAGTCTCTGTTCTGATAATGATCACACAGGGAGAATGGGAACTTTTAAACATGACAATTATTTATGATTCTCTTGAAAAACAAAATGTATCTGAGAGCAGGCTCATATACATGGTAAGAATATTTCATAACATAGTTATTTCCACATCGTCCAACTAGGTTTATTTCTAGCCTAATTAATTTAACGTTTTTTCTAATTTTTTATTTCAGGTCATCATCAAGAGGAAGCCAATGCTTTATGTGATCAATTTAATCGTGCCCCTGTTGTACTTCCTGATCCTGGATCTGGCGTCATTTTTCATCAGGGGTGAAAAACTGAGCTTCAAAGTGACTCTGCTCCTGTCAATCTCCGTCCTCCTGCTCCTTCTTCAGGATATGCTGCCGTCCACTGAAGCCAAGCTGCCGTTGATGGGTCAGTTGTCACATACACACACAGACACAGACACACACACACACACACACACACACACACACACAAACACATACACACACACACACACACAAGCACATCTCTCTATAGTTCTGAGGAAACTCATTGACGTAATGCATTCCCTAGTCCCTTAACCATCACCACTAAATGCCTAACCCTAACCTAACCTTAGTCTAACCCTGATACCAAGTCTCAACTCTCGAATAGCCCTTCGAATTTGTGAGTACCGGCCGAAATGTCCTGACAAAGTCAAAATGTCCCATAAAGACACAGACACACACACACACACCAGCGATCCATCCATCTACAGGGGGAATTCTGGTATTCTGGGACATTGGGTAATGTGGGACACCTACATTTCTGTCTATTTATTTCCTGTTCAAACAAAATCAAGTCAACAAGACTTTTTATATAAATTAGCATAAATATAATGTGACTCAATCACATGACTTCATGGAGTTCATGGCACTAAAATCTGAATAAGTCACAGTCATCAAATTCACCCTCTACACCAGGGGGGTCAAAACTACGACCCTCGGGACATCATCGGCTAGCTATCCATTTTGAATTGGCCCGCATAAAAAAAAAAATACTATTTACTTACTTACTTATAGCACTTTGCAGTTTTGCTTTATTTTTTAAGAAATTGTACTTTCTTGATTTCTTGTGTTCTGGGTTTGTACCCTCAGGGTTTAATGTACTTATTGTAAGTGGCTTTGGATAAAAGCGTCAGCTAAATGAAATGTAATGTAATGGACTATGGCCCACTGTATTGCACATCTCAGTTTAGACACTAGGTGTCGCCCAACTCCCTCCCCCCAGCCCCGCCCTGAGCGATGAAATTGAGGCGCACTGTCAACAGTCTGCTCGAGGGCAGGGGGTGTGGCGGCGTGAGGGGCCCAGACCTTCGTATTTTTTACTGTATGTGGCCCTCGGGATAAAAAGTTTGGACACCCCTGCTCTACACACTGATCATGTGCATGTTTGTTCCAGCCAGCTTCTGTGTGTCGGTGTTCACTCTGGTGGGGCTGAGCATCCTGGAGGCCATGCTGATGGACTTTCTGTTGGGGCTCGATGGTTGCAGTGGAAACAATGCTCAAAACGCGGTTAATAACCAGGAAGTGGAAATTCAGCTGGAAGGCAACTCTCACAAAGGTGCATTTTGTGTTTTAGGTGCTATTATTATAAAAATGTTTATACTACTTTTATTATAAATTGAATTTTATTTCATTATTTATACATTTTACACTGTATATAATTGAATTTCTTTTAAGTTTGCTGACATAATTACTTTCTCTGAATTGTTCTAATTTTGGACTTTCTTCTTACTTACTCCACTTGTAACTTTCTTTTGAATCCTGTTTGCCACACAGACCCCTCTGCAGCTGAAGAGCGAGGTCATCTGGGTCCAGTGATGAAGCCCAGTGAGGTTGAGCTGCTGATGCTTATCCTGGAGGAAGTGAAGGTGGCTCGAATGGAAACTGGACGACACGTCAAAGACGACAGAAAGCCCGGACGTTACACAAGGCTGGCTCAAATCATAGACTCTGTGTACTTTGTACTCTATTTTCTCTGTGTTGTATCATATTTGGTATTCCTGAATAAGGAGTGGCTTTGAAGCTATTTATCAAATAAGGAAGAGTAGGTAGCTATAATTGGCCTCCATATGAAGCCTATAATTTACTTCTATAATGGCTCATTAATATCTCAACATAAACATAATAAAATGGTGAAAATACATGCACTCATTTTTTTACAAATAAAAAGCTGCTTAGTCAAAGGTTTTCACAGTCGTGGAGACACTGAGGCAAAACTATGTTTTTGGGCCCAAAACTGACTTAAAATGTATAAATGATCAAATGATCATTATTTCTCGCCCCGAAACTAAGAAGAAAAAAATCGAGAGATGCAATGATTGGTTGATTAACAATTAAATCATCGGCAGACACTGACAAACTGAAGAATAGGTGATGCTTCTGCAAACAGCCTGTCATATGCTGTGGTCATGTGACAGGAAATACTGAAAAAGTGGTTTTGATAACCGCAGCAGCACCGAGGTGCGAGTTGAAACCAAATCCGCAATTCAAAATAAAAGTGGTGTAATGGAAATCATGTGGTAAGCACGTTATTGTTATTGTTGCGCTAACTGCATAGTGACAATGATGATAGTGTGCAGTGAGGTAAATGCAGTGAGGTAAAGCAGTCTCCGTATCTGTCTTCAGTGAACAACCACGTGTGGCTAACCTACACAAGATTCACACATTTTTTTGTATTTATTATAAAATCACAATAACCCAAATAACAGTGTGTGACGCAGCTTCACCAAACCTGCGCGTTAGCGAACAAATTCCAGATCAGTAGTCACACAATTTTGTACAAGTAAACACAAGTTTACACTAGTTAGTTACTCTAAAATAATGTTTATGATTAAATAAAATAAGGATTTCTTCCCGACACTGGCCCTGTCACACGACTCGTGTAGATATTTGTAAAACAAGCACAAAACAACGCTTATTTTATTGAAATATGCGTCATATGGTGGATTATTAGTGAAGCATATTGATGCAAATTGAAAAATGGGTCTTAAAATATAAGAAAAGTCTTGAATCAAATCTTTATCTCGGATGACTGTGAGTCAACGTTAACATAATCATTAAAAGTAACGACGAGTAATCAGAGTTCTTTCTCCATTTCTTTTTTGTGCGTCTTATTTTTCCATCATGGATCTTGTCCACACAGATTCTACAGTACTGAACTTAATATTTCACTCAGACTTGAAACGCTGTGATGTTTTATCATATTTATCTATGTTCAAATGTGCAGAAGATGTTCAAAAAGTACACGTACACAAATTGGATTTTTCCACAGTAAAATGTGAAACCAGTAACTGCTTCATCCCTTATGTCGATAAAGCATCTATCAGTTTTAAAGAAAGTCAATATGGCAGGCTTTAGTAACCTTGATGATTAAATTTGATGCCTTCACATTAAGAATAAAATGTAATAAATATAATTGTATGCATACACACATATTAAGACACAAAAGGAATACTATTACCAGCCATCACTGCGGAGATGGCACCCAGAAAAGAGACCACGAGAAGTCTCATCTTGTCAGATCTGCAGAAAGAAAGACAATTTACTGATCAACTCAGTCAGCTTCTCTTCACGTATCATGTACTGTAGTAAAAACTTCATGCAGTGATGATTAAAATAAATAAAGCTTTATACATACTTTGCTGCTGTGAGGGCCCCGGGAGAAAACTAAACAAACTGAACAAGCTCTATCATCTGAATAGGGTTATTTAAATTGCTGGGGCCCCCCCCCTGACTGTTTGTCTGTGTAATGGAAAATTCCAGTGACCAGGTGTCTCTCTGCTGTGATACTATCTACCTGACAGGATGTATGCCCTTATTTGGTGATGTTTTTTAGTTTAAAAATTATGTTTGTTACATTACCATGCTTTAGTCCAGTGGTTCTCAAACTGTTTACACCATGTACGACCTCAGACAATATAAGGCTCTTCAGGTACCCCTGCTAGGTCCAACATAAAAATATGGTAGCCTAGGCCTAACCTATTCAGCTACAGACAATTCAGGCAAGAAGAAGGTTTATTCCTGACAAGAAAATTATTTATTGTTGACTGTTGTCAGCCACAGACAACAAAGGTTGAAAACTAGAACTGGAACTATAACACTTCCACACATAGTGGTGAATAGACACAAGTTAAAGCTTTGTCATAAGAGATGAAAAAGAAAAACAAAGCAAGAATGACGGAACGTGGACCTCTTGTGAAATAACGGAAATAACCGGTCAAGTGAAGGCGTGCACACACACACAATACAAATCATGTTTTATAGTGTTTGGAGTAGAAATATTGTTGTCATTAGTGGTTGGTGAAGAAAAAGCAATCATAGTAATTTATTGTCCAGAGTCGTATAGCGTAGGTACTATTATTTCTATTAATAATAATATTATTGCTGGAAGCGTAAGTTTATACTTTGCTAAAAGGACAAAGTACAAACGGTCAGGGTGAGGCAAAATTTAAAAAAAACAAATCAAATAACAAAATGCTCTATTGTTAAGGTTACTGATAGATGAAATGTTGCATTTGGCAACCTAACAGAAATCAATGTTCATCAATAAATGCCAATAACTCTCTCTCGTCGGAGCGTTAGTAGTGAACACATGGGGGAACAGGAGGGACAGAGAAGCAAAACGTAGAAAGTGGTTGTGTTGTTGAAAACAGCAGAAATGATGAAAGACTTTGAGTAAATCTGCCTTTTTCGTCAGACCATTGTGAAGTTAGTTTGAGGTTGGGTAATTCACAGGACTTCGATTTTGGGACCATCAATAAATTCATCTTTGCACAGGGAAGAACAACTTTTATTTCCTGTGATCTGACCCACAGACTCCAAATCACACCGGTTATTGTTGCTACCATGGACAAACATCTCTTTTTAAGGGATTTGAATGTGTCCTCTATTTAATACATAAATACTAATATTTAAAAAGATCTGCCATGTTGATCTTGCAGTGGTTGCTGTTACGTACAGTGTTTCGTATGTCTTGTATGTATGCATGTATTGTGTTCTGTTTTGTGTTGTTGTTTTGTCTCCTCCTCCTGGTTGACTGATGATGCCTGCAGGGACCGGAAGGGGGAGCTCTCGGGAAAGACGTGTCAGTGAATTGCCCACAGAGGAGGCTTTTTGGGTTGAGCTGTGGCAGAGCTCTGATTGTTTTGTTTGGTTTAGCTTGGTTGTTTGCTGGTGCACTGATTTAGTTTTACCTGTATTAGTTGAGTTGTTAGCATCCTACTTTTGTTTTGTCTTTGTCTTTGTTAATGTTTTTTGTTGTGCGCACAGGGACAACGAGGACAGGTAAGATACTCCGGGGGCTACATATAACACACTAGTAGGTTTACTCCTTGTTAATACCCCAGGTTAGAGTGAGCACCACCCACTGTACTTTTGGGTGCTAATCACCTGTAAAGGAGGGAGGGGGGGGGGGGGGGGTGGAGGTGGGTGTTCTTTTCTGTGGTGCAACTGAGAGTCCTTGTTGTTCCCTGTGTTGCTTTGTTTAAATAAATACTTTCTTTGCCTTATCTCGTGTCATGGTTTCTTTGTGATTGCACCCTCACTTCTCCAGATCTGTTGCATTTATGTTATGTCCCACTCCTAGCCACTAGGGGGCGTAACAGTGGCGCAACAGAAGTCATTAGGACATGTGCAGTACCTATAGCAAATAACCATTTAATCCATTTCTCTTAGACAAACGCCATAGCAACTTCCACTAGACGAAAAGCAGAATTTCCGTCAAAGGAAACCTCTTGGAACTCGCCTAATTCACAGCAGTTGGTGGCTGTTTACAGGACGCGAGTTCCGCGTTCTCCAGCGACGATAACGGATGGAAACATTACCCGGGGGGGGGGGGGTTGTGGAGCGAAGTTGTGATTTGATTAGCATATGAATCGAAGTGAAGCTGCTTGTGATAGCCTCTCTCGATTCACCATTGGAGGAAACCACAGACCCTTGAAACGAAAAGTCACTTGTGATGGCTGGTAGATCTGCTGCTAATGGTCACCCTTGGTCATTGCAGTACACACGTGGGTAAACCCCTCCCACACAATATTAATAATAATAAATATATAGTTGTAACTTATAATGTATTTATTAATATATGTTATTATTTATTAGTAAGCCTTTACAAAAAGCACTGCAGTTAATGAAGATTATACATTCATTCATGTGATGCTTGATGTTATATGTTGAACATATTGTACAGAGAAAAAACATGAACAAGGTATATGCTTAGTCAAAGCTTTATTTACTTAGAGCACAAATATTGTACAAACACAACTGGCCTAACCAGTGAAAAACTCAGGTGAAGCTTGAAATGTCTCTTTGCAGCCTCTTGGTCATACATTCTTTGGGGAACTCTGAATCTTCTCCAGTGTGTAGACGTCTGTGGTGTGTAGCTGTGAGATCCAGTGTAGCTTCTAGTCTTATTTGAAGGGTGGCACACAGGTTGGTGAGCTCCTGGCTGTAGAAGGATGGATCCATGTTTTCTGTCCCGCTTCAATCAGCTGTAATCACAATCAGTACAATAAGCACAGTTTAATGCAAACATACACCTACACATGTATCTGAAAAATGATTTAATGAATCTAACCTTACCCTCTTTCTTCTCCGACAACCCCTGAACTTCCCAATGCTGATGCAAGAGATGCAAGGTCCGGTTGGATGTACTGGACTTATTAACCTCTTAAGAGGCGGATGAGATTCGCCTAAAACGCCTGTTTGTGTGACAGTTCTTTACAGATCTGGGACTCAGTAGCAGAAAAGAAGCACGAGAAGCAAAATAAAGTATAAAAAATAAAACTTTACTTCAAAAGTCCATTCAGGGATAAGGCAAAATCCAAAGTCATAGATCCAGGCAGAGTCAAAAAGCAGGTAGTCCAAAACACGAATGAAAGAGCTGGAGAGCATGCACACACGGTGGCGACAATGACAATCTGGCAGAGAGTGAGGGGAAACACAGGGTACAAATAGAGTGCTTAATGAGAAACAAGGTACAGGTGCGTGGGGAAACAAACAGGAAGTAAATCTAGACACAGGACACAAGAACCCGGACAACAAAATAAAACAGGAAGTGGATACCAACAAACAGACTGCACAGATGTTACAGTACCTCCCCCTCAAGGGACGGCTCCAGACGTCCCCGGTTGGTCCGGGTGACGCCGGTGGAAATCTCGAATCAAAGTCTTAGCAAAAATGTCCCTAGAAGGGACCCAGGACCTCTCCTCGGGCCCATAACCCTCCCAGTCCACGAGGTACTGCAGTCCCCGGCCCCTGCGGCGGACCGCCAGAAGACGCCTTACGGCGTATGTTGGCCCCCCATCAATGACCTGGGGGGGTGGAGGGGGTCTGGTGGAGGGAGCCAGCGGACTGGTCCTGACAGGTTTGACCTTGGACACATGGAAGGTCGGATGGACCCTCATTGTCCTGGGGAGCTTGAGCTGCACCGCAACAGGGTTTACCACCTTGGTGATGGTGAACGGACCAACGAATCTGGGAGCTAACTTGCGGGACTCCAGGCGGAGAGGAAGGTCCTGGGTGGACAGCCAGACTCTCTGGCCAACCCTGTAGTGCGGAGCTTGTGAACGGTTCTTGTCAGCCACACGCTTGTACCGACTGGAGGTGCGGAGGAGAGCCGCCCGTGCTCTTCTCCAAGTAAGATGGCAGCAGCGCACCAAGGCCTGAGCAGATGGCACCGAAATCTCCTCCTCTAGCTCAGGAAACAGGGGTGGTTGATACCCATAAACACACTGGAACGGGGAAAGTCCTGTGGCTGAGACAGGGAGAGAATTATGAGCATACTCAATCCATATTAACTTTTTGCTCCAAAGAGAAGGATCTTGTGAAACTACACAGCGGAGTCCGGTCTCCAGCTCCTGGTTGTAGCGTTCCGTCTGGCCGTTTGACTGGGGGTGAAAACCAGAGGAGAGGCTGGCTGTGGCACCAATGAGCCTACAAAATTCCTTCCAAAACCTGGAGGCAAACTGGGGTCCCCGGTCCGACACTACATCCTGAGAGAGTCCATGTAAACGAAAAACATGAGACAACATAACCTCTGCCGTCTCTTTGGCAGAGGGAAGCTTCGGTAGAGGGACAAAATGAGCCATTTTAGAAAATCGGTCAACAATAGTTAGTACGACTGTGTTACCCTCAGAAGGAGGCAGTCCAGTTACAAAGTCGATAGAGATGTGCGACCAGGGTCGCCGGGGAATAGGCAAAGGGTGGAGCAAACCGTGGGGCCGCTGGCGAGAGGTCTTATTCTGGGCGCAGACTGGGCATGCAGCGACGAACTCCTGGACATCCTCCTTCAGTGTGGGCCACCAGAAACGTTGTCGGAGGAGACTTATGGAGCGAGCCACCACTGGATGACAGCTAAAGTTGGAACAGTGTCCCCACTGCAGGACCTGCGGACGGAGAATAGACAGAACAAAGAGACGGTTCTCCGGACAGCCTACCGGGATCTCTGCCCCCTCCAGTGCCTGTCTGACCTTATCGGTAATGCCCCATGTCACAGCTCCAATGACGCACGCTGAAGGCAGGATGGTGGCATGGGTTCCGGGGGTGTCCTCCAGCTCAAATTGGCGGGACAGAGCATCAGCCTTGACGTTCCTGGAGCCAGGGCGATAGGACAGTGTAAAGTCAAAGCGGTTAAAAAACAGTGCCCACCTGGCTTGACGAGAGTTTAGTCTTTTAGCAGTCCTTATATACTCCAGGTTCTTGTGGTCGGTCCACACCAAAAATGGCTGCTCAGCCCCCTCCAGCCAGTGCCTCCACTCCTCTAGAGCCAACTTCACAGCCAGCAGCTCCCTGTTGCCCACATCATAGTTCCTCTCAGCAGGAGAAAGCTTCCTGGAAAAGAAAGCACAGGGGTGAACCTTGTTGTCCTTGGAACAGCGCTGGGAGAGGACTGCCCCCGCCCCCACCCCAGAGGCGTCGACCTCGACGATAAACTGCAGCTTCGGGTCTGGCAAGGTGAGGATGGGTGCAGAAGAGAACCGCTGCTTAAGAGACCGAAAGGCCTCTTCTGCCTGGAGACTCCATGAAAACCTGGTTCCTGGGGACGTGAGGACATGGAGAGGGGCTGCAACAGAGCTGTAGTTCCTGATGAAACGTCTGTAGAAATTTGCAAAGCCCAAGAACCTCTGCAGCTGCTTCCTGTCTGTGGGAACAGGCCAATCCAAAACTCCACTGACCTTACCAGGGTCCATCTGGATGCTGCCGGGTGCCACAATGAACCCCAGGAAGCTAACAGTTCGCTGATGAAATTCACACTTTTCAGCCTTAACGAAAAGCTGATTCTCCAGCAGCCGCTGAAGAACCCGTCGGACATGCTGCACATGCTCCTCTTCTGACTTGGAAAAAATCAAGATGTCATCCAGGTAAATAAACACAAACTTATTTAACATGTCCCTCATAACGTCATTGACCAATGCCTGAAAAACTGCTGGGGCGTTGGTTAAACCAAATGGCATGACCAAATATTCATAGTGGCCGCTAGGGGTGTTAAAGGCCGTTTTCCATTCGTCCCCCTCCCGTATGCGAACTAAATGATAAGCATTTCTTAAATCCAGTTTAGAAAAAATGGATGCCCCTTTTAATAGTTCAAAAGCAGAAGATATGAGTGGAAGAGGGTACCTGTTTTTGACCATGACATTGTTCAGACCTCTGTAGTCAATGCAAGGACGCAGGGATTTGTCCTTCTTACTGACAAAAAAAAAATCCAGAACCAGTGGGAGACGATGAGGGACGGATAATCCCAGTAGCCAGGGAGCCTTGAATGTATTTATTCATGGCCTCCGTCTCAGGAGCAGACAAGGAGTAAAGGCGACCCTTCGGAAGCGAGGCACCAGGGAGGAGGTCGATAGTACAGTCATAGGGCCGATGGGGGGGTAAGGACGTATCGCGGGATTTGTTGAAAACCTCCTTCAAATCCAGGTAGACGGGTGGGACCTCCGAGAGATCAGGAAAATCTGGGGAAGAGTCAGAGTTCTGGAGACAACAACTAACCGAGGCAGACACAAGGCAGGATGAGAGGCAAAATTCACTCCATCCTAAAATCAACCCAGTTGACCAGTCAATGTGAGGGTTGTGTCTTTTGAGCCAAGGCAGGCCCAAAACCAGCGGCACCTGAGGTGAGTCAATGAGCAAAAAGGATATCATCTCAGCGTGGTTACCTGAGATCGTGAGACTCAAAGCAGGAGTACGGTGAGTAACATGACATAACAGGCGGCCATCCAGGGCGTTGGCCTCCCGGGGGACAGGGAGTGGTTCTGGGATCAGCTTGAGCTGCTTAGCTAGCTCCCGATCCAGGAAGTTCTCATCGGCCCCAGAATCCACAAACACAGCCAGTTCCAGGGAAACATCAGGAGATCTCAGACAGGCATGGGTTAATGGTCTGAAGGGACTAGAGGAAGTTGAGGTTTGGCTCATCAATAAACCTCTCCTTATTGATGAGCCCGGTCTTTTTAACGGACAAGCCGCCAAGAAATGGCCCAGCTTTCCGCAGTAGAGGCATCTTCCCTCCCTACGGCGGCGCTGACGTTCCTCAGAAGAGAGGGGAGTGCGCCCGAGTTGCATGGGTTCCTCCTTCCCACAGGGAGACACTGAGGCGCTGTCCGCTGGCCTCACTGGAACAGAAGAAGGTGCAGGAAACCGGAATGGCGAAGGCTGCCCCCATTGGGCCGGCGGTCTATCGTTGCATCGAGCCTTCTCCATCCTCCTCTCATGGAGTCGATTATCAATCTTTATAGCCAGGGCGACCAGAGAATCGAATTTGGATGGCAGATCGAGTGGGGCCAGGTGGTCTTTAATGTCCTCGGATAGACTGTGCAGGAAAGTGTCACACAATGAATTCTCTCCCCACTCACTCTCCGACGCCAGGGTGCGGAAGCGTATAGCATGATCGGCGACTTGACTGCTTCCCTGTCGCAAGTCCAACAGTCCACGAGCCGCCTCTCTGCCTGGTGTGCGATGATCGAAAACTTTGCGGAGGGCTTCCGCGAAACTCCTCGCTGAAACACAAGTTAACGACTTCTTGTCCCACTCTGCGGTAGCCCACTCTCGGGCCCTTCCAGAAAGGTGAGTAATCATAAACGCCACCCGAGAGCTCTCTGAGGGGTAAGAGTGAGGCTGCAGTTCAAAAGTCATTGAGCAGAGTGACAGGAAGGAGCGGCAAGTAGACGGATCACCATCATACCTCTCGATACTAGGGAGACGGGGGTCTGGGTGAACAACAGGATGAGCCTCCCTAGGCTGAGGAGCAGGCTGAGCAGGTGGATCCGAAGCAGTGGTTCTCAGGCTAGCGAGCATCTGTTGCATCTGGTTGGAAAGATCTTGGAACTGAACTGACAGGGAAGTTTGAAACGCATCCTGTCTGGCTTGCAATTGCTGCACGCCACCCACCAGAGAAGACAGCTGCTGCTCATGATCGTGAAGCAAACTCCCTTGTGCACGGAGAGCCGAGCGAAAAACGTCTTCCTCTGCTGAGTCTGTCATGGCCAGATTGTACTGTGACAGTTCTTTACAGATCTGGGACTCAGTAGCAGAAAAGAAGCACGAGAAGCAAAATAAAGTATAAAAAATAAAACTTTACTTCAAAAGTCCATTCAGGGATAAGGCAAAATCCAAAGTCATAGATCCAGGCAGAGTCAAAAAGCAGGTAGTCCAAAACACGAATGAAAGAGCTGGAGAGCATGCACACACGGTGGCGACAATGACAATCTCGCAGAGGGTGAGGGGAAACACAGGGTACAAATAGAGTGCTTAATGAGAAACAAGGTACAGGTGCGTGGGGAAACAAACAGGAAGTAAATCTAGACACAGGACACAAGAACCCGGACAACAAAATAAAACAGGAAGTGGATACCAACAAACAGACTGCACAGATGTTACAGTTTGAGGATACCCAAAGTAAATTGAAAGCTGTTCTTGAATCATTTGGAGTACATGCATTTTCCCCCCCAACAGTCAGAATCACTCTAAGTGCTACTGGCCTTGAATAATAGCAGTTGGCATACAGTGAAGTAGAAGGTTTTTATATCCGCCTGAATATTTTTGGTAAACAGATGCCTGCAGATGACTCTAGCTGGGACTTATGAGCTGGAAAACAAAATGGCACCCTAGCATGAAGCCTTGACTAGCCCAAGTTCAAATTTGAACACAATACCCCAGAAAATGAATATTTTACAGATGTTTTACTAAGGGCACGTCTAGACGTTTTCCAAAAAGGCCATTTGGAGACTCCAAAGGACCCTTGGTAACCATGGTAGCCAACTAGGCTAAAAAGGCTACTTTTACACTAAAAATCTTACTTTCATATAAAGGAGACAAAACTGGTCATACGGTTTAAAATGTATTCCAATATACATCATTTTTTTGGCAACATGCCAGCCATTGTAGCAGTCACGACCGGGGACGAAACACAATGGCACATCGCAGAAGGAGGCTTGTGGAGGAGTTTGTAGTGCCCTATCAGGGTGTTAGCACACATGCACCTGGATGGACAGATATGGGAAAAGAAAATAAGTCGGAAGCAATTAGAAAAGCAGTACAGATGCACATGGAGACATCCCTCGTGTCTTGCCACTGGACAAAGAGGAGGGAGTCCTTCCTGATCCAACGGATACTGCTACGGGAGACTTCGAGACCAGAGCGTTGACATTGCTTTTTGGGAAACCAATTCTGTTAGAGCGAATGGTTCCACACGCCCAAATCCTCTTCTGTAGGAGGACACGGAAAAAGGCTAGGACTTGTGTACAAATTGCCCACAAAGTGCTTGTAGACCGATCCCAGCATTTATGTGTCAATGAGTGCCATAACAGAATCGTAACTCAGCCCCTTGCCAGTAATTCCCTGTAACTTCCCCTCATAGACGAAAAAGTCTCATGTTTCACCATTCCTGGAGTCCGGCAGAACGAAGAGTTTGTAATCCTAGTGAACTGTTTCAGTTCAATGCGGTCTAGTGATGGGTGTGAGGGATGCAGTATGGTGTGAGGATCCAATAGCAGAACACGGAGGCACAGGTAGGAGCAGTTAACAAACTTTACTTCTTGTATATGGTACACGTAAAGGCAGTCCAAACACGAGAACGTGAATCCAATAGGGAGCAGGCAGAAGCAGAGTTGGTAATCGTTAAAGTCCTAGGTCGGTACACGGGCAGGCAGTCGGCGAAGGTGCAGAGTATCCGGCAGGAAAAAGGCAGAGACGAGAAACGTTAAACAGGCAGTGGTCGGCAACAAGAGAGCTATCAGAGAGAAATGCTGGGACGCTAAGAACATCAAGATACAAAGACGAACTGGCAACGCGACACAGGAACACAGAGACTAAATACACCGGGTGATTAGGAACAGGTGCAACCAATCGGGGAGGAGCTGACAATCACCAGGGTGGAACACACACACGAGGGAGGGAGTGAGGAGTCTGAAACGAGAGGAGAAATGAGTAGGGACACACAACACAGAACATAAAGCATGACCACCCAGGGGAAACAACTTATCGGACCGGACGAGACTTGACAATGGGAAGTTCGGATCTTTTTACCGTGTCGGTTCTTTGAATCTCGTCCAGTAAAATGAACGAATCTCTTTTTGAGTCATTCGTTCGTTTCAACGGGGGGGGGGGGGGGGGGTTGCAAACGATCCAAAGACTCGTACCCGGCAGATGAACGAATCGTTCAACTCCCGACCGTGTGTTTGGATCAATGATTCGTTCATCTGCCCACAGAGTCTTCGGCCGACGTGTCTGCCACACAGAGCGAGCTCATTTCGCCGGTGACCGCGGTGCGGGCGGTGCTCCCCAGAAAAGCAAGCCGAGCTCCGGGGCGGCGGGGCTCCAGAGCCCCCCAGTCACCTACATGCACATCTACGAGACGGAGGTGTTCAGCATGGGGGTGTTCAGGCCCGGCGCCTCTATACCGCTGCACGTCCACCCGGACATGAACGGGAATCTACGGAGCTGCTGATCCGCACGCTGCCAGCACATCCAGCTGGCCCGCCGCATCCGCGGACACAGACTTTAAACTGCTGCTGCTCCACTGACTATAACAACGCCGCATTCCTGCACTTATAAAATGCAATTCAATGTGGAAGTAATCCAAGTATTCAGAATACACTACTCAGATTAGTTAATGTAACGGAATACGTTACAGATTACATTTTTGGGCATGTATTCTGCATTCTGTAACGGAATACGTTTTGAAAGTATCCTTCCCAACACTGGAAATGTTACTGACTTGAGAGTAGTAAGACACCTATATTTAAAAAAAAAAAAATTCTCAAGATGGTAAATTTGCACAAAGGTTTTAAAAAGTGCATGCCTTGTGTTTATACTTACAATGACTTTGATTAAATTACTTAAATGCACACCGATTTTTTATTCTTGTTTCTGTAATGAGCAGTTAAATAAAAATGTGGGAAAGAATAATGTACAGTATCTAATATTGTGTTGGTCATATTTAAATTATTCATTATGTTTTTTTTTGGGGGGGGGGGGGGGGGAGAGGATAAAATAAAAGAATCGCATATTAAATCTTAATCGTTCAGCCCTATTCACAAGTCATAATGACTGGTTTTGTTATTTTCACTTTACATTTACACAAATGCCAGTGTGACAATAAATGACAATTTAAAACCATACAAACTGTCATGTTTTACTGTATATAATAGAAGAGGTTTTCTTAAAAAATATATGATCTGCCACACAAAAGCTGTCAGTCATGGCTGCTTTTTAACAGCGGTCACACGAAAGGGAATGAGGTAACTGTTTCCTCTTCTGAGCCTATGGAGGTCACGCGGAAAATGATCCAAAGACTCGTACCCGGCAGATGAACGAATAGTTCACCTCCCGACCGTGTCTTCAGATCAGTGATTCGTTCTTCTGCCAACAGAGTCTTCGGATCAGTGATTCGTGCATCTGCCGGATACGAGTCTTTGGATCCTTTCTCACGTGACCTGCATCAGCCTATGCAATAGTCCCGATGCGCGGCCACGGAAAAAATGAACGAATCACTCTTTGAGAGGACTCGTTACTCCCGAGTCCTTGTAAGGATTCGTTCAAAACGAAATAAATCGTTCACGACCGACACATCACTAATGCGGGCTTTGGAGGAACATGAACATGCGCTCAACGATGGCAATATCTTGGCTCGGGCGATAATTCCTTTTGCAGAGTCGATTGAAGGCGGCTGTGCCTCTCCTCTGCTCGTTAGTAGCATCCGCCACCAAGCTACTGAAGTCTAGTGCCCGGGAGATCCTGAGGAACTTCCTACCACTCATTTCCCGTCTCAGGAATGGCAAACAGTACCGTTCGCCAATAGTCGTTAAATCCACCACATTATACAGCACCCATGTAAAGAACCATGGACATGAATGAAAACATGTCCTGCAATGTCACAATAATCCATGGTTTTGTGGGCGTGTAGTAGTTCCTCGAGCCAAAGTCATTTGTGTTCCGAAGAATTGTCAGTAAAATGGAGTTAGTAAAATACTGTTGAAAAAGGTGCAGGACTGTGTACGTTGCTGTAGAGATGAGCTGGGGTCCTGGTGGACGGGTGGGTCTGAAGGTGGGCTGTGGTGATGTCACATCTCCAACATAAACATCATTCCATCTCTCTCCAGATGGGCTAGCTGACACACCGGCTTGACTGCTGCTGCTGCCGCTTCTCCATCTCGCCCTCCCTCTCCCTCCCCGTCCTCTGCCTCGTGGTCTTCTCCTGCTGGCAGAACCTCTCTGAGGAGTTGGGGGATTGGGCTCCTCTCCTGAGGAACTGTCCTGCTGCTCCAGTCTATGTGGCCGCTTGCTGGCTGGACACAATGTATCCGGCTCCCAAGCCGTAACTGAATCAGATGATTACCTTTTTTGTGAAAATAATGAAATACAGGTCATTTACAAATCTAGATAAAACGTGTATGCATTCTACACAAACACACATTTCCCCCACATCTAAAACCACACCTAATCCCATTCCAATAGTCAAACAAAGACAAACACACATCTCCCCCACGTCTAAAACCACACCTATTCACAGTTCTACAAATCTACAAATCAACAATATATTGATCGAGCACTGTCCGTCAACGAGGTGTCTAATTGGCTATTGTAGGCTGTTGAAAGCCCATGCCAGCTCCAATTGGGTCAAATGAGCTGTCAATTTATAGTTCAGAGTGCAGCCACCATTTTGATATCAAGAGAGCTGCTTTGTTTACATGCGAACACGAGTTACAAGGGAAACGCATCAGAGATTACACGTAGCTGCTGGCTGCTCTGAGGTTACGCAACAGCTGAATGTGGCTATTCTTTGATGAAATAGTGTGTTTTGGACAGATTATGTTACTGGATTGGATCATCTGGACCTTTGGCAGTGTACTAATACCGTGTTTGTTGGAATGTTATCGATCTGTGGATTAATATGATGCTTCTTAGGTGAGTGACGTCGACTATCTTATTTTTTTTTGTGTTGGTTGTCTGACTGAGACGTTGGTTTACTGGCTGTGGAGATCGGATGAAATGGTTTACATCAGTCGAATCAGAATAATCGTAGCTTTCTAACGATACGTTGCATTAGTACCATTAGCTGTACAATGCAGTTCTGTAAATAACAATGTTTGACGCTGATCGGTCAAAGAGCACACCTAGGGGACACCCGTGGGCCGATGCAGCACAACAGGTTAATAAACGGAAATAGCCTCGCTGCATCAGCGTTGGAAGAGCCACAGCAAAAACAAAACAAATTCCTAAACAGTTACTTACATACAATGGCGTAATTTTCAGCACTGCAAATCCGGACTTTCAGTGAGTCTCGGCGTAATGTGCATCGCTGTGTGCGGGAATCAGGCTGTGAAAACACAATGATGAAAAGGATCAGATAAATTAAACCTGGAGAATGTATTTTAAACAGCTGGGTCTCACCTTAACTTAGGGACTGTGCGCCCGTCTTCTCTTCCTCGACTCGTCCACACTGGTCCTGTGGTTTTGCTTTCCAACACACTCATCTTCTCCTCCAGGGAAACAGTGTCAAGTGGACTTCAGCAAGTTATTTACCCCGAAAACAGAGTCACTCGTTCAGACCAAGCAAAACAAGAGCCGGTTCATGTCTGCGGGAGGCAGACGCTGCATTCACGAGGCTGTGATGCGATGAGCCCATCAGGTGATGACATGAACGAGTGACCCGAGGCTTTCAGAGTAAAGCTTCACAGATGTCCTTTTATCCTAAAGCAGCGGTTATAACAGCTTTTAAATTGTACATTTATATTGGATGAGTATGTGACTGAGGACCTGTCTATTCTTTCTGGTGTTAAGTAATTGTTCTTACATGATTCTTGCTGTTCCGTGTTTGTACCCTCATAGCTGAAAAGTGTTGAGTGTTTTAATGGAATACTGAGAAAGTTTAATAACAACAATAAGACAATTGAAGTTCAAATTATGAGGGAATTTCAGCAGAGTCAACAGCTTAGTTTGCCATGGACATGTGAATATGGTGCTGTATTTGCCAGTATTTTTGGAGGACAGATATTTTTATGGAAAGCCCGTAGAAGTTTGGAGCTTACAGGGCACAGACTCATAATACCAAGCATCATTTCTTCCTGTTGAGCGGATTGCTGGTAAATGTGTGGTTAACACATCCACTGTTTATTTAACCAACACAAGTGAAAAAGTATCTGTAATCATGCCACTCTGCACAGAGGTTGAGATTTAGGATAGTGTTCATGGGCAATTAAGATTGAGGAGGTGGTTTGTCAGTCCTGTCCAGGGAAACAGACTTACTGAGCCTCATTGTTTTGGATTATAATAAAATGTTGAAATAAAGGGCATTGTTTCAAATTTGTTTCATAGCATTGACCTTTGCTCATGGTATATAATGTAATTCATTATAGCACACTTACTTACTTAAGGGAAACAATTTCCAGTTTTTTATTTATTTTAAGCCTGGTGTACTTACACCAGATCGTTTAGTTGGTACTTTTTAGAAAAAGGTGTTATCTGCACTGAGGGAAACTATCCTGATTTGCATTTGTAAAGATCAAAGCATTGTCATTTGCATGTGAAAGCCTCCCCTAGGCTTAGGAGCAGGGGTGTCACTTCCCAACATTCACAGGCCTGTAAAACTGCCAGAAACGGGTACCCCGCGTCAATTCCTTACAGTTTTCTGTGCTGCCTGCAGATTCCTGTGAACAGCCGGTAACCGAAAATTCTCCCAAAATTTCCTGCGACACTTAGTGACACAAACTCTTACTTTTCATGCAGTGTTCCCACCCTGTCGTGTTCTCATTCACTGAGAGTGATGCAGAGTGCCCACATTGTGTTTTTTTTGTGCTCAGGTTAAAAGGCTCAGAGGACTGGAGGATTTGTTTTAGTGTTTACCAACCTGATTCGGTGGCTTAGTTCAAGAAGAACAGCCTTGGGAAACCTTACTCCCGCATGTGTGTGTGCAGGTACGGCCATGTTTACTCAGGATTGGTTTACAGGAAACAACAGGTACCTGACCTGGGTTATAGTGATTGGAGATGAATGGCTCTTTTGTATCTGTCTTGTCTTGTTATGATTCTGATAACATTGCTGTTTGATCAGTCATTTAGTTAAAAAGGCCAGAAAACAAACACAATTTCCCGAGAACACTTGTCCCTCTTACTTGATAAACGACCAGAACTGACCATAATTGACTAACTGATGTCAGACTTGTGTCTTCCGGCGAAACTGACCACTCTCCATAATGTGATTCCATCCCTGCCGTGTTTCAGTTTCGACGGCTGCTGGCGGCGCAGAGCGGAGACGTCACAGTGGTCTTCCAGCTGCTAACCGATGTTTACCCCTGAGACGTCGCTGCAAAACCTTCGTTTTCGGGACTTTTAAATAAATCTGCAAATATGGGATTGATATGTTATGTCACATGTTGTGTGTCTGATTTACTATGAATGTATATTTGGTTGGCTCCAAATAAGGTCATAAACCCTGCCTTCTCCATGTGAACAGATGGGACATTGGACCAGATTCAAAATTCAAAGTATCCTAGTATCCAAGGGCTCCATTTTTGTACAATGGGAGAAAATGGAGACACGTTGTCTATCTGGTGTTAATTATGAATCTGACCAGAATCAATATTACTCCTTTATTTTCAGGTGAGAAATCATCGAATTGTACAGCAGGTGCAGTGTACAACAAAACTACAACGTTATTAATCAAGTCAGATTTATTGATAAAGTTCATTAAAATAAGAACAGCAGTTGAGCGAACGTCCTTTACATGACAAAGAAAAGAACATGTAGATAAATTAATTTAATGTTAGTATTGAAAAAGGTTCAGGAGGAAAATACAATAAAAGAATCAGAAGTAAAGATGACAGCAACTAAGAAAACATGATGGTGGACATGGAAAAAAGTAATAAAGCAGAATAGGGCTGACTATGAACTGTGTGAATATTACAAATTAGGAATTGAAATGTGTGTGGGGGGAGAATCAAGGTGAAGTCCATAATAAAAAGGATAATTAAAATGAAAGATCCGCCTGCAATAAATGTCTATGTTGGTTGGGACATGGTTTTTGTGGAACCACAGGCCTCCTTTTCGGCCTTCATGGGTACTCAAAAGCCTGAACCACATGTTCCCTTTGTTCCGGAGAAATAGGAAGCCAAGGAACTCACTCTCCCAGGATGCGACAGGTCCTTTTGTTCCGGACAACTTCACCGAGAGGTATGAAAAAGCCACAAAAGTCAACTGCAATTGGTCACACTGGCCCCATGACCCCTGAGGTCACAGGGCCAATATAAGGCCAGGTCTCCCCCGATTCTTTCTCTTTTCTACAATCCTTCCAAGGAGGCAGAATGCCAGCCTCTTCTCCTGCATCGCCGAGGGGGAAGCCTGGCTGCTCCAGCTCACATCTTCTCTTCCCATCTACGAGAGGAGCGCAAAGGTGCAGCTTCCGGCTCATCTCATCAAGGAAACCTCCTCTCAAATCAAGCTCTACCAAACTCCTAGTAGTGACTCGATGTCCTGCAGGAGGACTTTGAACCAGCAACTGAGCCCTGCAGTTCAACACAACCGCAAAGGCAGAAACCTTACGACCAGCCAGAAGACTTCACAGAACTGCGAACGGAACTTCAACTTCCTTTCTCCCTTTTCCACGGATGGGTAACACAACTGGGCTTAACAATTATACTAGGTTAGCAAGACTGTTTATCTGATTATGTGTGGTGTTTATAAGTTTGATATGTGTTGTGATATTTTGGTTATAAGTTATTCGAAAGTAAGGTTAGTTTGTAATGCTCTTCACGGTCATTCTTTGCATTTCAGTCTACACTCTTTGTCTAACTTAGCATCCACACAGACACACACATATCTCTTCAGCTAATTGAATCTTCCCCCGCTACCAGTCGTAAAACCACTTCAGAAGGAGAGGGGGCCTCAACTTTCAAGTGGCCAGCGACCATCTTGAAAGCATGCTGAGGAAGGTGTGAGCTTTTGGTCAGCCAACATTTTGGGAAGCACTCTGACTTACATAGACACACACACACTCACTTTCTTTTCCCTTCCCTTGAAGGGTGGTGCCCCAAGTACCTTTAACCAAATAAAGTTATTATTTAATATTAATATTTTATATTTTATTTTGATTTATTGAATGCCGAAAAGGCACACCATTTTATGGTATCACTTTTAAAGCATTATTGCGCAACAGGTAAAGTGGTTGTCTGCTTTTTTTAAATACTGAAAACTAAATGTTCAGGTATTTCATTTACATTTTAAGATATTTAAACTAAAAACCTGGAAACATCTCGGGTCACATGCCTTTCTTTTTTTTAATATATGTACATGCTACTGCGCGACTAACAGCCAGTGGCCAGAGACAGTGTTTTTGGTCAGTTACTTCAGTCACCACAATATCTCAAGAACGTCTTAAGGGAATTTCTTCAAATTTGGTTCAAACATTCACAATTGATTTTATTTTGGTGGTTAAAGGTCGATGTATCGTTGCTGTGAATGTGATATATCAGGAACAGCCATTTGAAGTAATTACATCTGGTACAAACATCAACTTGGACTCGAGGATTATCTTGGTACATTTTAGAGTTCAAAGGTCAGGGCTACTGTGACCTCACAAACCCTTTTTTGCCTGTGAATGCTTGATGTAAGAACACGCCTCGAGAATCTGTTAAAATTTTTCCATTAACATTCTCTTGGTTTCACTGAGTAACTGTATGGATTTTGTACTTTTTTTATTTCTAGTGTACATTTCTGAAAAAATCTCTCCCCTCCCTCTTGACGATTCGCTGAGATGCGCCTCATGTTGACTTTTTGCTTCAGCTGCAGGTCGACAATAGACATGTGCAGCTGATTTCTTCTGCGCTCTGCTCTGTTCTGTTCAGGAACAAAGAGAAGCTGACAATGAGGTCAATAACTCTTATTGACATTACATCCGCACGTACATCTTCTATTGTTCCACTGTTTGAGTGGGTGGGTTTTTTTCAGTTAAAAAGCGTTCGCACACATCGAGCTGAGGGCAAACAGTCATGTCAGGGCTGATGACTCTCGCCTTACTTGCAGTCACTGGTGAGTTATAAAATTAACATAAATTCTTGTTTTTTTTGTTGCAGCTGAGATGTTTTTTTGCTGTTTGACCTCCTGAGGGATCAGATTCTGTGTTTTCCTCGTTGCCTCCTCAGCTGCAGGTGTCTCCAGTAGTGAGATGTCGGACTGCTCGTACTTGAGCCTCCTGACTCACTTGAACCTGATTCAAACAGACTCCCCTCTGTCAATAATGAGACCTGTGAAAAACTGGACCACAACAACTGTTGTTTCCCTGGACATGCTGCTGTTTGGTATTCTAGAAGTGGTGAGCGTCTTCCGCCAAACTGACTTTATATCTAAATGTATTTATACTGCTCCTAATGCACTTAAATGCTTCCATTTATTTATACTTTAGAATAAATACCTTTTGCTGCTCTACATTTATTTACCAGCTTTATTCACTGTAGTGTACAAGTATGTATAGTTATAAAGAAAACATGTTGGTGTGTTTTTGATACGTGGCTGTTTTTGTTGTTAATTCTCATGAGTGCTCACCATGGTGCTGCTGATTGTCTGCAGGATGAAAAGTCTCAAACTGTCACCACTCAAGTCCAGACACAAATGGTAAGAATCTGGACGTTCACATGAAACATGGATACTTTTCATTTCACTAAATACATTAACTTCAGGAGCATGGTTCACTGCCATAGCTCTTTGAATCTGGTCACTCTCCAACCTGAGCCTTTTCTTGTCTCCTCTCAGAGCTGGAGAAATGAATTCCTGAACTGGAATTCTTCAAACTTTTGTGGAATTAAAATGTTGACGGTTCCTAGGAACATGCTCTGGGTCCCAGATGTATCCATTCAAGAGGAGTAACTATCAATCTTCTCTCTCTCTCTCTCTCACTCTCCCTCTCTCTCTCTCTCTCTCTCTCTCTCTCTCTCTCTCCCTCTCTCTGTGTCTATCCCTCTCTAACGTCTAACTTCTAACTTCCTTCCTCCCTTCCTTCCAAAAATTGTAGACACATAATAACAAATTGAAAAAATAAAGCGCACATTATTCTATTTAATATCCTGGGTTATTTTTATAGTCGTGTCAATGGTCAAGAGAGAGAGTTGAATGCAATAATTGTAAGTCGCTTTGGATAAAAGCGTCTGCCAAATGACATGAAATGTAATGTCAAAGAACACTAACACTGATTTGGGATTTTAATCCTTGTGAGAGATTGAAACAAATCTTCTGAAATATTCCATTTCCTTTTCCTCCGTTCAGCACTTCTGACACTGGGACCATTCGGAACAGTCCTCTGGTCACTCTGACATCTAATGGGTGGGTGAGCGCAAGCGGACGCCAGCGGCTGACGACCACCTGTCAGTTCAAACTGTACCTCTTCCCATTTGACACACAGCGTTGTAAAATCACATTTGGATCCATGAACTACGACGGTAAATTAAAACCACATCAGTTGTCTGTTTTTTCCAGCCACGAGAACATATTTAATGTAGTTATTCTGTTTTTTTTACACAGCGGAATCTATGATTCTGAGAACAATCAACAGTCAAGAAACTCTTTCTTCAGTCTCTGAGCTGATAATGATCACACAGGGAGAATGGGAACTTTTAAACATGACAATTATTTATGATTCTCTTGAAAAACAAAATGTAGCTGAGAGCAGGCTCATATACACGGTAAGAATATTTCAGAACATAGTTATTTCCACATCGTCCAACTAGGTTTATTTCTAGCCTAAATAATTTAACGTTTTTTCAAATTTTTTATTTCAGGTCATCATCATGAGAAAGCCAATGCTTTATGTGATCAATTTAATCGTGCCCCTGTTTTACTTCCTGATCCTGGATCTGGCGTCATTTTTCATCAGGGTTGAAAAACTGAGCTTCAAAGTGACTCTGCTCCTGTCAATCTCCGTCCTCCTGCTCCTTCTTCAGGATATGCTGCCGTCCACTGAAGCCAAGCTGCCGTTGATGGGTCAGTTGTCACACACAAACACACACACAAAAAACACACAAACACTTCTCTCTATAGTTGTGAGGTCACTCATTGACATAATGCATTCCCTAGTCCCTCAACCATCACCACGAAATGTCCATGTGCATGTTTGTTCCAGCCAGCTTCTGTGTGTGGGTTTTCGCATTGGTGGGGCTGAGCATCCTGGAGGCCATGCTGATAGACTTTCTGTTGGGGTTCGATGGTTGCTGTGGAAACAATGCTCAAAACGCGGTTAATAACCAGGAAGTGGAAATTCAGCTGGAAGGCAACACAGGTACGTTTTGTGTTTCAGGTGCTATTACTATTCAAATTTTATACTACTTTTATTATAAATTGAATTTTATTTCATTATTTATCAATTTTAGACTGTATATAATTTTGAAAAATGAATATTTGCTTACTTACTTACTTTCTCTGAATTGTTTTCCTTCAATATTCGAGTTGTTGTTGTTTTTTTTACTTTGGTCTTGCTTACTCCACTTGTAACTTTCTTTTGAATCCTGTTTGCCACACAGACCCCTCTGCAGCTGAAGAGCGAGGTCATCTGGGTCCAGTGATGAAGCCCAGTGAGGTTGAGCTGCTGATGCTTATCCTGGAGGAAGTGAAGGTGGCTCGAATGGAAACCGGACGACACGTCAAAGACGACAGAAAGCCTGGACGTTACACAAGACTGGCTCAAATCATAGACTCTGTGTACTTTGTCCTCTATTTTCTCAATGTTGTAGGATATTTGGTATACAACAATGTGGAGTGGCTTGGAAGCTATGTATCAAATAAGAAAGAGTAGGTAGCTATAATCGGCCTGAATATGAAGCGTATAATTTACTTGTATAATGCCTAATTAATATATCAACATAAACATAATAAAATGGTGAAAATACATGCACTAATTTTTTTTCCAAATAAAAAGCTGCTTAGTCAAAGTTTTTCGAAGTCGTGGAGACACTGAGGCAAAAATTAGTTTTTGGGCCCCTGTTGACTTCAAATGTTTAAATGATCAAATGATCATTATTTCTCGCCCAGAAACTACAAATAAAAAAAGTTGAGAGATGCAATGATGACACTGACAAACAGAAGAATAGGTGATGCTTCTGCAAACAGCCTGTCATATGCTGTGGTCATGTGACAGGACATACTGAGAAAGTGGTTTTGATAACCGCAGCAGCAGCGAGGGGCGTGTTGAAACCAAATCCGGAATTCAAAATAAAAGTGGTGTAATGGAAATCATGTGGTAAGCACGTTATTTTTATTGTAGCGCTAAAATTATAGTGACAATGATGATAAAGAAAAAACATGCATAAATTACGTGATTCGAAAAAAAAATGTTGGGGACTCTACAATACAAGCTTTTTCGTTGACAGGAAGAGAAAAGCTTTAACTTTGAAAGCAAGTCTCGGAAGTGCAAGTGTGTGTTAGCAGGAAGTAACAGTGTGTTGATGCAGGTCAGCTGACCTGGTGAGTTCACTGTCTGTTAGCCCAATGGCGGAGCCTTGTTAGCCCACAAACACTGTTTACCTCCGGCTGTGTCACAGCGGAGCGGCCCATGTTAGCAAAGAGACTCTGCGGTTATAGACCCGGCGAGTGAGGAGCTGATCCCCGACTGACAGCATTGGAGCAACCTGGCTAGATCAGCAGCTAAACTAGCAAGACACAGTGGACTTGGAAGCAGTGAGGTAAAGCAGTCTCAGTATCTGTCTTCAGTGAACGACCATATGTGGCTAACCTACACAAGATTAACACATTTCTTTGTATTTATTATAAAGTCACAATAACCCGTATAACAGTGTGTCACACAGCTTCACCAAACCTGCGCGTTAGCGAATAGATTCCAGATCAGTAGTCACACAACTTTGTACACGTAAACACAAGTTTACACTAGTTAGTTACACTAAAATACTGTTTATAATTAAATAAAATAAGGATTTCTTCCCCACACTGGCCCTGTCACACGACTCGTTTAGACATTTGTAAAACAAGCACTAAACAACGCCTATTTTATTGAAATATGCGTCATATGGTGGATTATTAGTGAAGCATATTGATGCCAAATTGAAAAATGGGTCTTAACATTTTAGAAAAGTCTTGAATCAAATCTTTATCTCGGTTGTCTTTGAGTCAACGTTAACATAATCATTAAATGTAAAGACGAGATACGAGAGTTCTTTCTCCATTTCTTTTTTGTGCATCTTATTTTTCCATCATGGGTCCTGTACACACAGATTCTACAATACTGAACGTAATATGTCACTCAGACTTGAAACACTGATGTTTTATGATTGTTATCAATGTTCAAATGTGCAAACAATTTTCAAAAAGTACTCATAGTACTCAAAAATACACAAACTGAAGTAACTTCACAATTATTAGATTTAAACATGTGAATTATTGATATAAATGATTTAGTACCAATGCCATATCAATGTGCAACATTAAGGCTTTAACTTGCTCAAGAAGCTTTTGGTTTTCAAATAAAAATTTCCCCTGATGCAGGTTAAAATGAAACCTTAATTATGTAAATCAAATGTGCCTATAACACAACACAGTAGAGCCACAGTGGAGCAGAGAAGGTTGCCGACTTGTCGAGTTGACCCTGAATATCTGAGAGTCGGTACAAAATATCAGTTTTGTTAAAGCACGCAATTTGGCGACAGTGTATGAGCACTAGCAGCTCATGCGGCTATTGTACCAACTAAATCACCATGGTTATCATGGTAATCAAACACTTATACCATCCAACTAACTGTTAGGAATTTTACCACAGTAAAATGTGAAACCAGTAACTGTTTCATTCCTTATGTCGATAAAGCAACATCAGTTTTAAAGAAAGTCAATATGGCAGGCTTCAGTTACCTGGCTGTGTTTTCTTTTCCTCCTTCAGGTGAAGACCTGTGTCATCGACCATGGCGGGTGGAATTACAGAGACCGGGGAACCCTACTCAGCCTTTGTGAGTGTCTTGTGGAATCATGTTATTGATTCCCCAAATCTTTCTGATCACACCAAGTTCAGGGATCACATTGAAACAACCTGGGCAACATAAGATAAAAGCTCCGAAAGAATGTGTTTTGTCTATAAAGTCCAAAGTAGGTTGGAGCTTTGAGGATGTATCAGACTTGAGACAAATTAAAGTTTGAGCACGACTTATGAAAGTTATGAATTTAGTTTTCTTCTCGTCACTTGTTTTACCTCTTGAAAAGCACTTTTTATGGCAACACATATCAAGAGCTGTCGTCATTTTGTCTACAGGTGTTGAACCGGTTGTCAAAATCCAATGACAACTGTGATCATTAGTTGTATGAGAGCATACAAAATCTAATTTTGAATACCACAGCCGCTCATGATCTTAAATTCCTACTTTTCTCCTCTCTTGACTTTCTTAAAGTTTTACATAGCAGTAGATTGCTCTATATTACATACTTATCTTGAGCAGAATAATAAACTGAATGCTCATTATAGATAAATACCTTGTCAAAACCTGGACTGTAGACTGCTTTGAGTTATCATCAAGACTAGAAAAGCACTACATTAACACAGATCATTGACTATTAAATCTAGGACAGAACAGGACAGAGTCATTATTTAACATAATAGAATATTTTAATTTATTCATAGTTGCTCTACAAGTAAAAATTTGGAATTGAAAGCAATCAATATGAAAGAATTTAGCGCAAATCGAAGATTATCACAGAACTTTAGAGCTGAAATTCCAGAGCGTATACCTTCATCGAAGCCCAACTGGCCCCTTGTCAAACCACATTTAATTCATGAGATCTAGATTTGATTTGACCTGCACAGAATTTCACACACTCATAAAAATCAGTCAGCTAAATATATTAGATTTTATGTTCTTCAAGATTCATGATTTCATGAATGACTACAGTTTCATGTCAGTCCAATAGAAAGGAGAACTGAGGAGAAGCTTAAAAGTCACAATAAAATCTTAAAATCTCTCGTTAAAATTTACTAGAAGCCAATGAAGAGAAGCTTAACTCAGAGTGACGGGCTCTCTGTTGTTAGTGAGTCTGGTCAGCTGCGGTTTCTAATATAATTTATGCAAACTCTGACTGGTGAAATGACGAGGAAGAGAACGCATGAAGAACAATCTCTAGGTCTAATGGCTCTTTGAGCAATGAGAGTGCATATGAAAGTGCTGTGAAAAATAAAGAGGAAACAAAATTGCTTACACATCTTTTTTTTTACACAAGGCCTCTTTTTGGTCTGGACTCGATTTTGACAGCTGTCCCTGACTTTGCCCACGTCAGCTTAACTTTGCCACAAATGTTAAGTTCCGCTGGTCAAACATTTTTTATATCTCTACATTGATGACTGCCAGTGGCCGGACCCATTTTTTCAGGTTGTCGGTCCATACATCCCATTCTTGTGAAGGCGATATCTCAAAACCCCCTTGAGGGAGTTTCTTCAAATTTTGTATAAACAAACATTTGGACTTAAGGAGCGACTGATTCGATTTTGGTTGGCAAAGGTCACAGTGACTACATAAATCTTTAAAGGACTCTGCTACTTGAGCAGGGTAAGAGGAGCTGCCCTCTGTCATCCTTCCCAATGACTGTCTTCATCAGAAATCAGGATGATTGTCGCAGGCGGAATTTGAAATTCTAGGACACAAGATGCAGTAGGGGATGAAATTGTGGTCTTCATGTCAGACTTGTAGGAGACTTCATTTTCCGTTTCCTTTACGCAGGTTGGGCTGGTGTTTATGTTCAACCTGATCGTGGGCACCGGAGCTCTGACGATGCCCAAAGCCTTCGCCGCAGCCGGTTGGGTGGTCAGCATAGCACTCATCTCCTTTTTAGGATTCATGAGGTGAGTCCTGTTCGAACCCTAGTTTTCTACAACAAAGAGGAAGCCCACCTCCTCAGACAAACATCTGATATATTTCTTTGTTTATATATAGAGCAGACACTGTATTTAATAATGGATGTATGCTCTCGGTTCGGAAAGTGAAACCAACGCCTAAGTGCCTGAAACCTGTATTCTCTCGTGTCATCAGCACATTTGTATTAGTAATCATGAGAAAATGAGTCTACTTCTCCCTTGCTTTGTAAAATCAGTAAACAATTCCAAGGATTATATGTCTCAATCTCTTCTTCAATACAGCATGATGTTAATTTGTAAATTATGTTCCCATTAAGAGTCAAGTAGACGATAAAGCCCTGTATGCATTGGGGCATAGATACTGTGTTATTGACAGCTAGTACCGTCCAATGGGAGCAGGTCGCAGGTGTAGGTGGGGGTACAGTGTCCTCAAGCTCTCAGTCAGGCTCCACCCCCACTGGTTGGACTAAATGCCAATCTCAAGGCTTCAAACATCAGCTCACAAACCAGTGGGCGACGTCAGGCTGGGTTAACACTTGATTCAGACACAGTTAGACACCAGCTGGTGAACACAGAAGCTGAAGAGCGTCATGTTTCCGTCAGGAGTTTGTAGTTGGTGTTTCTGTTTCCCCCATTGGTGACCAGCAAATGTTACTGCAATCAATAGATTTGCCTCTTTTCATATTTATACTCAGTTAAGGTGTAAGCATTTTACCATAACACTTGAATAATTGATCATTCTGGTGTAAAAAATAAATGAATCAACTAAGTTACCACATTAATTTGTTCCGAAAATGGAACAGTTTTGATGTCTGACACTCTGCATTATCTGTATTAGACCATTAGTCCTTAAAAGCTCCTTGCTCACCCGTCGTCTCTTTTTGTCTTGTGGTCGTCCCTCTCTCCCTTCACCAGCTACATGACCACCACCTTCGTGATCGAGGCGATGGCGGCGGCAAACGCTCAGCTGCGCTGGAAAAGGAGAGAGCAGGAGGAGGTGAGATGTTATCTATAGTGTGTGTATAAAATCTTTTTTATTGCATGGTGGTTGGATGGACAGTTCTCTCTGTCAGAATGTTTCCTCTTTCATTCCCAGTCTGATAGTCGTACCTTCAATTTCCAGAGTCAGGTCCACCAAGTTCAAGAGTAATGCTGTAGATTAGTTTAAAAGAACTCAAAAGTTGTTAAAAACCAGCATTTATCTCCAATATTCTGTTGGGAAACTTTTGATATTTGAAGAATTCTAAACAGTTTGGTATATTTGTTACAATAGCAGCTGGTCTGGTTTAGGAAGCTGGGGATCATGGGTAATATTCAACCTTCAGTTGTGTTTCAGTTCAGTGAGTGGGATGAAGCTGTCAGAGCTCAACTCAACACGTATATACATATATATATATATACAGTCCCAGTCAAAAGTTTGGTAACCCCTTCTCATTCAATGGCTTTCTTTATTTTTCTTTCTTTCTACATTGCAGATTAATATTGAAGACATCAAAACTATGAAGAAATACATATGGAATTATGTGGTAAACAAAAACTGTTAAACAAACCAGAATAGGTTTTATATTTTACACTTCAAAGTAGCCACCTTTTGCTTTGCTGACATCTTTGCTGCTCTTGGCCTTCTTTCAACCAACTTCATGAGGTAGTCACCTGGAATGGTTCTCAAACAGTTAATTTGTGGAATTTCTTGCCTTCTTAATGTGTTTGAGACCATCAGTTGTGTTGTGCAGAGTCAGGGTTGGTGCACAGTTCGATACAGTGAATAGGCCTAATGGACTACAGTTCTAATCCATATTATGGCAAGAACCACTCAACTAAGTAAAGAGAAACGACAGTCCATCATTACTTTAATACAGGAAGGTCAGTCAATCCTTAAAATTTCAAGAACGTTGAATGTAAGTCGCGAAAGTTAAGTCGCGAAAACCATCAAACGCTATGATGAAACTGGCTCTCATGAGGACCGCCCCAGGACAGGAAGACCAAGAGTTACCTCTGCTGACGAGGATAAGCTCATTAGAGTTACCAGCCTCAGAAACCGCACATTAACAGCACCTCAGATTAGAGGCAATATCAATGCTTCGCAGAGTTCAAGTAGCAGACACATCTCAACATCAGCTGTCAGGGGAGACAGCATGAATCAGGCCCTCATGGTCGAAGTGCTGCAAAGAAGCCACTACTGAGGAAGAAGAACAACAACAAGAAGAAGAGACTTGCTTGGGCCAAGAAAGGAAATGGACATTAAATCAGTGAAAATCTGTACTTTGGTCTGATGAGTCCAAATTTTCGATTTTTAGTTCCAACCGCCATGTCTTTTAAGATGCAGAAAAGGTGAGCGGATGGTCTCTACATGTGTGGTTCCCACCTTGAAGCATGAAAGAGGAGGTGTGATGGTGTGGGGGGGCTTTGCTGATGATACTGTTGGTGATTTATTCAATATTCAAGGCATTCTCAACCAGCATGGCTACCACAGCATTCTGCAGCGACATGCCATCCCATCTGGTTTGCGCTTAGTGGGACCAGCATTTGTATATAAACAGGACATTGACTCCAAACACACCTCCGGGCTATGTCAGTGCTATTTGACCAAGAAGCAGAGTGATGGAGTGCTGGGTCAGATGACCTGGCCTCCACACCACCCGACCTGAACCCAAATGAGATGGTCTGGGATGAGTTGGAACAAAGTGTTAAGGCAAAGCAGCCAACATGTGCTCAGAACCTATGGGAACACTTCAAGACTGTTGGAAAACCATTCCAGGTGACCACCTCATGAAGCTGATTGAAAGAAGACCAAAAGTGTGCAAAGATGTCATCGAAGCAAAAGGTGGCTACTTTGAAGAATCTAAAATATAAAACATATTCTGGTTTGTTGAGCATTTTTTTGGATTAACCCACAAAGTATGTGTTTCTTCATAGTTTGGATGTGTTCAGTATTAATCTACAATGTAGAAAGAAAAAAAAAAAGAAAAGAAAAACCATTGAATGAGAAGGTGTCTCCAAACTTTTGACTGGGACTCTCCCTCTCTCTCTCTCTCTCTCTCTCTCTCTCTCTCTATATATATATATATAGAGAGAGAGAGATAGAGACCATAAAACACCCTTCTAAATAAAATAAACATTACAAACATTTCATTAAGACCACAGAACCATATCAACTGTGGTAAAATGGGCATAATATGTCCCCTTTAAGCAGCTGCAGTCTGCACTGTGAAAAAAATTCATCCACATTTTGTCTTTCTTTGTTATATTGATCCAAAGTTGACAACATAGTCGTTGTTCTTAGAGAACTGGAGTTAAAATTCAAACAACTTCCATCTTCTATGATTAAAAATCCCAAAAGGAAAATTCTTTTTTAATGTACAAACTATAATTTTTTGAATTTTATTTAGAAGGGTGTTTTATGGTTCAGCTCCAGCCCAAGTGAAATGTGCCTCCTGCCACACGTCTACAGGACATGTATGACTCAACTCGATTACCGAGCATTCTTCAATCATTTTTACTTTGAATGAGAAAAATACTTTGTGTCTCCCACGGTGCAGAAACCATCTTGGTTAATGCCAGTGGGTTTCCAGTTGAGGAGTTACGAGCCTGCGGACAATTGCCTGAGCCCCAAACACTCGGCCTTGATTCATGGCTCCTGAACTCCTCTCAGCATCTTCCCTCCCCAGTAATGGAAAACAAGAGCCGATGAAAACTGGAAATGTTTCCCGCTGAATGATTTTTATTCCTCTCAGCTTGAGCAAAAGCCTCTGAACAGAAATATTATTATTACGTCAAAAGCAGAGAACTTAGAAGAGCAGTATTAAACTCTGGTCTGGTGATGGGAAAACATCTTTACAGGAGCCCCTGACCGTGACTGTGTTTTTAATCTACAGATGAATGAGGTTTTTTATGTTCTGCACTGGCTGTAGACACTGTCCTCTGCTGGAGGTATGAGCAAAGTGTGACTATATAGTTTCGTTAAAGCTCCAAAATGGACTGAGAAATGTTCTCCCCAAAACAATAATAATAAGAATACTTACAAAAAATAATGTAATTGATGGCAGTGCTCTATTTTGAGGGTATTTTATCCCCTAATAAATTTCTTGGAATTTTCTGGAATTTCCTGTGTTATTAAAACAGTTTGTTGTGTTGAAGTGCCCCATTTGGTCCCATGTTAATTCTCTATTTATTTATTTCATAATAATAATAATAATTTATTTGTATTGCACCTTTTATAAACAAAGTCACAAAGTGATTTACAAGTTTGAAACAGGATGGAAACTTTATAAGGTCAAGTAATAAAATAGACAGAATAATAAATAAAATGAAAATTATTAAAACCCAAAGAATAAAGATAAATGCTAAATAATAATAAACATTTGCTTGCAATAGGAGTGTAAAATTATTATCCGCTTTGTCACAGAGCCGTTACCTCCTGCCATCGCTCATCGTGTCTTAGTCCAAGTGTCTTGTATTCACTCAGCTGATCACAACGTTCACTGACGGCTCATTGATATTATTCTCGAGAGAAATGATAAGCGATGTGTGAGCATGTGATTGGTGCAAACTGTGACGCCCCTCATTCTCCGAATTGCTTTCCAGCTGTTGGTAGTAATTTCCAGATGTTGCCTTCCCCTGTGTCACATACATAGCAAATAAACACTCTGTTAATAGCTTGTAAACTCTCTGCGGTTTATGCAGAGAAATTAGGAAAAGAGGCAGGTTAAATAGAGCTCCACACACTTGCATTATCATCCTCATCATCATCATTCTCCCCCTCAGATTGCTGACAGCGACTCAACCTCTGAGTATTCAGACGATGATGTTGGGGGTCGAGGTCGATCAGAGCCGGAGACGAAGCCCATCTTGTCTGTTCGTGAGTATCAGTGTTTACAGTCGATAAACTATCAAACTCGAAACACCATCATTTTCGAGAAAACTAATTGTGTAACTGTTTTCTGATCCATCACTGCTGAGGTTAAAGTTTGTTGAAGTGATGAGGATACATTGAATAAATTGGCACCTTAAGTTCGTTTGTGTAAACGTTTTTCATTCAAAATTTATTTTGAAATAATCAAGATTAGAGCCCGACCAATAGCAAACCATTATGAAAAAGAAAAGGAATAATATTTGACATAAACTTCATTATAAGTAGCACAAATACAAGTAAACAGAACTTGAATTAAGAAAATACAAATATTTGTAAATAGAAAGTAAACATACATACATCAAATATATTCTACATTGTTTATTCTGTACAATAAAAGTTTTAATATATTTGAACAAAATGTCTTAAAAGACTCATAAATCGGTCAGACTCTAGTCAAGATGTTTCGTTGGTCATCAGAATACATGTTTTTACTCTTCAAATAACAATAACAATAATAAGTAACAACTAACTAAAAAATGTTTTTTCTATTTTTCTATAAAACACAAAAAATGTTGAGAACCAATCTGAAATCTCCACATATTTGTCTTTGCTTTACCAAAACCCCCACAATATTATTTTGGTATAAGTTTAAGTAGAGCGAATAAATTAACACATTTTATTTCAGGGAACCACTGATTATTCAATGAATGACACGGGTCATTTTCTCAGGTCACAGGTTTCTATGGATTAATCATGATTAATCACATTACCGATTTTTTCGGGAATATTTTTGTGAAAACAAGATTTATGACATTTAACTTTTCTTTTGTGCTGCAACTCAGCAGTTCTTCAGCAGTTATCATTGCTTTTCCATATGGAACATTAATATAATCTTCATCCTAAACAGAATTCGGGCTCCTTAGCCATTGTGTGGTTGAATAAAACTTTTTTTTTTTTTAAATCAAACAGAAATTATTTGAGCTTCTTAGCCATAGGATGGTTGACATTTTTTATATTTTTTGTCACACAACCATTAACCACACCATGATACAATCTAATGCCTCTAAAGGCCCTCTTAGCTACTCGGTCTTTAGCCAGTTGGTGAGGCAAACTAACTTGTTCAAATTCTCTGACAGTAAAGCTGACAGTGCACAATGTGTCCTGCGAGTGAGTCTGGTTTGGCGCATTCCACTTGAACGCCCCTCGCCGACCAACACATGCTTCGCGTTGCGGTGGTTAGGCGGGTATTGCTACGGTGAAACGATAACGTCTTCTCGCAGAGTGTGCATATCACCTTGGTTTTACTGAATGTTCGATCTTTGTTTTTTTGGAACACGATCTTCCCGTCCAGAAGGTCCTCAGGTTCAACAGAATTATCCATGTTGTTTGTTTGTTTGAATGGCAGCTGCCGTCTGACTGCATTAGAGCGGCGACTAGTGCAGAGGCGGCGGAATTGGAAGGTCCTTCTGCGCATGCGTTAAATGCGTTAAAAAAAACAAACGAATTAATCCTGTAATTTAATCATAACGCGTTAACGCTTTATTTTTCACAGCTCTAATATATATATATATATATATGTAAATCACCAGACTGTTTCTTGACACTTAAAGTGGCTCCACTGCGTTTGGTTATTTACTGCGGATGTTTTTTTGCAGAGAGGTCAGGAGGTCACGTCGATCATTTCGACATCGTGGAGCGGGTGGAGATGGGCCAAATGGCGTCCATGTACTTCAACAAAGGTAATATCCCTCTAGCCTCGAGCTGCTCCTCTCATGGCGTTATTCAATTAGCTGCAGACACCACCGGCATTAGCCATGTGTAACATTTATGGAGGAGTCGTGAAGGTTGTGTGGGATGAATCCCAAAAGATTTTTTTTTCCTTTTATGTCCGTTCACAGAGGAAGGCTGCTGGCTGTTTAATTGGATGTAATTCTATATGGATTAATTGCCTTTGGTTGTAATTACCTGTTTCAGACCCCATCAAGGCTGTTAATCTCCCCACTGTGTGTGTGTGTGTGTGTGTGTGTGTGTGTACGTCTGTGTGGGTAGGGGTTGTTACTGCCTGTGCTTGTGGCAAATGATAGTGAAGCTTCCACTAGAATGACCTGGGATCTAATGAACCGTCTTCTAACATGGGACGACATATTGAAAGTAAATTCACCTTGAGACAGAGACAGAGAAACATTGTGGCTTCACGTTCCTCTTCTATATCAGAACATTGTTCTGGCTTTGTCTGCTTGCATTACGGTGAGCAGCCCTTCCTAACCAGATACAGGTGACTCAACAGGATGAAGGAATGAAGGAACAGTAAAAGGTCAAAGCTGCTACAACGTCGTGTGAGCCGATTCTTTCTGTCATTCAGCATGGCAACACTAGGTGGAGCACTTGGCGCGCACACACACGACAGACCCACAGGTCCACTCAGCTTGTGTTCACACCCGAACCCACTCGTGCATGTTGACATGCAGTTCAGGCTGTCAATGCTGCAGTGTGCTCCCGTCCATTCACCCTCCTGTCACTCATTCACTCTACTCTCCCGCCTGTTAAAAAAAAAAAAAAATCTTTGCTGATGACCTTTCCCAGCATGAAACGGACATTGTGCAGGTGAGGCACGAGGAGGTATCGATTGTTAATAAGGAAATGAGTTTTCTCTCCTCTTCTCACTCTCCCCACGCTAAGGGAAAGTGGCTCGGTGAATCATAGATGAATGAGATAGGCTCAGGTCGCAGCACACGCTGAATGGGGAAATGGGAGAAGACAAACACAGACCTGCTGAGCTCCGACCTGCTGGCCACAATTTGTTTGCACAACTGAAATGTGATTCTAGTAATGATATGATACCTGAGCTTCATCCTATTGACAACATGCTACAGGTCTTCAATCCTTAACAGAAAATATATACAGTTAAAAAACATTACACATTTCAAATTTAAAGTGGTGCCTGAATAAAACATTTTTAAATTGGCATATTTCAAATGTTGTCATCATTTAGAGCACTTTCACACCAACCTAGTTGGTCCGGACCCTCTGATTTCCAGTTGAGTCCAAACCAGAATTAGGGGTTCATGGTCTGGACAAATGGACCAGAATTGAGCCTGACCAAAAGTGGTAATCTTTGTCCAGATCAAACTGAACTGTGGTTTGGTTTGTTGGAGTGAACATTTAATCCAAACCATCTCCAGGAAACTGCCCTGAATGACAAGGGGTTTTGCTTGTCAGGAGACACATGTGAACAATTGATAACAAAATGGGGGGGGGGGGGGGGCGCAGCAGACACACGTTTTTCATGCATTTTAGGAGCTAAAAGGCAGGAAAGAGTCAAACAAGTCGATTTACTCTGCTTGATTTACAGGACATTAAAAGAGTTTAAACACCAACTCCCAACTCTTCACAGGTAATAAACTGGGGGCGTGATTGCACACTGTCTTTCTGTCCTGCACCTTCGCAGGCAATTAAAAGCATCTCTCCTGCTTAGAGGGCGTTTGCTTCCTCCTGGGCTGAAATTGATGTAGCAGCGGTAGCAGCAGCGGTGCGGCAGATTTGGAATATGGCCACGGCTGTTGTATGAGCCTGACCCGCAGCCACTGACAGGAATGTTGATGGGGGGGGGGTTGCACCACTGTGGAAAGGTGTTACTGTCACCTTCACATTGATGATTTGAAAGTTGATTAGGAGACGACTTTGGCTAAAGTCAGAAAGAGAGCGAAAGCTTGAACACCGTCCTTGCATCAGCATTTCGTCTCAGCTGTTCTTACCTCTTGTGACGTGATGTGGCGGTTCAAACAGCGGCTGTGCAAACAACTGGCTCGCTTCTTCAACATGAGCTCTCCTTCCCCTGACATACGGAGGACCACGGCAGCGAATACTAATTCACTCAGCTTTAACCCAGGAGCGCGTCTCCTAATTAGAACCAAACAGGGGCACATCCATTTTTAATACTTCAGTGACTTTTACTTAAATGTCATACTTGTGCATTGAGAGCACTGGCAAAATGAATCCAGGAGTGCAGGGGCCTCCGGGAAGATAAATGGACATGTTTGCTTCAGCTTGCGGCCCAATCATTTTCCATAAGCCACTGCTTTAATAGTTTTCAGTGTCAGCTTCATAAAAGATGTACTTTAATTTTCAGGGAGTATATGTTTTAACGGCTACAGCTATGATCGAGCCAACAAATGGATTTCACAAGTTTAGTCTCATGAAGGAAGTATGCTCCATGAAAAACTAAATTGTTTGTAAAAATAGAACTGAGTGTAGCCTATATTGTTACTATTCCGAATTGTCAGACCTCAACTCTGCTTCCTGATGCATTGTAGATTACGAATCACCTAGCGGTAGTATAGAAAGTACTCATGTATCAGGGGGAAGCAAATTTCTCCTTGCTCAAGATCTAAGAATTGGTATTGCCAATATAGACAAAACAACAAAATTGTGACGCTTTTAAGTGTTAACCCATATTTGGAGGAGTGGGGGTTGGAGTCTGACAGCGAGTCTACTCTCTAATTTCTACTGTTGGAAACACAATCAAACTGATCAAAGGTTTGGCGGCAATCCTAAGAACTTGAACGTTGTCTTTCTGTGTCACAATCGGACAAATTGAAAAATGGCAACTCACATGAATGTGATTAACCCCACAATGCAGTATGTCACTTGAAATACCATTTTATAATTACAACTTATGTGAAAAAATTTACCTTGGAGCTGCTTACTGCAACTGAAGATGAGGACGTGGATGAAGAAATAACAAAATGTTTGTTTAAAATGAACAATGTCGAATTCATCATGTGCCAAATCTCTCAAAAGTCGGCCTTACCTTGCAGAAAAAGAAACCAGTGGTGCTCTGGCTCTGACTAAGTTCTGAAGTTGTATTCTCCTTCCCAGTAATCCTTAGATGTGCAAAAGTGAATTCACAGCCGAAGAGATTCACTCTAATGATTCCTCTGTCACACAGACTTGCTTTGTTGTCAAGGTAGACCTAAATTATCCATTTTCTAATTCCGCACTGTCCTATTTACTTGTTTTTGGGGACCAGTTGTTAATGAGGTTGCCGCCTCTGGGACAGGCTCAATTTAGATTTTATTTTTTTATCTCAATTCATCAGATTTACACTCTGAAGTTCCCACAAGAGGCAGAATTTTAATATAAGAAGATAGATGTAAATGTGTTGAAATTCATTTAGTTCCTAATTTCAGAAGCTCCAAATGTGAGAATGGCTCTAATAAGAAATTTGTGACCAAACAAGACTCGCTTTACATTACAGTTACATAGATATTGTCTTATTCCTATGATATAATATACAATTGTGGCAGTAAATCAAGGGCGTTGAGTCTTTACACGATAATATAACTGCCTTTCCCTATTGTGCACTTAACTAAATAGTAGCTTTTTCGTGCCGCTCCTCACAGCCAGGTTGTCACCTCTGCTGTCAGTCAGTGTTGATGTATAGTTTTGCATTTTCACACCCATACCAAGCACCAGGGTTCTACGTGCAGACCCAATTTGCAGCATTTTGTCCTTGTAGCTTCGGTTAAACGAGAAATATTAGTTAAAGCGTTGTGGAGGCCTGCATCCCTGTGGTCACGCTGCGTTCTCGCCTTGCCAGCAGAGTACAGTACGTCCCGTCCCTGCTATCTGCCACTGAGACACTAATGTGCCTCGTCCATGTTGTGCCACACGGGACTGGGAGGCAGCGAAGGGAGGGACTTGTGTATTCTCATTGTCTCAACCTTAAAAGATACAACCACCAATCCTTATAAAAAAAACAGATTTATTAAACCTAAAAATCACAACTGTAATTTTGTTATTTTGGATAAATTTAATGAAGCACAAAATTAAAGACATTTTTTTTAATACTTTTTCAGGGTTAAATGAAAATTATTAGTATTTTCCCGAAAGAAGATCTAAAGAGTTTGTTTTGGTTATGTCTGTTTGTGTTTAATTGTAATAGTTTGGGAGGACAACTCCAAATAACTGGGTGACATACATTGAGTTACGATATTTGAATTTGGCAAAAACATGAATTAAAGATGAGCTACGCATTTTACATTTACTCGACTTTCTACTCTTTCTCTTTCAATCAGCCATTTTTTATTACATAAAATAATAACATTTAAACCAAATTTCTTAGAAACATTAACCCAAGTCGGTATCTTGCTGCGCGAGTTCAACCAATATTCCATGGATCGCTTCAACATCGAATGCATTATACCTAGTGCCCAAATAAATGACTGCTTTGCAGCTTTTTGTTGCTGAACCTCTACCATACTTACAATATTAAGAAAGGTTATCGATGAACTACTCAAGAATCTTTCTGAAACGCATCGAGTCTTCTTTTAAATCGTCCTGATTCTTACCCACGTGCTTACCATAAATCTAGTCTCGTTCTCCAGATTGACTGATTTTAAAACCAATCATTAGTTTACCTCAAGTTAAAGCACCAGCTAATTTGCTGGCCTCCAATCTCTACTGGTGTATTTTTGTTGTGAATCTATCAACAGCTTTTTTTTCAACAACTAAATGAATGGTTGTTTATGAGGCTGCCAGTTTCGTATATGTTTGCTACTGTTTGATAGGCACCCCCAGCCCTTTATTCATAAAGGAATCAGTGCAGCCTGAAAAGCTGTAAATCGGTCACTTTTTATGTCTTTTTAATGGACTCACTGCTCTAATTTCCTTGGCTGTAATGAATTAGCTGAGGGGTCCGGTTGGACAGTTGAACCCCTCCCCTCTCTTCTGAGAATTCAAGAGCCTGATTGATGAGTGAGTGGCGTTCTGTGATGATGTCTGTTTGTGAGAGCTTTCCATCTTGGCTTGGCAAACGCAGTTGAGCCGGGCCTGCCAGTCGAGTGTGTGGATGAGGGGGTGCAGATGGTAAAGAGCTTGTCGCTGTGAAGAGCAATGGCTGACGAGTAAAATTTCCTTCATGTAGTGATTACTTACAAAATAATAATGTTAATAATACTTATCATTGGACCAATACGATGTCCCAGAAAAGCGAAGGAGGGATTCATGGTGCACCAGCCACATTTCATGACTAAGCCTTTAGACCAGAAGGGTTTCAAGAGACTTTGGGAGCCCCAGGAGAAAATGCCTTAACTTTCTGCTACAAAAGTTGATTGTTCAAACTGTTATGGTTTTTATTTAAGATCAATTTTAATAGGATCATGTAAACAACAATCTCCCGAGAGTTGGGGGCTATTATCAGAGGGGGGCTCAAGGGGGTTCTCACAAAATTGACATTGACGTGGACTAATGTAGTCTGCTGTTCTCTGAAGGGCCCCCTCTCGGCTCGGGGAGCCAGTCGATTTTCTGCTTTGCCTACGCTGTTGCAAAGGCCCTGGTTTGGACGACTGACAAAGATGAAAAACGTCTTTGTAACCTTGTAAAAGTCAAGTTGCTTTATGAACCTTGATTTAAGTTGAAGTTGGCACACATCCCTCATTCAGTCATAATAACTTTATATATATATCATATATCATGTCTTATCATATCTTTTTCATTCTTGTCTTTCAGTCGGTGTCAACATGTTCTACATCTGCATCATAGTCTATCTATACGGGGACCTGGCCATCTACGCAGCAGCTGTACCTATATCACTAATGGAAGTTGCCTGGTAAGACTAATTGCTCATTTTATCTCATCTGTTCTCTGTTTTATTGTGAATTAAAATTATATTTTATTTATAATATATATATATATATATATATATATATACTGTATATATATATATATATATATATGGAATGATTTTATAGATGATTTCGTTCAAGAACATTTGGAACATTTGCTAATCTCCATTTTGGAACATCCTTCTTTGTCTTTTTGGCTCCTGTGCCCTACTTTCACCTTCTGAACTCCAGTTTGAGACAATAAAGCTTTGCTGACGGAGGCCTTTAGGCCTGCTTACCTCATGCTGGTGCTCCCGACGTCTGAGTCATGTTGACTTGCTTCCAGAGATGTTTTTATTGCAAGTCTGTTGGCCTGACGGAGTGAGAATAAAATATTTCATATAGTTACAGACTCTACCCTTCATGGCCTGGACACCAGAAATAGCCGTTCCCCCTTTAGTATTGTTTTTAGGGAGATGATATATTTTTGTGTGTGATGGTTAAACTTTCTGACAGGGATTTTTTTTATAGTTTCAGACAGTTTCAAAACTTTCAGCTTTTACACACGGTATTATACTTTCTAAATATATCTTTGTTGAAACTAATAAACTTGGTGTCCACACTAATTGAATTGGAGAAGTTTGTAAATTCAGCTGGCCCTGTTTTGGCGTGATAAATTCGAGTCTGCTTCTTAATCTGGACAAACAGAAACAAAGAGGCAGACCCCCAGGTTCTCTCCTTGATTGGAGGTTATCAGTCATGACTTGACTACCAGCTGTGAATGCAAAGCATTGCTTACACTTGCTGGCAGTAACCGCGCCACCTCGCCGTTGCTCCAAGAAAATAAATCCCCGCTCGTACTACTCACCATTGCTGTTCCTTGTTCGTAGCATTTTTGTAACTCAGTAGCCACCTGCACATTGAACAATCTGCTTATTGTCTCTCAACATGGCCACTGTATGTGAATGGTCATGCGGTATGTGGTACAGGTGTGTTTGTCTTTTCTGATACGGAGCTGAAATGCTTGTCTAGACTGAATTTGTTTTTATTTTTGGAATTAAATCTTATCAGTGCTGTGAATTATCCTGCTGCTGGTTTCTCCTGCTCTCTCTCATCCTCTCTTCTGTGTTTTGATGCAGCTGAACTTATGTTTTACTGATCTCATTAACATCTGAAAATGCATTAAAATACTGATAATAGCTGGTTATTAACATTCATTGTTAATTCCTGCACTTGAAACATAAAGCTAATCAAAGTATTATTATGAGATTTCATAACCACATATAAATATAACTAAAAACAGCAGCTTTGCTAAACTGAAACTAAACATCAAATGCTTTCATTACAGAAATAGATTTTGTTTCCTAATTTTGTCCGTAGACTTTAAATAAAGATGACGGCTGCCAAAAGAGAAGCCAAAGCGTCTTGATCGCCTCTTGGTGGCTGGCTGGGGTATAGATCACAATCCCCACCTCCTCTGTGCTAATGGATGGAGCATGGACCAGACTAAACAATTCAAGTGTTTTTTATTTATGTCACGAGACAGTCGAGCATGTGTTGTCCACCCAACCTGAACCTGCATCACAATTAATCACAAACAGATTCACAAAAACGAAATCTCTTTTTAAATCGTAAGTATTCTAGTGAAAACAGACTCTTATCATTTGACCCAGCACAAATATTAAAAAGAGTTTCTTTCATTTTCTGCTTTACTGTATTAATCCATAATAAAAAAAAAAATGGCAGCGTGATTTTTTAGTTAGAAAAGTCACTCTGCCCTCTTTTTACAATTGTTGTTGTATCAAAGCTGTTGTACCTCATCCTGCCTTCTGGCAAAGCACACTGATGCTGTCTTATCGTATTAAATCCTCCTCCACCGTGGTCAAACCCCCGCTCATCTTCCAGCAAGAATAAATGTGAGACGTAACTGAGACTTCAGAAGGAGTTTTGTTCGCCTGAAGGCACAAGCTGCAGACTTCTTTGTAGCATGGGCAGCACCACCCCACTTTGTCACGCAGCAATGATTGGGTTCGGGATTGCTTTTGAATCATACCCTCTAAGTTTTCCCGACCTGTATCACCTGCAGCAGCATTTCCTTCAGCGGATCGGTCTCCTGTTTGTGATAATACTTTGACATGACAAGCTGTAATAAGAGTTCAGACAGGCTTAAATGAGCATTAGGGACAATTTGGTGTGTGCATCAGTTTCAAAAGGGAAAAAAGTGATGAAACTTTAAGCTCTGTTTGTTTGTGCTTGTTTCCGTACAGTGGAAACCACTCGTGCAGCGCTGGAAGTGTCAAGTACAACGACACAGACCCGTGCTGGGGCTCCGTCACAAGGAAAGATGCCTACAGGGTCTTCCTGGTAAGTCCTGATTCCTTGTCACAGCAACATTCACTGCCACTTGCCTCAGTTTCTCATGCAGTAAGTCTAAAAGACGCTTGACCTTCAACTCACCTCCTTCTTTCCAGTCACAACAACTGGTCAAAAGGAGCTCAACTTTTAAGACAACATTCAAATTCCAGACTTCACATATTTAATTGGTAACTCGACAGTCTTCATAGTTTATATGACATTTCTCTGCAGCAGATTTTATGAACTATATCTAATTTATGTTCATTCCATGAGTCGGACAATGGAAAAAATGTAACTCTTTTCAGTTTTTTATACTTTCTGCAAACCACCGCCTGTACTATTTTTTATTTTTAATTTTTAAAATTCTTTTTATTATCTCAAAACTCCCTAAAAAATGTTTAGAATAGAAAGGAAAAGTTTCTTTGTTACTTCCACCATTGAGGTTGCTCTCATCATAATTGTTTTGTTAGCCAGTAGCATTAAACAAAAACTACTCAAACTAAATTAATGAAATTTTGTGAAAATTTAACCTCCATTTCTGGATAGTAGGAGGAAGTGAAGACATGTTGTCCATCTTAATTCAAAGTCTGTGATAAGATACAAATACTTTGTAGCTTTCCATGTACTATACAGTAAGTCCCATGTTGCTGCAGGTGAAAAGTTAAGGAAGATGGGCAGCATCATGTCCTTCACTTAACTGTTTTAACATAATTAGTAAACATTGCGAATACAGCTTGTTTTCTTAGAGGGTTTCTCCTCTCTGAAAGTTTTCTGGATGGTGTATAGGAATACTCTTTTGACCCAAACTACGCTAAACACACTTTCCGGAAGACGGTGTAACGGACCTCGCCTCATCTGCATTTCTCTCAGATTCAGCTCTGACAGTATTTTCTATCCTCTAAGTGACAACCAGCCTCCGCAGCCCCGCAGGAAGCATTTGTGTCCTTGAAGTCCGACTCGAGTCAAACTCTGAGTTTTCCACTGGAGCTGTAACTTTGCACAGCGACAGTGATAGATGTGCTGATCCCCTCCCATATAATTTCTCATCCTCCCTGCCCTCGCTGTCTCTGTCCACCCGCCGTCCTTTTTAACGGAATGAGCCAAAATATGAACTTTTCCCCTTCTATACCTCCTATGAGATAAGCCTCTTGGTGTGAGTAACCAAACTGAAATAATGCTGATTTTTAAGCTGTGGTCAGTTTGTATACACTTGCAGTTTTGCAGACTAATTTCCCATGTTTCATCATGAGCGCCAAGGGAAATAGATTTGTTAGACTGAAGATTTTTTTTACTACTTAACACTGACAAATAGGGATGTACTGATCTGACCTTTTCTCCAATTATACTGATACTCTTGGGCATAAAAGAACTCTCCATTGCCAGTGCAAAGAGTTTCTCCAATTTTAAAATCTGGAGCCTCTGTGTGAGGAGCTTTTTTAGGGGTTTATATTTCCCCGGAACTTAATTTAGACACTAGTCTCTTTGGTCGAAACCAAGAGTTCTTGCAAAAGGTTCCTTATTTCCTGGGTGGAACTATATTGACGATTTTATTTGCTTTATATTGTATTTGGCTGCCAGATTTTACACTGCAGTGGTCTCTGTTTGTGTCTTGTCTTCAACGTTGGAGATAAAGCTACCGGAAAAAAAGAAAGCAATTAACTAGTGTCTGTAAATGTCTAATGTTAATTCACATTTATTGATATAGCTCATTTAAAAACAACAGTAGGTGACTCAAAGTGCCTTAGAATAACAGCAAATTAAAAAAGCACCAGGAGTCACATGATAAAAATATTAATTTGTGCAACGATAGAATCAAATCTGGGAGGAAGAACTGGACTGATTAGCGACAAGATTTGATTAAACGTAATAAAGATAAATAAAAGAGGATAATGATGACAAAATAATTATAAGACGAAGATATAAAAAGCTGTTGTGACCAAAACATTGAATGCAATATGTCATTATTCAAATGCTGATGGATATCTAATAATTAGATTTTTTTGTTTGACAGTGCGAGATTTTTATGGTATCCATACGGCGCTGTGTTCAAACATTCAGTGGGTCCTCTCTTCACCTTTTGTGTGTGTGTGTGTGGCTTCAGGCCTGAAAGAGGCTGGCCAGACTCTGAATGATGACTCTAAATAATTGACTCTTTCTCATCAGCTGAGCTGTGCTCTGCCCTACTGAAAGAGCCGTCAAAACCTGGTCCAACCAGGATTCACCTGGGCTCCTTTGCTATTCTCGCCCAGGTTCACACGGAGCCCGTCTTCCACAGTGTCTCCCCTTTCTTTAACCCGAAACATTTTTCACTCAGCTCTTCCTGAGGTGCAAAGTTTCAGAGGGTCATTCATAGAGGCCACGCACAAAATTGGAAGCAGAAAAGAACAGTTTTTCTATGATGACCTTTATTGGTTTTTCGAAGGTGTGCAATTACAACCTTTTTTTAATAAACAGTCCCTCTGAAGTGAGATTTGTCTTGTGTCCTCCTAATCCATCCCTCCTGATTGACTCACATGGGGATTTATGAGGAACTAGGAGATATATTTTCAGTAACATTGACTGTGTGTATTGTTGTTTCAAAAGACCCACAGAGGGGCAGATCATTCTTAAGATACATTTACACCTAAAGTACCTGAAACCTTTAGTCCAAGGTACCTTTAAAAAAAATTCTAGGAACTAAAAGGTTCCTTTCGTCCACTGTATTCCTCTGTTTCCACACACAGGGGAGGCGGTAATGCAGAAGACTACACAACAGGAATTAAATCAAGCAGTACTAGAACAACATTAAGCATGGTGCAGATTCAAATTCCTGTTCCTGTTTAAGAGACAAAGACTTGTAGCAGAACATATATATAACATTTATAATATTAAATTTAAGGTAAGGAGACATACTTTTGAAGCTATTGCAGAGATTGACCAGCTGAAATAAAACACTGGCGTACTTAACCCCTAAAGTTTCTGTTCTTTTGTAAAGTACCACATCGAAAGCAGAGACTTTTTCCCTGGAACTTAATTTAGTCCTTGAATAAAAACCTTTTGAATACAAAGTAGGAGCCATTGTCACAGACATAAACATCATCATCCTCAGCATTAACCAAGATTTTGTGTTGCAGACTTTGATTCAATTTGACTGAATGTTAAGCTGCAGTAAAGAGCTAGAGTTGTAACTGATATTCTCACGACTCAAGGATGTATTCATTTTATGGGGTTTTGCTACTTTTTAGTAGAGATATTTATTTTTAACAATATGATGGGATGAAATTAAGGCCAAATATTGTAACTTTTTTGTGAGTTAGAATTTTACATTCTGTCCAATAAGACTGAATATAAAAACTCATGAATTTAATCTGAACCTCATTGTTCATACACTGTACTGTCCAGTGAATTAATATACGCCAATGGATGCCATGTTTGTGTCCATGGGAACCACAGGGAGTGATGGTAGAGACATTACTACAGCCGTAACATTTTTAGAGTTTAGAAATTGTCGAGAGATTAAAGAGCAGCCCGATTATGGTGTTTCTATAAAGAGCTTTAATCCCTTTGTGGGTGATTGGTGTTGAGAGAGAGAGGGAGAGAGGGAGAGGGAGAGAGCGCGAGAGAGAGAGCCTATCGTTGACTTTGATTGGTTTGTAGACGGGCGTGCGTCTGACGTCGGCGTGGTGCCAGTTTGGCAGGTAGTAGTCTTTCTATTTGAATGGAGAAAATGAATGAACTGGTTCATTCGGTTAATTTGGTTGCTGCTGTTATATCGTCATGGGTTTACTACCAGTAGTTCTCCAAACTAGCTCCAATGCACCAGATGCATAGTTCAGACATTGTATTGTCGGAGATTAAGACTGCAAGCAAGACAAGACGCTTCCTCTTCTTTTTCTTCTTCAATTGTTTAACTACTGATTCCACTGCCTTGTGGTCTGACTAAATGTTGGTCCATTGATCCGAACTGGGGTCCAGGCCACCTTTCACACCTCTTATTGTAGTTCGGAATGAAATAAAAAGTTGAAAGGTTCGTACCAAGCGACGTATCTGTGAAAGCACCCTTAGTTGTGAATACTGCCCCAGTACTTATCAGTAGACCTTTACCAACAGCACTACAGCATTGAGTATGAGTGAGGATATCATTAAGCATTAATCCTAGTTTAGTCCAATTTGAGTTTTGACACTATTTGCAGTTTGTTGTTAATTATGTCAGTGTGTATTCATCAGTCCAGTGTTTCTATCCGACCTGTTGGTCCCAGTGTCTTAGCCTGAGAGTTTTTTTCTTTTTCATCGGACCCCTGTTTCTAACTTTAATGTTTATTTCAAGTGGGTTTTTCGTGACTTCAGGCATCGGGCTTTTTTTTAACCTCCACACCTCAAGCATCATGTGTCAGTCACATCAACTGAGTGTCACTCTTGACACTGATGCACGGACGACAGGGAAACTGGGATAAATGTGCGGCTTCCTCAAACTATATAAGCTGCCCTCTGCTTGTGATGTCCACAGCAAACTACCCAGTTCCGTCATGTTGACTTTTTCCTTATCCTTCAAAGGCCATAAGTCACCACGGAGGGAGGTTCACACTGAAATGCACATCACGCTCTCATTATAGTTGGTGTCGTCCTTTCTATAAAGACCTCTGTGCTGAATTCACATCAAGACGGACTAATAACTTCATGGTAATAAGTCTCGAGGCAGCCCAGTTGATATTTCATCAGGTCAGATCTTTGACTTAATCTGTATTGACTTTACCCAGCAGCACTATCAGCCATGGACACGCTCACGCCAGCCATTTTCTCCTTCCGAGCTTCTAAAAGCTCTTAAGAAGATCAATTGACTGTGGTTTTCTCTGCTGCTGATTGATTCTCTTGTTCGCTGCTGGAGTGGACAGCTGTGGGCTTTTCTTTCAATATCTATGATATTTGTTGGCTTTGGGGGTGTGAAAATGAGAGATGACTGAGGCCATTGCATAACGGAGCCCTCAGTGTTGATCCTGGCCCTTTACACAACTCTGATTGAAAAGATTAAGGGGCTGTGCAACAGAGGAGCCTTTCTGGGTCTTTGTTCAGCTCCAGCAGAGAGTCCGAGACCTCAATTAAACTTCTCTGTCCTTGATTGTCCCCTGCTAAGTTTTCTTTTAGAATTTCACTGCAGGGGCTTCGTCACAGTGGCTAACCAAGCAGCGGTTGGTACACTCCACCCTGCTAGGACAATTTAAATGGCTGATTTATTATTCTCCCAGTAAGTAGGAAGTAATGGAAGATCAATGCAGTACATGCAATCAAACACAAACGCTGCATTTCTTGCGTCTTATATTCATGCCGATGTTTGAATTGCATGTTTGCCGATGTGTGTCTCATTTATCACTAAGTTTAGTTAATTTTTAAGCACATAAATGACTCATCCTGCCACTTTACTCATCCAGAGCTGATTGGTTCATCAACTAGCTGATAAAGATTTATCCCAAGAAGAACTCTGTTTCCCAGGGAGGCCATCTTTTTACTGCATTGTTTTACCCTGTTACTCACTGCTCTTCCTGACTGTGTCTGTTTCATGTCCAGTTGGACTTTGTTTAAAGCTGCTCATACACTGTGCAGTTTTACAATGTTATTTCCACCTCACACTTTACGAGTAAATCCTCTGCGATTGAAGGTAGCGATTGTGTGCTAACACTTCACTGTCCAATTGTCAAGCCACAGCGCTCACCCTGTCTGTAGCTGTTGGACCCTCCAAATCTGGAGAAGTAGTCCAAGTTTGCTTTCACAATGCAAACAAGGGTGAAACGTGCTGCCTTGGCTATATGAGCCACACTGTGTGTCAAAACCCTCAATTTTTTCTGTCCATTGCTTGTCACCATCTTCTGCTGTCACTTTCACTGTTTTATTTTGTTCCATGTTGTGCAGGGACAGTGAGAAAGAAAGACAGAGTTTGGGAAATCGACTCTGGTTTATGCTTCAACTTTGTTTGAGCCTGACATGTCAGAAATTCATCCGACTGCCCGATGGCCAGTCAGGAGGATTGGCAAATGATGCAAGACTAAGCGAAGTGTGATTTTTGAGACTCACAAATAAATCTTGTGTCTTAGAAACCAGGCTCAAATCGTGTATGTCCAGCTCTTAGGATTTTGCAGGGTTCTCTGATCTTAGTAATCAACCAACATTTATTACCGATAGGAATGATGAAAAAACTATGGAAATTTAAAGTTAAAGTGGCATTAATTATATAAAACCACATTTTTGAAAGAAAATTAATTTACCTCAACAGTACATTATATGTCCTAAATCTCTTAAGAAACATAAACTTATTTGACTAAGCTCTTTTCATTTAAACACCAATATTGGATTAACTTAACTGACTTGATGTACTTATGAGAAGGATTGGCCGCGTTTTCCATCCCACAGAAACAAAACACACATGACTGAGCGCTCATATTTGATGTGTATAGAGAGGAGGGTCTATGCTGCAGTCAAGGGGCAGTGACTTTCCCAGATGGTTTAATAGAGATTATCTCAGCAGGAAGGAGTGTTTGAGCTGTGATACCACAAGGGTGGTGGGGGCTATACTGTGCGGAGTCCGCTCCACTCAACAGCAGGAAGCCCTATCCGAGTGGCGCATCAGGACGGCTAGGAGATGCTACCGAACTGACTGGTGGTCACTGGTGTTGTGCAATAGTAGTAGTAGATTTTACGTTGGCTAATTATCAATAATCATGAAATATGATTATTAAAATAAAAATTATTTATTAAAAATAATTAAAAAATTATAAAGCTATTAATTAAGAATAGTAAAATAATTAATTAGAAATGATACGGTTATCAATTAATAATAGTTAAATAATTAATGTCCAGTTTTTTATCAGCTACCTGCTGTAGTCTAATAAATTCCCCACTGGAAGGGTGTCAGGCCAAGTACGGCGGATACCACTCGTGTCACTTTTAGAACTTTTATTGCTTTCGCAAACACAACAAGCACGCTAGGTAGCCTAACTGCTACCGCTAGCTAGTGACATTTAGTACGTCCGTACGTCAGTACTTAAGTACATCAGTACATCAGAACATTAGGTTGTAAACCTGCAAACAGAACACAAACACCAACCCAGAATTAACCAAATGAAATTATACGTTCACGTTATTAATTCTTGTTGTACATTACTAGACATGTTAATCACTCACCGGCAAGGCGTACCAGTCCTGACCATCAACTAACTGAAATGCAACCTAAGGGCGTGGCCACCTACACACTGTGACTACCTACGCATGCGTACCCAGACTCTCTGGAGACCAGGAATGATAACAAACAAACCTATAACCTGGCATTGTTAAACATATATGAATTATAACATAAATATGCCTGCATTCCAAAAGTAAGGAGTAAATGCACACAATTTTTTTCCTCAAATACCCCAGAAGCAAATCATAACATTCATCACTTTTAATATATATATATATATATATGTGTAAAGCAATGGTTAAACCTGCTGGAAAGTTCTACACCTCCCACTTGGCCTACTGATTCTAGAATCCAAGTAGGCCACTATAACCGAAACAGTTAACCTTTCCCATGTGAAATTCATTCCACAACCATGCACATAACTTACTGTTGCATTCTTGGACATGAATAACTATAGGTTCATAGAAGTTTTGATGTCCATAAACAACACACATTGTCCTTGATGACATCACAACCTCCTTTACCGAAACACACCACCAGCCTCCGGGAGGATGGTAGTGGGGGGGTCTTGATCCTTCACCGAAACACACCACCAACCTCTGGGAGGATGGTAGTGGGGGGGTCTTGATCCGTCACCGAAACACACCATGGTGGGGATCCTTTACTGTCCTTTACCAACCGAAACACACCATGGTGGGGAAGTACCTTCTTGCTCCTCCACTGGAAGCAGAACCACCAACCTCCTAACGTCCCTGTGGAGGATGGTGGAGGGATAGTTCTCCACACTTCGGTCTCTCTTGGGCTGTCTGCCAAAAACTGGAAAGCTTTGACATGTTCTCACCCTCACATCTCGTACTATGCCCCTCACGTCAGGACACACCTCCACGACTCGACCCAGCCTGAACTGGCCCCTCAGTGCGTTCTGGTCAGCTAACCACACCAGGTCCCCCGCTGCAACATTCCTAGTAGGCGCGTGCCACTTCTGACGGATGTAGAGGCCCGGACCCGCCAGCTGGCTCCACCGCTTCCAGAACTTGTCGACCTCGATCTGTATTGCTCTCAGACGCACGACAGGGTAAGTTGGATACTCAAGCCCTCGGGAGTCCCCACTGGGTCCTGCGCGACCGAGCAGAAGAGAGTTGGGAGTGACGACTTCCACGGTCTCATCTTGTACTTGGGCTCTGGCACCGATTGGTCTCTCGTTTGACAGGTTAGCAGCGAGGTACAGGAGGGTCTGGAACTCTAGCGCCGTCAAGTTACCTTCTTCGCCAACACTGCTTAGCGCTCTCTTGAGTACACGGACAGCTGCCTCAGCTGCCCCATTTCGGTGGGGAGAGTCCGCTGGGTGAAACACCCACATCCAGTCGGTTCCCTCAACTGCCGCCTTCTTCTGGATCTGATCCTTGTTGATGCTACTTAGGAACTCATAAAGCCCCTGTAATACTGGCCTGGCGCCCACAAAATTGGTTCCTTGATCCGACCAGAGCTTTTTTGGGTGACCTCTGAGAGCTACGAAGCGCTGGTATGTTTTCAGGAATCCTTCTGTCGACAGATCTTCCACAATGTCAGCATGTACTACTCTCGAAGCCATACAACTGAACACCACGCCCCAGACTTTCATCTTTGTTCTTCGCCTTATGGTATCTTTAACAACATAGGGGCCGAAAAGGTCCAATGTCGTAAACTCGAAGGGTGCGGCTGGTTCAGTTCGTTCGAGGGGGAGCACACTCATCACCTGTTTGCACATCCTCGCTTTGGCCTTTCGACAGTGCATACAGGAGTCAATGACATTTCTGACAATCCTTGGTCCCTGCACTACCCATGCTTTAGACCTCGCACGGAGGAGTGTGCCAGCAACACCTTCGTGGTTAGCTTCATGGGCCTCTCGTGTGAGAAGGGTGCTGATCCACGCATTGTAAGGGACCAGGGGCACACCGGTCTCTTCCTGGGTGATGGCCTGGACTCTACCATAGCATTTCAGGAGCCCTGAAGCTTCATCCCTGCTGACAACAAGTCTGTTTAGCGTCGTCACAGGAAACGTGACTCCCGTCTGGGCGGCTAGGCATAGGTCTTGGAATGCAGCTTTGCGTTCCTTTACTGTCAGTACTGCCTCCCACTTTGCTGGCATAGAGGCCCTGCCTACACAGGCCCTGCCTACACAGGCCAGCCACTTCTTCACGGCTCTACGGACATAACCGACTACTCCACAGAGCTTAGCTAAAGAACTGCACCTTGTTGGATCCACTTGGTCTATGAGCGTGGCTCCCCACAGCATCTCCGCCTCCTTGGTTTCAGTTGAGGTCAACTTCAGCCCATTCTCTAAGGACGCTGGAGCCCCACAAACTCCATCTGTGACTATTGGATCTTCACCACCAGGACTGTCAGGATTTAACAACTCCTTGGCTTGAGCTCTGGTGAGGGTTGCCGAGAAGGCCTTTCTCTGGAGTTTACTCACCATCTCCCTAGCGTCAGCTGCCACTTTTGAAGCGGATTTCATGGGCCAATCCTCGACTGGACTAGACAAGAACTTGGGACCTTTCTGCCACACAGAGTTCTCACCCAGTAGTTCGGGAGAGCACCCCCTCGTGACTAGATCAGCGATGTTGACCTCGCCTGGTATCCACCACCAGTCAGTTACGGGCCCAGCCTTCTGAATCTCTCCGACTCGGTTCGCGAAGAATGTTTGGAATCCGTAGCTCTCTCTCTGGATGGCTCCCAGCACCGTCTGACTGTCAATGAAGTGGTACCACTTTTCGACGTCCAATCGTCCATGCTTCAATACGTATCCCTTTAGACGTGCAGCAAAGACAGCCCCGCAGACCTCAGCCTTGACCGCGTCACCTTTCTGGTCGAGGGGGGTTAACTTGGCCTTTGACTCTACCAGCCTAGTAACCACACCATCTGACGTCTCCCATCGCAAGTACAGTACAGCGCCATAGGACTCACAGCTTCTGTCAGAAAATGTAATTCCCCAAGGTTTACCCCTCCAGTCGGAGGGCGTGAGGCTTCTGTGGAACTTGATGCTACTCAGACGAGCATACTCCTTGAACAGTTCAATTGCCTTCCCTCTGAGCTCGTCAGACAGAGGTTCATCCCAGGTGTCTTTAGTAAGCTTGCCAGCTTCCTGGAAAGCTCTTCTCACAAGGATCACTCCTTTTTGTTTCACAGGTGTTGCTAGACCGATCGGGTCATACAGCCCGGCGATCTGACTCAGTAGAACACGACGAGTCAGTGGGTTCGGTGTCTTTACTTCCACTTCTTCTTCAGTGAGGTCAATCTCAGTTCTCATCTTCTTCTTCCTTCTGGAGAAGTTGATGGAGACCATCACAAAGAGTTTGTCGTCTCGCACGACGTAACCAACCCCCAGGGCTTTGTTATCTTCCTCCCCCAGCTGGTTGGGCAACACCAGAGTTACTGGCTTGGACTCTGTCCCGTCCCGCCTCCCACTTTGACCGGACCTGACCCAGGGCTTGAGATAGAAGCCTCCTGCTGTCAGTATCTTTTCCACTCCCCCTAGGATCTTGTCTAGACAGTGTGGGTCATTGTGGGACGTGAGGAGGTCATCAACGTAGGAGTCTTCCTCAATGACTCTTCTTTCCTCCTTCATATCAGAGAACTGTGGCAACTTTGCGGTCTCTCGCATGGCAACCTGCGCAATGCACCCCGCTGGTTTGTCTCCCATGTTCACCCTCACGACAGCATAATCCTCAATCTCATCTTTCGGTGAGTCTCTCCATAGGAACCGATGCACGTGGACCTCTTGTTTCTCCAACCACACCGAATTATACATCTTGGTGATGTCTCCGATGGCTGCATGTTCTCCTTCCCGGAACCTGAGGAGCACCGCTCTGATGGGATTTAAGACGTCTGGACCTTTGAGCAACATGCTATTCATGCTCACCCCTCTGAACTCCTGGCTACTATTCCAGACGAGGCGCACCGGCGTAGTCACTGAGTGGGGATTTGGTGCGGTTAGGTGGCTCACCCACCACACGGCGCCATTCCAGCTGTCCATCTCTTCCTTAGTAAGCTTAACAGCAGCTCCCCTCCCCACCATCTCGTGGACTTGCCCCATGTAAGCTTCTTTCCACAGGGAGTCTTTCATGAGCCGCTTCTCAGCCCTCAGGAAAGTTGCTTCCACAGCCTTTCGGTTGTTGGGAAGAGAGGCTGGGTTTTCCTTCCATGGGTACTTCGCATCCCAATGTGGCTGGTCGCTGTGGGTGTCACTCTCTCTGAAGGTTAGACCTGCCCTTATTATCTCCAGCTCTTTCTCGTCAGCAAGGGACATCTCCTTTCCTCCAGGTGGGCACTTTCCACAGCGACACCCTCCACAGGTAGGATCACAGGCAGCACCGATGCTATCCCATTTTAGCCACTCAATGACTTCTTTATTGCATGCTGCTGTCGTTCGAACCTCCACACTGCTTTCTCGTTCCAAATGGCTTCCTGGCCTTCCCATGGAGTGTTCTTCAACTTTGACGGCTACCGCCCTCATAGAGTGTGCGAAGTGCGTCTTCGAGTGCCATGTAGTCACCTCCACTTCTTCGAAGAGCTCCGGATGCGCACCACTCACCGTCTTGCCTAGGGGACCGTCCCACAACACCAGGTCGCCGACCCTTTGCAGTCTTTGTGGAGCTAATCGGCCTTCTCGAGTACTGATCAATAGATCAATCTTCTCTGGGCGGGCCAGTTCTCCCGGCTTAGCTTCGGGGAAAAACTGCTCCAGCCTCTCCGATCTCACCACTCGATCCACTTTGGCTATGTCTTCCATCCCGTAGCAGATCATCTCGTGGAACTTCAGGGTTCCTCGTGAGGTCCACACTTTTATTGTTACAAGATACCTTCTTGTATCAACTTTCACCTTCATCGTGCCGACACCATACACGACAAGGGAAATTGGTTCACCGGTCAGTCCAAGTCTTTCCGCGGCTTGGTGCGTAATGTAATTGGTGTCAGAAGCAAGATCGACCAAGGCTCCAAGACTGTCTCCTCTCTTCGACGTGACAGGTACGAGCATCATAAGGACTGGATGTTCTTTCAAATCACTTTGCTCTATCAGATCCTTGCCAGAACAAACTCTCGACGTTGCCTTGTTGGTACAGGCCCTGCGGACAGCTTCCAACTGGCGGGGAGTCAGTCCCAACTCGGCGAACACAGCCTCCTGCTCCTCTGTCGGACCACGAGGTCCCCTCTTTTCCTCTGCTTTGCTTTCCCTCTTAGCAGCATCCTTCTTTGTTGGTGCCTTAGGGCAGAGGAAATAGTGGTGGTCCACCGGAGTGTCGCCTTTCTTACACTCCTCCTTACGACAGAGGAACCTTAGAGTGCAGGCACCGTCGACCCCATGAACATCCAGGCACTTTGTACATGCCTTTGCCTTTTTCAGCTGAACTTTCTTCTCTGACAGACTGGCCTTCCTGAAAGTTTGACAGCGAAACAGTTTACCTCCATGTTCTCCATCGCCACACACAGCACAAGGTAACTGCTTGGAATCTCTCTTGACTTCACTTGCTGTAGACTTAGTGAACGACTTCTTTTCTCTCCATCTGTCACCTGGTCTCTCCCGGTAGCTTGGTCTCTCAGGAGCATTAGCAGGCCATGGCTTGCTGGGCAGCAACTGCTCCAACCTCACGAGCAACAACTTTTGGTCTTCCAGGAACATCAAGAACCTGTCGAAACGGTTTCCTGGGTGGACGTTATTAACAGGGTCTCTCACACACATGAGCCACTCTCTTTTCATGACATTGGGGAGTTTACTCTCTAAAGACCGAATCACTAGCTGATTCTGTATAGCGTCTGTGCACCCTAGGTCTGTGAGGTCCAATGTTGCCCTCTCCACTGCTAGGATCAACTCTAACGTCTCTCGTGGTTGGTAGTCCTTTACAGCAGGTCGTGATTGTAACTCCAACATGATCTCTTCTGTCGTTTGCGCTTTATCACCATAACGGTTCTCTAATTCCCTGAAGATATCGTTTGCATCCCTGCAACGCAACAGTCTGAGTTCACTCTTCACAGTCTCTCCTATACTGTCTAGCAAGTGAAGTTTCTTGCATTCCCATGACCCCGTAGGCTCCGCTTGCGCCTGGATACTCTCCCATTCAGCCTTCCAGCGCCAATAGTCCCTCCTGTCCCCGGAGAACTTAGGTAAACTTATGGGTGTGAGTCTTATTTTTGGTCGGGCCCATTGAGAGCTGTTATCCCCACCGGCGCACGTACCAGGGTCGCTACGTGGCATGCTACTACTTTGTCCCATGCTGAGATTGACGGGTGGAGCGGCACGAACGCTCAACAGATGTGGCGTGCTGGCAAGGGTTGGAGGATGGGCGAAACTGACACCAAGTCTATCCTCAGGCCATTGTGACTGTAGGGTGGGCTGTAATGCCTGTTGGAGAGTACTGTGTGTGGTAGGTGCTACATACCTGCTCTGAGGTTGGCTAGTGACAGTAGCTCCTTGAGCAGCGCTGGTAGTGATGCTTGCCCTGTCAGTGGACATGAATGAAGGAGAGCTCGCAATATATACAGTTCCCTGCCCATCAAGGGGCGGATTGACAACAGCAGGCTGGGTGTTAACAGGTGGAGTAGCAATAGCAAGGGTTACTGGTTGGGTGAAAGTGATGTTACCTGCAGCTGTAAGGCTGTCGCTCGCTGTTGTGACATGCCCACTGACCACGTCACCACTTCCTCCATCTTCATCCTGTTCTGTACTGTTCCTCTTCCTAACCTCATTGTCACGTTGACATGTCCACTCATCCATCAGTTGCTCCTTGTCCTCTCTCAATGATAAAAAGAGCGTCCATTTATCCTTCCCATGCGGCCGGTAGTCTCTCCAAGTGTACACAGCCTCTCTGAGTCCATGGAGTTTCCTATCCAATCTCCCGCTTTCGACCCCCTGCCGCGCCCATGGCACTACTTTACCTTTCCCGAGCGCCTCAGCCTGATCAAAAGCAGACTCAAACTGTGTTACAAGAGCGTCTATGTCCGGCGCTGCATACTTGGACCACAGCATTTCCATGATCTTGCCCTCAGTTTCAAGGAACTTTTGCTCACTGGCGTCTCTCCGCGCCAGGGCGTCCCGCAACTCGGTGTCGCCACCTGTAGGGTCTATCTGGCTCTGTGCGTCGATATATTCATTACTGACATCGAGGAGTTTGTCATAATCATCCTTTAATCTCATTAACTCTTCTGACAACTCAAGTTCACGTAAACGGCCAGTACTGACTTCAAGGTGGTTCATTCGTGTTGTAAAGTTTCGTTGCGCATTGGAGCGCCTCCGCTTTAAGCTCTCTAGATCTGGCTTGTTATCCGCCATTTTGTCTTCTTTAGGTGTACAGAATTACTAGAATCACCTTTTCCAAAAGGACTTCTTCAAAAGATTCGTTCAAAATGAATGACTCGTCCAAAAGATCCGTTCAAAGAATCGTTCTAAACAAACGGATCGTCCGCGAACGGCACACACAAAAGATCCGTTCAAAGAATCGTTCTAAACAAACGGATCGTCCGTGAACGGCACACACAAAAGGTCCGTTCAAAGAATCGTTCTAAACAAACGGATCGTCCGCGAACGGCACACACGTCTTTTGCCGGCTGCTCTGGCAGGTAGCGGCGTTGTTTACAAAGTCACTTTCTTAACTCTGCAGCTGTTATATTATCCACACAGTCTTACTCACGGTTGTGGAATTATTCAGCCCTTTAACGGTCCCGTTAGCTCTTGGCTTCGGCTCCTCCGTTCTAGTGGCGTAATTCCGGCCACTTTCTTTCCAGACTCCGGGTCTCCGTTTCCACGCTGGCTATCCTCCGCTCGGGGTCCGTGTACTTCCTGGCACGGCTCCGATAGCGGTTTACAACTGTCCAGTTTTTTATCAGCTACCTGCTGTAGTCTAATAAATTCCCCACTGGAAGGGTGTCAGGCCAAGTACGGCGGATACCACTCGTGTCACTTTTAGAACTTTTATTGCTTTCGCAAACACAACAAGCACGCTAGGTAGCCTAACTGCTACCGCTAGCTAGTGACATTTAGTACGTCCGTACGTCAGTACTTAAGTACATCAGTACATCAGAACATTAGGTTGTAAACCTGCAAACAGAACACAAACACCAACCCAGAATTAACCAAATGAAATTATACGTTCACATTATTAATTCTTGTTGTACATTACTAGACATGTTAATCACTCACCGGCAAGGCGTACCAGTCCTGACCATCAACTAACTGAAATGCAACCTAAGGGCGTGGCCACCTACACACTGTGACTACCTACGCATGCGTACCCAGACTCTCTGGAGACCAGGAATGATAACAAACAAACCTATAACCTGGCATTGTTAAACATATATGAATTATAACATAAATATGCCTGCATTCCAAAAGTAAGGAGTAAATGCACACAATTGTTTCCTCAAATACCCCAGAAGCAAATCATAACATTCATCACTTTTAATATATATATATATATATATATATGTGTAAAGCAATGGTTAAACCTGCTGGAAAGTTCTACAATTAATGAAAACAATAAAATTATCAATTAAGAATGAAACAATCTGTAATTATTACTTATCGTCGCGGGGCACCACCCTGGTTACAGGGACCAACAATTCAATCTTTAAATATTAGTCTCAAATGATATAAGTTATATTAATAATCTCAATATTTAATATTAAAGATTTTATAATAAACAATGAAGGGTTTTAAGTTTGAGCACAGGCTATAGTAATCCAGCTGTATTCACATACATATGCACAAATAATCACAGAAATACAAATACTTTAATAACAATAGTATTTATTAAAGGGAAATAAAGATAATGTTATTCCATGATTCTTCATTTAACAAACTCCAATATTTCAAAGATGACAATAGCAGCAGCAGCACTTATCACAAGCACATGTAATACTGAGTATCTATGTGTGTGTGTGGTCGTGTGTGTCTGCCTGTCTGTGTCTCTATGTGTGTGTGTGTGTGTGTGTAAGAAAGAGAAAGGGGAGTGGCTATGGCGTAATGACGAGATCACGTGGTGACGTCGTCTGGCCGAAATCAAGAGGTTACGTTCAAGTAATCTCAAGATGGAGGTTTATGACCTCTGTGACGACATGAGGTAGAAGACAAGATGGCGGCCGGTCGCCAGTTACACAAAGGAACATTTTAGACAAAGAGATTTCTTATCTCCTGGTTCTGGTGCCAACGGCGTCGAGATGAATTTAGGCTCTTTTAGTCAAGATTTAGCCATGTAACATGAAATATGTAAATGTAGGTTGGGACGTGTGTAAAATCAGGTTTGAGAGAGAGAGATCAGAGAGAGAAAGACATCAGAAACATCGTCAGAGACAGATTTCCGGCGAAGCGGGCAGTCCAGTTACGTGAGATTTATCTTTTAACAGATGTAAATCTCCGCACAATATCTCTGACGGTAACACGTTAAAAGGAAGCGCTGGCTTGTTACCGCGCGCTTCTCAAAACACAGTAGACAAAGGAACCGGATGTGACGTCTCAGTTCGCCGTGTAACACGGCTTAAAACAGATCTGCGATCTTCCAACAAACAACACTCAAATAAAATGACACGCTAAGTATAAATACTAATCTCTGCCCAGACAATAAAGCCTTTTACTGTGACCTTCGCGGTGTTGCATGCGCGTCGCGCGGATATTCCGGAAGTCCAGTGAATGATTCACTTTGTGTTCCTCGGGGTACATGCGATAAGCGAATTCCCGGAATTAGATGAAGAAGTCGTGGCCTCTTAAGCGGTGCTCCGGTGGGTCTCATGGTTGCAACAGAGATCAGCGCTGGGCCGAATGGAAGAGCAAATCCTTCTCATGCTCTTTGAACGGGATTCACGTCGTTCGTCTTCTTTGATGGGATTCTGCTTCGTTCTGCTTTGTCCTGCAGGGATTAATCACTGTGGCGCAGTTGCGGGGATCGTGAAAAAGAAAGTCTGTGATCTCGGCCTGCGAGTGGACTTCCTGTGGCGATCTCTTTCAAGTTAAAATAACAAAAAGTCCTATAAAAATAAAACGTCAACTGAATAAAGAAATAAAAGAAAATGAAATTAAAGATGAAAAATAAAACAAACTTGCCCCCTTTAGCAACTAAATCATCTGGAAGACCCGGAGGGGTCCTGGTCTTCAGTGCAGGGTAAATGGCGAATATTTTTGGGGGTGTCAGGGTTTTAAATTACCTGAGAGGTCCTCCTCCTTGAGGAGTTGGTCATAGGACATCGGCCAATTGAATTGTCAGGATTCGATCTGAGTGGGCGGGGCTTGGAACTCAGCGGGGTCCCAAGGGATCCCCAGGACATTTTCCACCACCAGGGGGAGACTCCTAGGCCTGCCGAGGTGTCTACTTCCCCACTCAGAGGAGCACTTTATGGCCCATTGGAATGTGGAAACTGGTAGAACTGGTTTCAGGCTGGCCCCCACGCCTCACTTTTACAACCCATTGTGTGGACCCCACCACAGGGTTAGTTCAGTAGGGACTCTTGCCCAACACTGGTGAGAGGTGGAAGTCCTCAAGGAGACGCACCGGTCATACAGAAATAACTGACCACCTTTTTTCTTTATATTTTGCTAGTTATTCAGCCCATTGTGCTGGAGCATGATAAACTGAGTGATTCATTATGAGGAGTTTATACTAGATAATGTGCACTCATGTACACTCATACATCATGATTTTAATAATCAGCAATACAGATTTTCCCCCAACAAAAATCTTATCAGATGTTTTCACGTTCAAGGGCATCGTGTGTGTTTGTGATATGTATGTATGGGGTTTTTAACTTTGCACTGAAAAAACATCATACGTCTCCTTTTAAATAGTTGGGCTTCTGTATTCCCACCATAGTTAACCTTTGTTTGCATGTGACAGTTGTTTGTGCGCATTTCTCCTTGGATGGTGAGATAAAGTAAATTTCCTTCAGTTGCTCCTTCACTGCTTTAACAAGAACCTCCCACTGTGATTTCTCTTTCTTTTTTTGGAATGAGGGGGCACGGAGGGGAGACAAATCTACATGCCGCCTGCAAGGTGTGTAAAGCTGGTTATCGGGTACAAGGACGTGTCACAGCGCAGTAATGGTCTCACATGCTGAGGACTAATGAACGTGATTTTCATGAAATGTGCTGCAGATCATGAGCACTTTTAAGACGCAGGCAGGTTAATAATAGCCGCCCCAATCGAGACCCTGAGTTACCTTGAGCTAATTTTGTGTCCGGCGTCATGTTGTGTTTAGAACAGCTGCCCAGGTGTCGTCCACTTATCCACTATGCCCTTCTCTAAAGTTGAGAATGAAATATCCACTGATTTTGATTCATAAATGTATCCTTATTCTGTGTGATTTGTTCCGTTATTCTTTCATAGGGTTTTTCACCTGTTTAAATAGGGTGGAAAAGCGTCTCTCTTTTCTTTTACAATAGTTGGGTGATGATGGGCGGTGTGAAATAGCCTTTGTCCTATTATACTGCAGGCAAATTATCGTTTCTCATTTCCTACCCAGATATGTCCCGAGCCTGTCATAAATCTTCGCCACGTGCCACTGCTCGTTATTTTTACCAGGGTGGGCGTGTAATGGTCTACTTTTTTTTGAAGAGCAGAAGTTGTGTATAATGGCTTTTAATCAGGCAAATGTCTCTGAAATAGGAACTTGTTCAAAGTCATTAAGTCTGCAATAAGTAGACGCCCATCTGTGTTTACTCTGACAGGTGACTGTTAGCTCCTTTTGAAAAGGAAGGAACGACCACAGGTTAATTATTGTAACAGGTTTGTGTACGTTTATATTCACTTGTTTGACAGATGACAACACTAAAGATTTAGTACAGGAGAAGAGCTTGAATAAGAACTGTTCAATAAGATAGAGTAAGAGGTCTGTTAGTGAGTGGTGCTGAGATCTGTTAAGAGGTGTTCTCCTGTTGATGAATCTTCAAGTGGTTCTGGAAGATAGAGAGCGAGGTTCCTGCTATTCTGGAACAAGTGTCAATCCACTGTGACTTCACCCATTGGTTTGCGTGCTGCTGTTTTAGAGCCTTGAGTTTGGCATTTTTCCCCAGCAAATGAAACTAGTATTTGTGAGGGTAGGGGATTGAGCTTGACTGAGAGCTCAAGGACACCCACACCTGTGACCTGCACTCATTGGACGGCACTCACACACATGCATGCTCTATTGTCTAGTTGACTCTAAATGGGACAATAATAATTAGCAAAATGATTATGTTGTATTGAAGATGACTTGAAGCTAGAGATTGAGACAATAATCTCCTTAGTAGGTTCATTTTCTCATTGACATCTAAAGAAACTCATGTCTTTTAAAACCAGTGGAGTGGCACTTTGCCGGCCATTCCACACAAAAGGTTACAGGCACTTCCATATTGGCTCACTTTCTGGACAGTCTACGCTCAGTTTTATACATTTACAGTCTCTGCTCTGGAAGCTCGCTTCACCGTCATAGGACCACAAGCGTTTTATGTAAATGCCTACAACTGACAATCTGATAATCATTCCCGCTTCATTCAGGGATTAACCAGCTGTGCAGATGTGAGAGAAACTGAGTTTTAACTACATGCTGACATAGCTCTGCGAGAAGGGTTAAGAGCCCGAAAGATATGGAATTATGGGGGCAGATTCAGACACTGATGTTAGGGACAAAAAAATTCACATTTTGCTCATTTTTTTTAGACTAGCTGGGAATATTACTAAGGAGTTTTCTCCAGATGATTATCAATAAACTAATTTTCATTTTGTTTGCTATTGTTTTCCCACAGAAAATAGAGATTACTTAATAGATTGATCAGAAAATGATTCCATATGATCAGTGACATCATGAAATCAGTAAATTACATTATGCATTGTTCAAAAATGTGTCTGAGCATAGACAGGACCTAAAGCTTATGTAGAATCTTAAATTATAATATGGTAGCCTTTGGATGTCCTACAGTCATTTCTCAATGAAATTATATTATTACAATATAGAAAACTTAGCATTGCCTCAATGGGGTACAACATATAAATCAATATTAATTTCCGCTACGAAGCTGTGCGCTCATAGTTTTACTTTTTCTCAGTTATCTCTGCTTCAATTATCATTCTGATCATGTAAACAAGATCTGTGGTAAATGTGACCCTGCTGATGGAAGGTGAGAGCTCTGCGCACAACGACTTTTTGTCATTATTAAAGCCATGCAAGTGGAACATCCTAATCACCGGCTAAATCACACTGCAGATGACCAGTGTGTGATTAACTTTTACACGCGAATTCTACCGCAAACAGTCCGGCCGACTCATTACTTGTGCTGCATATTGAAGCGGTCTTTGGTTGACAGTGATGAGCCCGTGTGATTTAGTGGCACTGCAGTGAAATAAAGGCGTCCCTGCTCCATATTTTTCCCATCAGCTAGGCTCTGTCATCCAAAGATGAATGTCACACAGTTAATCTTCCCAGACTCTTGGTCGGTGATATTATCCGAAGTACTTAAACAACATTATTTTTTAGCCTGGTCACTGGCCCTGAGTCACAGATATAACCCAAAATGTATTCTCAGCTCCATTTACTTATCCATATTTATGGGTGTATTTATCCATGAATATAGAATAATATCCATATATCCATGGATGTATTTAAACATCTATGGCCTGGCTTTATCCCCCCTCCAACTCTGTGTCATTATCATCCTATCATAAAATCCTGTAGAGACGTCTCTTGGGCCATACACTTAGTTAACAGTGTAGGCTGCAGCGTTGGATGCGTTTCACTTTCACCAACAGTAATATATTTATTTGAATTATTTTTTTACTGCAGTCATTTTACATGTTCCTGCAGTTCAATGGATGTACTTTGTCCTAAATATCTAGATTTACAGATAATAATTCAAGCCACTTCACTAAGCCTTTTTCAGATCTAAATGCATTTTTCTTTTTGAATAAATGTACATGCAGAAAACATTGACCATAAGTAGCTCTGCAAAAATGCCATTGCAGTACATTTTCTAGTGAAAATAGTAAATTGAAAATAATGATAGGAATTGAGTCCAGGTTATTTAAAGATCATCATTGAGATTGTATTTCAACCATCATCTGGAATCAAAGTACAAATCTGTATGAAAATGCCTTTATGTATATGTTTATATGCAATGTTCTTCTCCTCACAGCTGTCCTTCAAATTGAAACTTCCACTCCTGATAGACCTTCTAGGTCTCAACCTTCTGGAGCAGCATATGTGCATTCAAGGAAATTGTTTCCTCCTCCTTTATTCATTTTCTCCCTCATTTCCTTCAGCTTGTTCTTCGACTCTTTCTTTTTGGCTCTTCCAGACTCCACAGATTATGCAGCTGTAAAGTTGCCTGCTTAGCTATCTATGTATGAATAATTTGTACCTCTCGACATATAATATAGACCTTTTGATACCTTTTAATGACACTATAAGCTTCTTTGTAATTATTCTGATGGTGATGGGTCTGTTCGCATCCTCCAAAATGCACAGTAACAGGTCCCTTAAACGTGCAGTCAGACACACACATCTTAGTGTTGTGTTATTCATGCAAATCAGCTACTGCTTACACCATTAGTGCAGTCTCTGTTTGTTTGGTTTTACCCCAAACCGCTAAAGTCCTGAGTATTTGGACGTTAGCTCTGAAATAGCGTTTGTGTTTCAGCAGAACTTTCAAACTTATTTTCATCCGGCTTCTTTCCTTTTTCCTCCAATCTAAATAGCATCATGAAGACCCAGGATACAGTAAGTGCTAACACATTAGCATTAATATTTATTTGGCACACACCCTGGAAAAAGTAAGTAACTTTTCATAGTTGTTTGTTAGCAGGATTATGCAAAAAGCCACTGAACCAATTTTTTTTAAAATGTGGAACTTGGTGGAAGGGTCAGGTAGTGGCCAAAGAAGAACTCATTAACTCTTTTAAAGGATTCTATAGAGAGGCTGGATCCTTTTTTCACTTTCTTTAACATTGTGGGTCCACAGGTCTTGATTTACAAAATCAGACGTTTAATTTGGTGCAGCTTGATTACATTTTTCGATTTCGATTTATTTGTTATTAGGTTATTATACAAAAAGTTATCAGGCCTTGACTTGAACAAACTGGCCGAAGGAATGTCCGGAGTTATGAATCAGGCCTGACGGGTCATCGAAAGTCTGGTTCGCTACTTCCCGAAACCTGCATTGTTTATTAGTGTATGTGCGTCTGTGTGAGTGTGTGTTTTGGTGTGGGGTAGCTTGTTTTGTGTGTATGTCTTTGAGGAAGTTGAGTTTCTGTAGCTTGACCGAAAGACCCAGCGGGAAGTGAGCAGCCAACAGAGACAGTCATATGAGAGATGGACTGAGAGTCGTCTGTTGGCAGCAGATAAGCACAGTTACATTCGGTCTTAATGCCTTTTTCATAAAACATAAAAAAATGTACACTCACACACAAACACAGATATTATCATTAAAGTGACCTAAAAATCAGCCGATCGTTAATTGTATTTATTAGTAGTTTTAGTTTTAGATTCTGACAAGTCTCCTTTACTCATCAGCTGTAGGAACGCACACAGTCCTGTAGAGGTTGATGTGATTTTTTTTGCTTGTGGACACTCTGAGTCAGCAAAATAGAGTTGTCCTTGTTGCCAGGCCAACACTCGTCACTCATTTTGATGCTCTGTCAACACTTTTACAATTTGTAAAACGTCCGACACAGACACTGCAGACAGAAAGCACCCAATTTAATTAAACAAATCTCTCCAGACTTTGTCACATTTAGGTTGACCTCTCCTTTCTTAATGTCTTTCTCGGTTGTTATTATTGTTGTTGATTTAAGTTCACAGCTGAGTTTCTTGCTTTTCCTGAATCTACTGTAATTTCACCCTCAGTTCCTGGTTTCATGCACAGCATCGATCTCACTGATTATTATTATGTAGACATTTAATGTCTGGATCCTTTCATTAACTTCATCTACAAATTAACTTATTCTCATTAAAGATCTTAAATGACTAATTTGCTGTCAATTTCTGTTGCTTTGTTCCTTTATTTTCATCCACGAGGCTCTGACACTCTGTTAGATGGCAAATAATGACTATAATTTGATTAATTTATTGATTAATTGTTTAATCTAAAAAAAGTAATTTCATGCCCAAAGGTTTATATTACATGGTAAGGATCTTTAGTTGTGAGTGGAGCTGGGAAGCTAGGAAGCTGGAACCAGTATATGGATTATCATTGCAAATTTTTTTTTGTCTGTTGACATATGATTCATTCAGGAATCATGGCAGCTCTGTGCTCTTTGCCAAAGTGCACTCAGTTATTTATTAGAATTAATTACACTTCGAGTCTGCATGGTGAGATCTTTAGTTTACAAAGTGATAAAACGGATAATTACATTTTTGATAAGCAGAAACCAGCGAGAATATCGACTATCACAGACACATTTTTTTGTTTGACATATGATTCAGTGAGAAATCATGGCAGCGCTACGCTCTCTGCCATCCTGGCATTAATTAATAATAATTGCACTGTCACTTAGCAGACATAGACACTTATTCGTGCTGCACTAGAGGATAATTAGGCAGATTTCAGGTCAGATTCTCCCTTCGTGACGATCGCGGGGGGCGTTGCCAATTAGAGGCTGATCTGAGCAGATTATCTGGCCAAACGATCCTATAGAGTGAGGGGTTTACAGACATTATCCTATAGTAACCGACTGAGTTGTCCAACTGATTTTTAAGCGTAAATATCAAACATTTGTTATATTTGGTGGTGTGATTCTGACATTAGGTAAGCTATGCTTAGTTAATTCTTTCTTGACAAAGGGAAAATAAAGCAGCATGGAACCATACATCTTAATTAGGTTTCATTAATTGGTTTTAGAAATATGCCAGTTCTACTGATTCATTCTTTTATGATTTATGTAAATTACATCCACTTGATGGAGATGTTTGCAGGTGATTAATGGTGCTGAAGGTAGACTCTTGTTCATTCTGACAGACGTTTCGTTCCAATATGGTTTCAAGTGCGTTGGGTTGCCTCCGAGGCACCAACTCTGCTCCCCTCTGTAATATCTGCCCCCGCTCACAACACCCACCCCCATCGTCATGTTGTGAGCATCTTCGTCTTAACTTTCCTTTCCTCGCTGCTGCTCGTGTGTTCATTGAATCAGTTGACGTGTTATTGCCATCATAAGGGTTTGCTCGTATCTCCTGGGCTTTTTATGGCCTATTTTATGCCATTTCTATTCCATACCACCATGGTTAGGTTCCCCTCAAGTCTTTCATCATACATGTCAGCACCAAGGCAATGAATTGCCCCATAATATCCAGTACTCCATTAAACCCTGCATGTGTATGATGCAGCCGAATTTTTTTTCAGCTGCATTTTATTTTGTTTTGCATCATTAAGATGAAATATTGTCCGGGAATCTGAATAATCTGTCTTGTTTTACACACTAATTTATTCTTATGGCACACACACACACACACACACAAACAATATTGTCTTTGCTTGGTTCGTTTTTCACTGCTGATATATTTCAGCCAATCCCAATGACAAGAGTGTCAAGCAGTGTATTACTTTCTATCAAACTGTCTATAGATTAAAAAAAAACTGTTAGATTGCTTAATACTATATATTCAACACCCAAGTTCTCAATTCAAGGTTTTAATTAAAGTGAAATGATGTGTGCAGTCGTAGAGGACTTGAATTACTGGTGTTTATGTAGCGGTTCTTCTGGTGATGAAACATCTTCGATCTGTTGTCTTCACTACAACCACATATGTTTCTGTTGTAAAATGCATCTTGTAATTATAGCTGGGATTTTAATTTGGTTTTATTGTTTAACAAATTATGTGACTGAAAATATTGACATGGTTTTGGCTCCACGTCTGAGGAATCTTGCAGGTGAAATGACTGAAAAGGAGATTAAAAGGAAGCCCATTACTCTGCTAAAATAATGAAAGCTTTCCTATAAGGCCATTATAGGAAAGGGTTATGGCTTGTTTTTTTATTTATTTATTATTTGTATTATTTCGCAGAAGACAACAAGAAATTCTTTAAATGTCTTGTGACTTTGCACCTCCTTGTAAAATATCTCACATATCATAGTTGTTTGCCACATTGCTGACTTGCGTCAACATTATATCATATCCAAAGTTGTGACCAAAATTCATAAATTTTGCCATTATTAATTCAAAATTGACGTGCAGTTTCAGTATATTCAGTTTCCAATCTGTTTGGAATAAAGATTAACATCAGACACAAATGGCCGGGGATCTTGGGACTGTGGGGATTGGGGATTATAATCCTCCTTTCTCTGTTTGATTGTTGGGGGTATTATCAGTGTCCAGGCTGTACGACTGCATGGAATCACCAGGGCACTTGTGATTTTCCGTGCTGTCCTAGGATCTCTGCTGGTCCTCTGGGTCTTTTACTGTTAACCCTCTTGCTGTCAGACAAAAACTAAAAGCGATTTCACAATTTAAATGCCTGACAGCTTGGCTGTCATGAACAACCGATATACAAATTCAGCTGCAATGATGCCCAAGAGCTGGAGGACATCTGTGCCATCGCAGAGTTTGGCCCACCCTGCCGAAAAGAACAGACAAATATGTTGAATAATTATTTAATGGGGTGGACGGTCGGTGTTGACTTATGCGGCCCTTCTGTGATGTATGAAAAGCCTTCGCAACACCTGGCTCAGGAGAAATGCCCACATATGTGGTGATTAATGAGACCAGTGGATTTGTGGTCTCTCATCCGCACAAATCCAAAACACTGGTCGTCATAGACTAAGAAAGTGATTGACAGCTATTGCCTCGGAGGCCAGTTAGTGGCAGCTTTTCACCATAATTGAGATCATTCACCATATCTAAGCTCAATTAATCTCATACTCCTAAATTATTACTTTGCAGCATCACAGGGACCACTGGAGAAGTTTTACAAAAGTGATGTGATTTTGTTACTTTTCTCTTAAACCTCACAAACCTGCAAAGATTAAGAAACATGTAGTTTTATATATCTAGCAATTCTGAGCTGATTCATATAGTCAGTATCAAGTGTTATACATCATGTGATTCAGTGGAATGCATTACCTGTGTGTGAACAAACTATATTTGATATAAAATAAAATATAAACTCCTAGTGAAAGATTCATCCACAGTTAACCAGGTAATATAAAATGATGCCTGGTGATTTGGAGCTCTATGTGATGTTTGGTGAATATACAGCTCAGAGAGTTCTGAGTGATGACACTAGGAGGCGCAGTTCCAGTACTAAACATGTAAGTTAGTCTTGGTTGTCATAAAGGGACCGTTCACCTGGAAAGTGGATATTGTTACAATTCAGACACAATTTAAAGCTTTCAAATATATATATAATGTAATAAGTTACTTTGTTGCTTCACTAATATTTTGTTTCACTTTCCTTAAAGAGTTGTGGTGTTAGCCTTGGCAGAATATTGCGCTGTCCACGCACTCTTCACATTGTGACCGGCTTCTTTCAGTCACAACGAGGAAGGTACATTTCTGGAATCACAATTTGACATCAGATGTTTATGTGTGAACAGATTTCAAAAATTTCCATTATAATAATAATATCAATGTCAGGTCAGGAAATTGGGATAAAAATCATTTCAAAATAGGAAATTCCTGTTTTACCAATCACTGCATGTGAAAGTTTTTTTGTTGTTGTTTTTTTTTAAAACATCATTAATCAATTGTTAATGTAATGAGCTTCCCGAGCAAGCATGCTTCTTTCTTGAGGTGGTACACTCTCAGTCGAAACCTGTACACAGGAAATAGGACAGGTCTCAGTGTTTCTATCCATCATCCAGCCTTGGTCACCTCCACAGTTTCCCATCTTAGACTCACCGTTCATTGCCTTCCACTCATGTGTGTGATTGCAGCCAGGCAGGTGTTGTCTCCTAGCGTGGAGGAAAAATGGCAGGTTTTTTACGATTTTTCTCGTGTTTGTTGTGAAAAGTTAAATGCTTGTCGGTGATGAGTGTGCTGCTGCTGTGGAGGAGGAGCAGAGCCAAGGAGAAGGAGGCAATGGGAGGGAATCTGCCAGCCTAATCTGATTCATGCCACTTCTCTCCTGACTGAAGTGTTTGTGTTTATTGAGGTATTTATTAAACTGAGCATGAAATGCAAGCAGTTTCTCTGGCGAGGACACAAAAATGCAGAGGAAAATCTGTATGTTGGCCTTGCGAGCAAAAGTGAGATGAAATGGCTGAAACAGCCTGGGCAAAATATTAAATGAATAAATGCATTGGAACCAAGTGCCAATCTGTCTCAGTTTTGAAATTCCAGTTGTATTAATTTCTTCTTCTCCTGTTGTCTTGCACTTTTATTTCCCTAGTTGACTCTGCTGCATATTTCCAGCTGATTCTTGGAAAATGGAGCCACGGTTAATATGTGTAATATTAGTAAAATGACTGCTATTAATATGCACTTTATCAAGCATAGAAAATTATTCTCTGTGGCTTTCCAGCAGGTTTGCTTGTCTTTGTATTTTGTTTTTGGTTTGAGGCGTGAAAATCTCTGAATGTGCTTAATCATTGTAGTGTGCTGAAGCTCAGCAGCTCCTTGGGGTGCAGCCTTCAGGTAGAGCTCCAAGCACCAACCATGTGTGCCACATCAACAGAACCACAGGTTGTGGGATAAACAGAATATGTGTGCACACTAGCGTCACCTTTTGTTTGTTTGTTTGAGTTCGCCTGGTGATCTCCTGCTGCCCCTACTGACACACTACCAGTTTATGTATCTGCTCCGGTAGAGTCGTGCCAGCTCTCTGGGTCTGAGTCACCCTACGGTACATGGCATCTGATGCCCCTTCGCCCGCCCACTCTCACTTCCACTTTTCCATTCCCATGCTGTCTTTTCCTGTGGCCCTCCTCCATCAACTGTGCCCTTCTTGTGTGCCTTTGTGTTTTGGTTTTACATGATTTAGCTCATTAACCCTATTTATTTTACAAATTGCATTAGTGCCAGACATTTTTTAACAAGTATAATAGGGTTTTAGAGATCAACATAAAAATGACAGAATCCTTTGAAACTACTGGTCAGTCATGGTATTAACAGCCAGTCAGACCTCATTTCAATTTACTCTGCGTTTTTTGTTTATCAACTTGGAGGGAGGATTGGACATTGTTCCATTTACACTGATTTGTGTAGCGAGTGTAATTTGGTGCAGCTTTAATGAATTGAGTGGATTAATGGACCAATTGAAAAAACAAATACTGCCCTCTCTGAGTAAAGCTAGCCAGCAGATGTAGCAGTCGCATATACAGTCTTTATACCAGAAGCTAAATGAGCCACTTTCATGATCAATATGTATCAAACAACGTTTAACGTTAAACCATAGATACTGAGAAAGGCTCCCTGTGCTGAACTATTGGTCCATCAGCCGGGTGCCATTAATTTCACTTTCCTCTTCAGACACATGTGTCTTCATTATGATTCATTTATTACATCTGTGGGTGTGCAGATTTATGCTTCGACTCGTCTTGAGCTTTGCCCGCACTTTACCAAGAAGACAGCTGGTGATTCTTTAATATATAGACACAGAGGCAACTTCATTATTCAGCAGAATAATCCGTTTTATTTCAATTTTTTCACACATGCAGACATCCCAGCTGGACATCTGGAAATAAGAGCTGACTCCGAAGTTCCCTTGATCCTTAATTAACTAAATTAAACAGTTTTAGCAATATGTAGTTCCCTGTAAGATACATTAAGAAACTTATAGGGATAGTTCACAGAAAAAATGAAAATTTCACTCATTATCTACTCACCATTAGAGGGGTGTGTGAAGTTTTTAACAGAAAAACAAACTGCTACTGTGGTGTCTTGACTCTACATACGAGTGCTAAGAACTATCAAAAAGGACACACACAATTTTTAACAATTCAAACAAAAATGTACTTATGAACTGACAAACTCAGGGCTGTGCAGTTGTGATCACCTCACCGGAGACGGATGTTAATATCAGGTCTGAACAGCCTTTGAAACTCAGCAGGCTGCTCTGGAGATGGGATGGCACACAAGAGTCGGCCACATGGAGAATGGGAGAATGGGAGAATGGGGGGATGGAGGGAAGAGATCCGCGGAGGAGCGAGTGGAACTGATGGAATTGGAGCTGCAGACGCTCAGCCACTGCCCCTGATTGCAGCTCTTGATAAAGAGACTATCTGATAGGCAATCAGAGCTGAGGCCCGAGAGGATTTGAAGTTTTTGCTGGATTATGGATTGGCCCACCTGTTCATCTGGGCTCCTATCTTTTTTTGGAGAGTGCTGATGGGATTGTGACAGCACTTGGGGATGATGCGTTTCAGAATCACATGTATGGGAATTGTCACAATCGCATGTCCAAAACAGAAACAAGGGTCAAGCAACACACAATCGGGGAGTAATACAAAACTTCAAATTACAAGAGAGCTTGTAAATGTTTATGCCTCCACGCTAGCAAAATGTGGATGTGCTCTGTGACACTCACTTGTGTGGGAGGGGTCCCTCACTTGTGAGTCCTCCGGTGTTTTCTCCAGTTAAAAGTTTTTCCTCAATCTAGTTGAGGCTTAGGGACAGGGAATGTTGAACCTGTACAGATTGTTAAGCCCTATGTGGCAATTTATGATTTGTCAATATGGGCTTTACAGTTTGATTGACTGCTTGTCTTCTTTGTGTTTCTGCAGAGTGTGTTCGCGGTGATGTTGGGGCCTTTCGCTTTCTTTAATGCTCAGAAGACCAAATATCTGCAGATCATCACCTCATTCATGCGTTGGATTGGTAAGACCTCTTCCTCACTCCTACACATCTTTCAGTTTACTGATATGTTGAAGGTTTTGGTTTCTACAAACTATTTTTCAACCTACACACATTTCCATTTCCTTGATGCCGCCCCTCTCTCCTCACACCCCTTTGCCTGTGTGGCTGCCGTGCTCAGGTCCGTCCATCATGGTTTGGTCCTGCTCTATGTCTTTGGTTCCCATCTCCCCTCATTCCTCAGCCTGACAGGCTTGACAGGCCGTCCCAAGCTTGATTGGACTGTCACTCACAGGGCGTCGGACGAAAATAAACCGCCCGTCCTGGGCCCCGCTGTTAAAATCACAACACCACTGAATCATGGTGCTCCCGTCAGCCCCCGCACAGGCACGTGCTAGCTAGATCGCAGAAGCAACACACAACCACAGCAGCATCAAACACACTGTTCGCTGGCTGGCTAAATAACACAGGGCTGTCAGCTGCACCTTTCACACTGCCAGGTCTGTCCTCATCCTCCCATGGCTCCCTATGTAATTGATTGTTTGAGTCGTTTGTGCAGGGCTCTTTACAGCACCGGCTGATGATTGGAAATGGCTCCAGAGGAAGCTTTATGTTTCCTCCATGTGTTGGAGCGATAAAAGATTCAGAAGAAAGATAAATAAATCAGATTTGGATTTTAAAATACACATTTCATTTAGCGACGGCATCAGTTGGAGCAGATCCGTTTACAGCATCACAGGGAAATTAACTAACTCAAATCACTATTCTTTGAACGCTTCAGTCTCCTAATGGGGGTCACACATTTTGGTTACTGGTATTTTGGGGATCAGAGGTTACAACATATAATTTAGTTTACCTGTCTGTTCATATGCCCGTTTGTTTAATTTTGCCAACACATGCACTTTCGTATTAAACATAAAATTTTAAGAGACTAAAATTGTGGATGGAGTTGTGTCAAAACACAATTTTCTAAAAACCAAGTATTGTTCAGAAACAACCGCAGTTGTAACCTGCGATAATTAGTTATCATGCATAGAAGACGAGGCCGACTGTGTTCATTATGTATTCAGTTGGGTTATAAATGTCAACCTCTGGCTTTGTTCCAGAGCCCAAATAGATAGATCTGGGGCTGACACTGATAATGGAGATGGCTTTTGTGCATTGTATATTATGTAATATATTTCTGATGTGAAATGCTCATAGCGACCAATTTGATCATCCAACAGATAAATTGGTTGCACTCAAATTATTTCCTCTAATTTCCCTTTTCCTGTTGTGCATCTTTTTTGTGTAGTGCAGAGAATCAAGTGCGTTTCCTGTTGTGTGGAGACGGTTTGTCTTGTTAATGTATTGTTTTTCTGAGCCTTTCGAGTATAACAGACTGCAGTATGCTTTTATGGCCTGGTTTCTTTCCAGAAATATGTATGTGAGTCTCTATGTGGACAGCTTCAGTGTGTTAGGATGGATTTAAAATGCTCTGCTGTTCTCAAAAGCACTATAACCGCCCTGTAGCAAGTGGCTCCAATGTCCTACAGTACTCCCCTGGTAACACGCGGATCACAGTTTGTTCCTTTAAATGAAATGTTATATGCTCAAAGGTGCTTTGACAGATATTTTACAGCTGCATCGAACTTATGACACATTTAGGAACCACTCGCATCAACTAAAGAAGGCCCTGCTGCTTTTAAAGCTGTGAAAGGTGTTAGTTTGCTTTAATACAGTCCTTGTGACACTCCCTGGATAAGCCTGGCGTTTAGCATAGCATGTCGCACGAACCGTGCTGCCCCATGTGGGCAACATAGTGTGCTGGACGCCAGGGTTAGCAGCTGGCTGATGCTTCAGTGTCCTGCCTTCTGCCCTGGGCTGAGGCCTTATCACGCTTGTTGCCACTCAACTGTTGTCACCTTCTTGTCTAGTGAGCCCCTATTTTTTTTTTTTTATTCACTAAACATGAGTGATGGTGTGACTTCCTGCTGCTTGGCTATCTGTAACATGCTGGGACTTTCAATGTGACGCCTTTTGTTCAACCACAGATTGTAAAACTCAGAACTCCTGGCTTTCAGGAATTTCACGACGTAAAGCCATCTGTAGACTTTATCACAAATTCATCTTTTGACCAAATTAGAGGGGATTATTTTCTCCTGGTCAAACTGTCAAGCAACATTTCAGTTTTTGTTCGTCCATACTACAACACAGACCCTGAGTTTTTGAACTAAGACGGGAGCAGCAGAGTTTACAAACTTCTCAGATTTAGTCGCTTGAAAACGGAGTTGTGAGGACGGTACATGTAAATGTAGCAAAAGTGATCAGTTTTTAAACTAAGATGCTGTCATGTGGATGTAGCCTTAGTTTTACAGATTGTCTTCAGAACCTCCACTTTGCTGAGAGAATGAAGCAATGCTTCTGAGGCTCAACAGGTGGTTTATATTTTTAACTGTGAATCAGACAAAGGTACTCTAGTTGACTCCCAGTATGAAAATAAAGAATGGAATGAGCATCTTTAAACAATAAAATATAAAAACAACAAAGGGGTCAATTCTTTTTTAGGTGATTTACTCAACATTTATACCGACACATAGTTTTCTTTCTGTTTAAAAAAATATATAAATACAGACCCTTTAAGATTTCATTTGAACAAACACAATTCATTTTATGGTCAAATAAGTTTTGCATCATTGCATCTTCAAGGATAAAGGATGTGAAATAGCTTCTCTGCACCAAGAAAGAAGAATAACTCCAGCGTCTCACCATCCATCTCAGGCTCATAGTTCACTACAGCATCGTATAAGAGGCTAAGAAAGTTCCCGAGGGGATATTCACAGCTGCCTTCTGCCCATTCTAAATGGTCGAGAGAGGAACCTATTGTTTTTGAAGGTCAGCGGGGCTGTGGTGGCTGTTTGAGCGGAAAGTTCGGTTTGTCCAGAGCATGTAGCTCACAGGGGGATGGTGAAATATGAGCGGCTCTTAATGAACCGTACAACAGAACCTCACAGTTCAGAGGTCCTGTAAAAATTACATTTAAGAAACACCATCTTTCTCTGTCTCTCTATGACACCCCGTTTTTCACTCAAGGAGGAAAGGATCAGGCATTTTTTCCAACCAAATATCCCCACAACCACTGTCTCTGCTGTCGCAGGCTCCGGTCCTGTATCCCTCTGTATTGATGTTAGTTTGACTTCCTGCGGAGATGAGTTCCAGGGTGATTAAGGGAATGTGTAGTTGACGTCTATGGTCAGCCAAAGAACTTGATCTATAAGATCTATACCCTGTAACTAAGCTTTTATTTATGGTTGCTGACCTCAGGGCCTTGTTTACCCAGGAGCTGTCTTCATTCCTGGGTGTGAAGGGATGAATGAGAGCTGCACCTTTATTTTTAACAGAACATTCTTTTATTGAGATGTATCGTAGACAGCCTGGCTAAAGTCAAATCTTTCTTTCCAACTCGCAATTCTCTCTTTAAAAAGTTCTGCCATTATTGAACTACTGGCAACACCGCCTCCTCCACAATTTTCTCTGCTGTATTTTGTCTTTATCCCTAAGGGCAGAAGACATGCACAAAGACAGGCGAAATGAACCATAATTGAATGCTCTGTCTGTTTTCGGATACATATCTAACTTTGAGCATTAGTGAGCCTGTAGTGCACTCTGGCTTATTCGAGGCACACTCCGTTTAAAAAAGTTTCTTCATTACTCAATTCTGAAAATGCTCTGCATTAATTTCCCATCAGTTGACAAATTGTTTTTAAATCGATGACAAAAAAATTACCACACCATCCCTGTGCTTCACAGGAGAAGAGGACTGTGTCTCATGGATTAATTTAAGTTATGAACAAATAATTTCATATCAACCAAACAAACTTTTACTTTGAATTCTTTTGCTTGTTCCTCATCTTGCAGGTTTTAGCGGCAGCAGCTTTCTTATCTGTGGATCTTTTTCTGAGCACAGGCTGAGAGAGGGAGTTAATTGGTGTTTTCGTGAAGCTTTTCGACATGAAGCCGTGAACATGAAGCTTCTACACACGAAGCTGTTGCATATTGCAGTGTCATGGAGTTTGGCGGCCTCTTCCCTGTGAACCTCAGCTGCGGTGTGGGGCGGTAAAAAGTGAGGCCGACTGCTGTGCATCTCTGTGCTGTGTTTACCGATTGTCCTATCTGAGATCACACTAGTTGTCTCCAGGCAAGGCAGCCACTTATCACCCGTCCGCCCACCAGACACGACAGCGACAGCTCACTGTAGCTCTGCTACTGATTTTGAAGTGACAGAGCTCTGCCACAGCAAGAAATCCTGAAACCCTGGCGAGAAGTGGGCAAAGAGCCGGCACTGCTAATTACCGCCGAGATTATCCCAGAGTGCTCAAGGAGTGTCTCTCTTAATTAACGATGGGATGATTGCTGAGCGGTACAGCCACTAGAGGGGGAGATGTTCAAACTGGCAATCGGGATGAGAAAAGAGCAGATTCTTGTGCGCTCTTAGTTTTTTAGATGCAATGCCGAGAAGTCCTTGACCTTCTCACTATCATCAATGAATTGCTCACGTTTAAGTGTCCGAGTCATTCTTTCCAAGGAGCAGGCCCCCACCCCCTCAAAGCTTTCTCGAGCTCCGTCGCACATGAGATTGATCACCTCTCACCTTCTACCATTTTCTACTCATTAATTGAGTCCAGGAATCCCATCTCTTCTGAGATAGCCGGCGAAAAGTCCTTCTCCATAGGCATTCGATGACTCCTTTGAGTATTGAGAGTGTCTGCCAGCCTCGGGTTAACAGCTACAGCTTTGTTTGCTACCATAGAGAGCACAGCCGTAACAGTCTGCTGCGGGGGGTTGTTAAGTTGAGCCATTCCTCCCAAGGTCATTCCTGTCCCAATCCGGGTAATATAAATCACAGGCTGCATGATGGACGACCACTACTTATATGGATGTGATGTGTGGCTGTTTGACACCTCCTCAATATATATTCACTTCCCGTGTTCACATGTCAAGTGTAGCGGAGAGTATCTGCAGAGCCCAGCGTGTCACTTTGAAAGTGCATGTAATCACCATAGCCTGACTGATATCTGCAGAGGTAAATGTGTCCTCGCGTGTGAATGAATGACTTTGGTGGAGGGTCTCTGGACACGTGGGGGCCGTTGCTATTGGATTGGAGGTGGGTGACAGATTTCTTCAGATGGAATTACATCATGGAGTTGGTGGTATCTCATAAAGAGGCTTTTCCCTTCATGTCAATCTAGAATGAGTAAGAAGATGATGAAGGAAGACATGTTCAAATTATAACCTAATGATTATAATTTCACTTCTATGTGTTAGTGGTCTCAGTATGAATTTGAACGTGGCTCTCACCTCTCTCTTACATGAAGCCAGTGACCTAGGCGGCCATTTGGAGGCTAAAACCAAACTGATACGTGCATCACTTGAGCTATGTTGACACTTGGCATCCATCGTTTTTCAGAGTTTTTCAGGCCCTTCAATGTAGAAAATAATGAAATATTACTTTAAAATTGTATTTTCAAAAGACGTATTCTTTCCTGTTTCATCACTCACCTGTAACATTGACCTAAGCTGTTTAATGCAACATGGTTAATGACTTACAAGTGTTGTTAACCTGTTTTTCTATTGTAGCAGCCATTGAGCCAAATTGTTCTTGTTTTATAAGGTTACAACTGCCTGTATGTGCAGGAGACCAGCGGTCAGTCAGGCAGCCTGCGACAATGCCCTTGGCCTTGAGCATAGAACAGTCATTCAGATCATGTAATAGTAATCCCTCTGAGGAAGCTTTCAGAGAGGACATCGGTAAACGTCCTCTCACAATATAAATGAAGTAATAGAAGAATGCAGCCCCTTCGTCATGATTCAAAAAATGTAATTGGTTCTTTCTTGGCCCATGTCCTGAAAGGAAGTTTCGTGGAAATCTTATCAGTATTTTTTGTGTAATCCTGCTAACAAACACATTGGGGGGAAAACACATCTTTCGTGGTGTTTAAGTATATTTGAAAAATTACAACTAAAAGGTAGTAAAAACCAGGGATAAAAATATCAAGCAATGCAGCTCCTTTTTTGGAACCAAGTGGGCGACTTTTGTGTGAGTTGTAGAGAATGAACACATACAAAGATTATTTCTGATAAGAAGCTAAAATGCTCGCGTGGACTGGCATTTTTTCTATTTTAGAATGTAGAATTTAAAATTAAATCGCATTAATATCTAAATTGTTGACTCTATAAACACAGCACCATACTCCGTAGTTTCCTTTGTCCTTCATGACAGTTGAGCTGAAATGCATTCACTTCATGGGGGCGTCGTACCTCAGCATGGAGATTGATGGCTCCAGATGCAATGAGTGAGAGTAAAGTTGTCGCATGTGTCGATGGTTCCTTCACCTCATGTAGAAGGATGCAGCTGAGAGTCAGTGACATATGAGCACATTATGAACAGCTTTATTCTCTGGGCTTTGTTCTCGGTATTCAGCTTCTGTCCACCATCTTGATTCACTTTCATTGATTCACTGTCAAGTAAGTAGGATAAAGGAATTCGCTGCCACTGATTTCCATAAGATTTTGACATCTGTGTTAAAAAAGAAAGCAAGAGATCTAAAGCTTTGGATTCTGCTGTTCTCTGGGGTAATTTGAAATATTGCTTCATTATCCCCCCTTGTTTACATTTGAACTGTTAGCTAACCAGTGTGACACAGGCTCTTGCAGCATTTTAATCTTGGCTTAAGTTGCCAGAAAAGGTGCCCTGCCACCCTGAGGTACTTTTAATTAAAAGCCCCATGCTTGTGTCCTTCCTGTGCAGCCTGTGAGTGTTGATGTCAAGGAGGAGAAAAGCTTCCTTTCGCCCATCCTCTACTTTTTCTTCTCTGGCAATATAGCAGAGGAGACAGGTGGCTGCGCTTGCTGCTTCACGCGGAGCTACTCTTACTGACAGAAAGGTGGGAAGAGGATGGAGTTTGAAGGAGAAAGAAGACAGAGTGAGCAACAGGAGCAGACAGATGGGATCTAGCGATCTTTCACACATTAAAGATGATGTGCGTCTGCAACACCGACAACAGTAGGAGACAGTTCTATTGCAACAAAACACACAAATATAGTTTTCTGGAGTTTGCCTTTCACATATAAAGAATCCAACAGGAGTTTGCCGTGGTTAGACGCGTTCAAAACAACAGGAAAATGTCCAGAACATTCAGGCAAGGGGAGGAGCTTGGGTATACCATGCAGGAGGTAGAAGAAGACGTATACGGTAAATTCTGCTGCGGAAATCAGTGTTTTTGTTTACAGCATCGACACCAGCGTTGGCCTTTAAAGCCTTTAAATCTCGTCTTTCCAAGTTGACATCTTCGTCAGTTTCTCCTTAGTGTTTGGCTCCTCTTTATGATCCCAAGATATTTCTATTTTCCATTTCAGTGTCTGACGCATTTAAGAAACGTCATCAACATGCCGACCTCGCTCGCTGGGAATTTTCTGGACATTTTCCTGTTGTATTCTGGTATGGGCTCACTCAGACATTTTACTAGGGGACTGGCAGGAAAAGCTCCACAGCATGTACTCAGCAGCTAACTCAGACATTTCCGTTCTCGCATTAAGCTCCTGCGAACATTTTCCGGAAAATATCCGGGTTTTATTGCAGGTCTGAAAGCAACTTTTTTGGACTATTTCAGAAAATTATTTGTTAGAGGACAAATTGCAAATCTTGAGTCATCTCACCTTCTAAAACGTGACTATTTTCTGTTTCTGAATCTCGTAAATGAGGGTAGAAATTGAGGACTTCAAGGTTTGGGATAATTTCACTTCACTCCGTAAGCAGTTAAATGTGACATTTGGATAAACAATTAATTGATTCATTGCCGTCTGATAAACAATATTTCCGTTGCAGCCCTACATCTTCTGAGTCCATGTCATTGAATGTTGGTCTGCTGCCAAACAATTTGACCTCTCTGTATGAAGGTCAGATTTGGGGGGGGGGATTTTACCCCCAGAGCTTTTCCCAGAGCCAAAGACATTATTGGGCCGAGGCCAATGATGCATTAAATACTGAACGCTTGTGCAACCAGTGAAAAAAATGTGGCTCCTGACATGAGTGGGTGATTAGATCTACGCTGATGTGAGTTAAAAGAAAATGTGTAAAAAGAAGAGGTGGCATGTCACTTTTAGTCTTATTTATCCGTGAAAATATTTGGTCTTTACAGGGGTGTTTTTCATACTGATGTTGCAAAAGAATCTACACTGAAACAAAAAACAGTGGGAAAATGGCAAAATACTGAATATTTTGATCTGTTCATCCCAGCCATTATCTAAAACAATCGGGACAGACTATCTGGTTATACACAGTTGTCTGATCAAAAACAATAAATGTAGGTTATTTGTAACTATGGTATGTGTTTGGACGTAATGAATGATAACCTTACTGAAACACTTGTCCAGAGCATCTCAGCGTTTTTCTTTCTGTGTTTGATGTTTCCCGATCTTAATCTCTCTGTTTGACTCTGTGTTGACTCTATAAATTAATTCCACTGTTCTACTTCCTGTACTTATTATTATTTTACTTGTGATGATTCATAGTGATACTATTCTCCCAGAGATTCTTCCCTTATTGTTATATATTTTGTCTTTGTCTGTGATGGTTTCTCCTTCCCTTCGTACACCCCACCCACCACCACCCCCCGGTAATTGTTATGAATTTGATCCTCCTGAAGTACATTAAAGTGCCACTGCAGGAGAAACCAGGAGCTGATTAATCAAACTTCAAGTTCCCACCTACTCCTCCAGCCTGATGAAACACTGTGCCCTGTGCTGGAAACAGAAACTCTGCTTTGCTCTGACCTGATGCATTGGCCCTGAAATATTACCATCAACAGCAGCAGGGATCTGTTAGTCATGCATTACACCCAATCCCCAACAGTGTGTGGCAGTGTATGGTATAGAATCATTTTCTACATATGTGTGGCATATTATGGTCTGAGTGTCACTGCCTGAAAAGTCACCTCCTGTTTAAAGGACAGCTGGTGATGAAAGTTGAAGGGCTGGCTGCAAGCCATCGAAGGGCTATGACTAACTCCTGGTGTCATGGGCTGATTGAATGTGTGTGGAGGTGAAACGGCTTACTGGGTCACATGACCGTCAGCCAGTAACAGGACTGCACCCCACACTCGGTGGTCTCCTTTTGATACGCTCCTGCCGGTTGCCAGAGAGGCATCTCCAGAAATCAATTTTGAGATGTGAACATCATGTGAACAGTGGGGAGTGGACACAGATGGAGGTGGGGGTGGTTCCTAACCCTATCTCCACCTGGCTCCAGTGACTTTATGTTGGGCCAGGAAATGATCCATAGTTTTTTGTACTGTCGATGTTTCTGGGGCAAACAGATGGAAAGCTGTAACACACTGGGAGAATGAAATTTATCCACATGAGGTGTATCAACTTGATGTAGTTTTTCAGCAAAAATATCATTATATAGGTTCATTTAGAAAGTTTGAAAGGTTACTTTTTCTAAACTCATTTCAAACATTATAATGCAATGTATCTGAAAGATCAAATAAAAGCAGTTTGATACAAAGTAATTTAAAGCAATAGTAGTATAAGTTATAGGCAGTGGATAACCTGGAGTTATTGTTTTTTTGGACATTTTTATATTAACTAAAAACTAAGAACTTTAATTTGAAATGTGGTCAATTATCAGAGTGCTGATCCCAAGAAAGTACGAGGGTTCATTTGGTGATATATATTTTAGTCCTAAAGCAGAGACACGTGTAAGATACAGACAGTTGTACACTGGAGCAGCACTACTAGTCTAGATTTCTGATGTCTGTGTCTTTGTGATCTGTGAAAATAATCGGTAGAGAATAGTGGAAAAAGGTTGCGAAGAGGTGGCTGGATTAGAGATGAGCTAAATAAAAGGATAATTTCCGGGTTTGGCCTCAGGCTGACCCAGGACAGATGTTAGATCCCAGCCCATCAGCTCCTTGTGGTTACACTGCTGCTAAGCCTTTTCTTGATGGAAAGAGCATAATAACTCAGTTCAAAGAAACAGACCTTCTTGCATGTTCAACAATTGATTCTGTTGTTCAGTGTTCTAGAGTTGAGTTTCGCTAAACTTTGAAATAAACTGGTGAACAGCTCTTTGGGCAGCAGCGTTGGGGCATCTTCAGCAGACGGTCTTTACTTAACCCAGCTCAATTATTGAAGTTCACCGGATTTAAATCAGTCATTTCATGCTATGAATTTTTTTTTTGAATTACATAATTGACAGCTAAATGTACATGGAATTTGTGTTTCTGTGTCAGAATAGCATTAATCTTGTCTTTTTATTTTTGTTTCCTTCTTTTACAGCTTTTACCATGATGATCATATTGGCTTTGATCCGCATTAGCAAAGGGACCGGTGAGGGCCGCCCACCAGTCGCCTCCTTATCTGGAGTCCCCAACCTGTTCGGGGTTTGTGTCTACTCCTTCATGTGCCAGCACTCCCTGCCCTCCCTGGTGACGCCCATCTCTGAAAAGAAACGAGTCGGCACCCTGGTGTTGGCGGACTACATCCTCATCCTGGGCTTCTACATCCTCCTGTCGTTCACCGCCATCTTCTGCTTCGACAGCTCACTGCTGTACGACATGTACACCCTGAATTTCACAGACAACTGCGATGTGTTGAATATTCCATGGCTGCGCTACTTCTTGGGCTTATTCCCAGTCTTCACCATCAGCACCAACTTCCCAATCATTGCCGTCACGCTTAGCAACAACTGGAGGACCCTCTTCCATCGTGATGGAGGCACCTACCCCTGGGTGGTGGACCGTGTAGTGTTTCCTCTCATTACCCTTGTCCCCCCGATCGTGGTGGCCTTTTGCACCCACAACCTGGAGTCCCTGGTGGGCATTACAGGAGCTTATGCTGGCACAGGGATCCAGTACATTATCCCAGCCCTCCTTGTTTATTTTGGTAGACGCCATCTCGAGCCCATGATGGACAGAAATGCCATCAACAAGCACCAGTCTCCCTTCCGCCACGCCTTCTGGGTGTGGTTTGTTTTGCTTTGGGCCGCCTTCTGCCTGATATTTGTCACAGCCAACATCATCCTGAATGACACCAAGAAATGAGAACTCATGGTTCCAAAAACTTTCAAAAAAAAAAAGAAAAGTTGGCCAGTTTCTTCGTTCCTGTTCTCGAGGCCTTACTTGCTGTTGGTTGGACAGTGTGCCTTTTTATGGGACTTTTGTTGCATAAACTCAATGTAATAGAGTAATTTATCAAATTAGTTAAAAGGGACCAAATGTCACGTGTTTATGTTCATTATCAAAAAGATAAAAGCTGGAATAGTACATGGAAATAATAAAAGGGAATTTATTTAAATTATCTCTTGTCAATAAACACCTAAAAATCTCAAGATATTGCACAAAAATCATCAAAATGGGGTCCAGTATGCTTCAAACTAAATAATTCCTCTGGAGCATTCGCTGTTCATACATGTATGATCTGCAGAAATGCTCATGTTTTCACAGGTTGTTGGTGTTGGAAAGTTATAGAAATGTCTGAGACCGGAACAAGATGTGTCAGAAACTGTTGAACTACCCCTTGCTCAAATCTCCAACTATAAGAAAGTTAGTGTTGTGGTCCTGAATGATCCAGTAGACCTTCAGCGCAGAACGTTCTTATAAAAATATAGTAGAGCAATTCAAAGAGCCGGGTAGCGACAAGAGAAAGGGCCTGTCACATCCATGCTCGTGTCCGTTTGCGCAACTGCTTGGTAACAAAATCAACAGAAGAAGAGAAACTCATCGGGAGGATAAGTCTTTCGTGGCTGCCGTGTTTCCATTCGTCAGCGTAAGTGGCCTACGCTCTCCTCGTGCCCATAGTGAACAATGAAGCCAGGACAGACAGGCCTCCAGGAAGAGCTACAGTTCTGTTTATCACCAGTAGTTCACACACAGGGCATGTCGTCGTCGTCCCCCCCTCATGACTCTGACAGGCTCGTACTGTATCTATCACGCCGCCCATCACCTGACAAGTTAATCGTGATCTACAGCGCTTCTGCTCTGGCTGTGGGGAAGCCATCAGTGACCCAAAGTGAAGGCTTCTACTGAGCCCACAATAACTCTGCAGCTTCAACGCCACTCTCTGTGCTATATGTCCAATAACGCTTGGCAGCTTTCTCTGGGTATTGCCTATGTTAATGAACTCGTCTATTACGCTTACATTTCCGTCTTTGTCCCGTCCAATGGTCCTGTCTCTTGGGTTTTCCTTATTCTGAAAGTACCTCTTAAAGGCCCGGTATATAAAACATTTTATTGATTATCTTTGCCGGAGTTTACATTGGAGGTGCATGAAATCTAACTCGTGGTTCTTTCCCTGCAACTCGTTTGGACTGTTCTCCTCATTCAGAGAAAGTAGCTCCAAACTACAGGTGACAGAATTAAAGCTAAAGCCAACAGAAGTTGTTGATCATGTGTCGTGGCTCCTCAGGCCACCAGAGCAGCTTCAACACGCCTTGGTGTTGATGCTACAGACTCCAATCTTTTTCTAAAAGGTATTCCCACTGTTACCAAGCTGCCAGGGGGAAGGATTCAAACACAGACACGCAGAGGCAGGCTAATGAGGAAGAGAAAACATGCAGATGTTGAAGAACAGAAAGGCGAGATGAGATGAGAGCTACCAGTAGGAAGTTGTACATGACCTGTAAAACAAGAACACAATGGAACAGGAACAAAGGCAGATAAATAATGAAACAATTCAGGAACCTCTACAGGTAACTAACGGACGATTTCGAAAAACGTTACTATTATTATGTATCCTGAAGGGAAGAGATTTTATTACTTATTCTGCAGCCAGCCACTAGGTGGTAATTGAGACATTTTTGGGGAGCTGCAAAGTCGGACCACTTTATCTATGATGTCTGATTTTGACAGGATTGAGAACCAAACGCTGTATAGTCCGCATTCCATGGTGGCGCTAATGCACCAATTAATTTGCCAACCATAAGTAAACCTCCCTAAGAAAAAGTTGGAGAGCGTTACAAAGCTGAGGTTTGGGTAACTTCGGTTAGAAAGTAAGATGGCGAAATGGCGGCTGACGCAACGCAACTGCTTTACATTTGAAGGTTCTGAAAAACACATCCCTGCTGCTGCTTTCGCTCATGTTATTTTCAATATGGCAGATGATTTCCTGACGTAACCCCTCCCACGGCCACTGAAATCAGTGAGTGAGCAGCTGTGTCATGACCAGTGTCATCTTTAAAACTTTTGTTTGGTATAAATGAGTGGAACCGGTTCTACTTTGTGACTGAAAGCTCCTGCTGTGGATGACTCGACAGTGAACCCTCTTTCAAAGTCATTAAGATCTTTTTCTCTGCCATTGTGATACATATGGACCAGATATAGCCAGCTCAGCTTTTTTTACAGATGCATGAGGGGATGTTAATTGTTCAACTGTACCTTGCTTGCAGTGCAGCTATATGGAAGCTTCTGCCTTCGTACTGTTTCTCAACTATATCATCCAGGCTTGACTACATTTATCCCCCAACGCCATGAGCGCTCTGTTCTGTGGATTTTCAGGATTAACAAGATAACAAGGACACTCTGTGGATCGAGACGCCGCTGTTGTTAATTTTAAATGTGATTTTTGAAACACTTTAGCACCGCGTGGGATGTTCCATTCACTTCCAGGGTAAACGTGGACAAATGAACCTAAACTTTCAGCCATGTCTTGATACCTCTCTTGGTATTTGAGAAAATATTTGAGTTAACTTGCCCTTTAATTGTTGTTTTATGGAACTTCACGAAACTTAATGATAATATACTGATTCAAACCTTGTGTTTCGATGATTTGAATCATGATGCATACATTGTCACAGCAAATCCAAAGCTGTTGTAATATAATTTTATTCTAAATTTTGCACAAGGAGAGAAAACCTAGTCACTTTGATAGAGGTAAGAACCAACATTTTAAATTTGAATAATGCAAACAATTCTATAAAGAGAAGAATATAAAATTACGTGTGTGCGTGATTGAGATATCGATGTTAAATGCGTTTTAGATGACTCTTGTTTAGAGTTGTGAAATGTGCCTTTTTTTAACTGTTTCTTTTTTATCGTCTTGTGAAAAAGCAGCTTATGTGAAAACATCTGCATGTGAGTCATTTCATTAATCTGACAATCGGTGTCCACAAATATCCCCCGTAATACTTTTTATGCTTTTTTTTCTTTATGGTGAATATTTTTTGTGTGACTTGTCATTTATACAAATTTTTGCTCCTTTGGTTTTTACCATATGTTGTCCTGCCTGTGACTCTCGCTCATTTTATGTGGATGTTTACAGCTTTAATTGTTGTTATATTTGATTTTTAAATGATTCACTAAGAAAATAAAGGCTTTATGTTCATCTGAACCTCATGAGCATTAGATACTTGAATTTTGTTTTGCTCATGTGACATTGATATCAATGACTGTCTGAGTGAGTGTAGAGATCATATACACCAATAAATTGACATTTATAAATGAAAACTTGACTTTTATTAAAACCTTTATGGTAATGAATGCAGAACTACAGTAGATGGCCATTATAATGTGGACGGAAAGGAACGGATTTTCCTCCCCCATGTATCCATCCATCGTGGTTTGTGAGCAGCCATTTCGAAGCCTCGAGCTTGGCATTCTGTCCAGCGCCATCTTCTCTTCTCTTTCATGTATCTAAACCTTATTGTCTTTCTGACTCGAAATGGGACAGTAATTTTTACAACCTTTATACTACCTGAAACTAGAGATTAAGACCAAAAACCCCTTAGGAAAATGTTTACTGATGTAATAAATGAACTAAGAAGTTGGTTTATTTTCTTGTTGAGTTCTAAAGAAACCCCCCAAAAACCATTGGAGTTGCCCTCTGCTGGTCATTTGAGAGAAGACAGATTATAAGGCATGGTGGCTACACTTTCCAGACCCAGAGTCAACATTTATTCTGCTATATTTAGCACCACCATGTTTCACATCTTTAATAGCTTTAGTATTGTTGATTCCAGAACCCTAGAACACTGACCTACAATTAGTTACACCATCACTAACGTCGGGTACATTTTACCCGATATAATATATATAAAAAAGACTTCTCATCAAAATATATTAATGTACAACAATGCATGGCAATTTGAAGTACTCTTCTTTTATTTTCACCGATACAACATCTCATTTAACCAAAAAAAGGTATCATAAAAAGGCTCTAAAATTTGTGCGGGGAACTTGTTTTTAGATCCAGCCGTTCTTGGGACATGTCCGGTAAAGGCACAGCCTCCCTGTATCATTTACTTATATCATGTTCAACAAATATTTTACCCTCTATCACTAACGTCGGGCAAAAATCACCTGAACACGTGCCTATTGGAAAAAAACAGGGATGGGAGCAGGGAAACTAGCCTACCTTCTATGACATCAGTGAGCAGACTGAAGCTAGCCAAGGACCCACGCCACTCAGACAGCAGCAACACAATGAAAATCCCATGACCACACTCGCTCGGGTAAAAAACAGCCAACGTTATGTTCTAGGCTTAAAAAGTTTAGTTTAGTCTGGAGACAGTTGTGGAATTTGTTCCGAGTTAAAGGAATGGTTCACTGAAAAATTAAAATTCACTCACTAAACTCACCACTATTCCAATGGAGGGGTGGTTGAAGTGTTTGAGTCCACAAAGTACTTTCAGGGTAGTTTCAGGGGTAAACAGTGCTGCAGCCTAATCCAATACAATTGAAGTAACTGGTGACTGAGACTTCAGACGTAATAAAACAGCTGAAAAAACACAACATCTTTGCTCGTGTGGTGTCATCCAAGTGTCAGCAAGCCCCGTTATTCAAATTCAACTTGAAACAAGTTCATTTACACCATGTTTTATGCCTAAAAGTCCCCCAAAAGTGGGTTTGCGGACACTTAAAGGGGACATATTATACCCATTTTACCACAAGTTGATATGGTTCCTTGGGTCTTAATGAAAAGTCTGTAACATATTGTGGTAAAAATACCCCAAGGATAATTTAAAACCGCACCCTTTTTACGCCGTCTAAAACAGCCCTCCTAAGATTGACCTGTTTTGAGTGCCTGTTCCATTAAAAGCTCATGAGCCAGCTTCATGACCCCTCCATCAGTGAACTATCCATTTAAGATTTTGTCTGTTTAATAGTGCTGTGTCCTGCATGACGATCAACTCAGCCAGCACTCGTCTTCCATCCCTAAGACCCTGTGAACCCACTCTCAGACCTCTGTTGAGCACTTTCTGTGCTAATGAACCTCACAGCGACGAGGCGTTGGGGAGAAACAGAAAAGGGGTCATTAAAAAACCAGGGCGGCGTCTGTCTGGAATTAAAAGGAAGCCATCTGTCATCACACGATGAGACTACACCTGGCTGATGATGAGTTCCAATGTGCTAAAACCCCCCGGAAGGGAAATATTAAATGTGAACGATGTTGGACAGTAACAAAGGGAGGTGGCAGATGAGGAAAATTGCCACTTTTATTGCCTCTTCTTGATGCTGCTCCTTATGTAAGTTATCAACACTGAGTAAACCAGCTACTAACTCTGATTTAACGTATTCATGTTTTTATATTGAAGTCGCTGCATTTCCTGTGGCCTGAAATGAATGATAGCGCCGAGGCAGCACCGTGGTGAACACAGCCTGCTTGTGCAGCATGAAAGTGGATGGATGGAAAATGTGACCTGATAATGAGCGGTGAGCAGGCCTGAAAGCAGGACGCTGATTTCCTACCATGCTCCAGTCTGTTATTCAGGTTTGCAGCGGCTGCAGTGTTGTCTGCTGATGCCGACACTTAATGAGGCTGCTTGATAGAGTCATAATCGTCTCCACCCCCCCGGGGCACACCTGTGGGGGCGAGCAGGTCTCACAGTCGCACCTGAATCAGCCAGAGTAAATAAATCTGGTAATAAAGCTCTGGGCCACAATGGATTCAACTGCAGATGGTACTGTGTATCTCTGTGTGTGCGTGTGTGTGTATGTGTGGTAAGTGTGGGTCCTCCAAGGACAATCTTGGAAGCAGTTCTACGATTATACAAACGGCTCTGTAGACTTTCCATAAAGAAATAAACCGGCTGGAACTTGATCTGCTCATCGTTAACCACCTAACACCCTTTTGATTAAGCTATATACCCCAAAATGTTATGATTCTCGAACACAGTATTCAGAATACGTTTGAGTCTAGAGACAATATGAACTCAAGGGAATTGATAAGTTAAAAAACAAATATGTAAGCATGAATAAATAAATAGACACATAAGAGTTAAGTAAAAAAAGGTATTTAAAAATATGATATGAACAAATACAACATTTACACGTAACTATTTTAACAATGTACAACTTGCTGTAGAAAATATTGTATTTTGTGTTATTTTGTCTGTGTTTCTATGCTATTGTTATAACTGACTAACATGAGCTCAGAGGGTGCTTCTGCTTCTAGATAAGCTGTCAGAGCGATGGCATCAACTCAATCAAAGCCTTCAGGGCCCAACATCCATCTGCCCAGATTCAATAGTTAAATTTTTTCCAATCTATGATCATAAAAAGGTCTGAAAGAGATTAAATTTGAACTTAACAAAATGTGCAGATGCCCTGAATTAATGCGAATGCCTCTGACCCGCTAACTGTTGGTCAACTTTAAAGGATCTGAACCTTGAGAATGAAGAACATTGCACAGTGAAGCAAGCAGCGATAATCGAAACTCTTTCAGTTTTTCTGAAATAAAAAATATCAAGCATCCAATCAGTGGGCAGATTGAAACCAATGTATTCTTGACTGCATTTCTGCTGCCACAAACATAAACCTGTAAAAAACAATTATCATGAACCATTTCCTCAGGAGACCCCGCCTTTTGCCCAATACCAACTGGGATTGGCTCAAGCTGCCCTATAGAATCCCTCAATGGTGGCATGATGGAGGGATGGATTTTACTTTAAGTATTTTGAAGTATTTCGACAGCAACACTGCAGGAAGTTTGCTTGTCTATTGTTTTCTATGAATTCACTCCTTCACTTTCTCTGAACCTGATTTATTCTTTTACATTTCGACCATGAATATATATATATTGTTTCTAATCTATTACACAATGATCCCAAATTTTATTTCCTGCCTCTCGTTGTTTCTAGTTGTCTCTCGACATCTTGTCTGACGTGTTGACAGAAGCTGTGGCTGAATATTCTGCAGGTGTTGTGTCGGGGATGAGTGTCAGCGCATGATTTATTACGATTACGCTTAACGTTCGGATAAGAGCACTAATATTTTGTTTACATTCACAAGGCGTTTGTACACCTGCGTCTTTGACCCAGCCATCGTTCATCACTCAACAAATCTTTCCCTGACAGCAGATACTGGATTCTGTTTTATCATTCATTTCTCTTTATAACAGTTTTACACTCTTATTTCACACAGATAACAAAAACAAATTATCTAAGGGTTTAAGAATTTCACAGAAGTCAGTGTTTCAGTGCAGCTTTAGAGGTTTTAATACTCAGAGGAAATTTCAAAATGTTCCGCATCCTTGTAACTTTTCTTTCTCAGGATGGTCGTTGTAATAGTAAATATTTACACTTTAGCATCAGCTCCAGGAAACTCATATTGGCCCTTATCTAGTCTGTGTAAGGTCTGTGCACCAACAGATGCTAAATGAGCAAATCAAACTCCCAGCTATGTTTGATAAAACAGGAGGAAGCTGCCAGGGGCTTCACAGAGACGTATACAGCGTATTGCTCTTCCTCATGTTCAAATCTGTGTGTGGACAAACATTTCTCTCAGGGTGATGGGAGTGTTGACTCTTCTAGGAGATATAAAAAAAGAAGGGAAAATGAGATTGTCATCCAGAGATTCTTAATCTCAGTGGGACTGACAGGCTGACCGCTGTGGCTGCAGCTCTCTATTACAGCTGCTGGGTCAACAAGCTGCTGTGTGCTGTCAGCTCACCGCTTCACTGAGAAACCTTTCACTGGAACCAGAGACTCTGACACCTGTCCGGTTTACAGATGCTCGACAAACAGCGATGCCTCACAGCTTCCTGTCATTCACAGACACTCGCCCGCTCGCGCATGAGTCCACAAGCTGTACCTGTGCAGTCACAAGCTGAAGCTCCACAGGTGATCTCCTGCTTAGAGATTATAACCAGACAGCTGCATTTATACTGTAGCTGTGTTTTACACCCATTCTAAGCAGGTTTTGAATCTGGAGTCCGGAGGTCATGAGATGGTAGTAGAGCTCCCGAAGGTATCGCAGATGTCGCAGGTGCCAGAAATGTGATTCTCCCAAAAATGACTGTTGGATGATGGAGAACAATCTTATTGAACTCTGCTGTGGAAGTATTGACTGGGTGGAGAACCCTCTGGTGGTGTTTCCCTTGTCTCTCTGGAGCCGTCAGCCTCCACCTCCTCACTGTGGACTGTTTGCAGAGCTCCGTGTTGACTGAGGAGTCATGTGCCTGTGTTTACTCAGAAATCTCAGGCGCCTCAGACTTTGTGCGACCGAGAAGAGCAAACACAAGAGTCAGTCCTGCTGTTGGTATTTTATCTTGTCTGTCACGATCTTGTCCTGACGATCGGTCCTCTGTCAGCTGTTTCCTGGAGGATATTCTCACCTTTTTCTGTTTGTTCATGAAATATTTTAATGAAGAACCTTTGAATGTGTCACATTCTGAAACCTGTACCTAATTACCCATCTGCCCCTGGTGATCCTTATAGTAACCCTATGTTCCCACACTTCCCTGTTTGCTATGCCTCCTGTCCTTCCTGCTCATTCCTGTGTTCATTACTGTCTGCCGTTTGTACCAAGTGTTTCGCTCCATTCACCTGTTACCTGTTTTTTTTTTAAACTCTCCACCTATGTTAGACCTTTTTGATGATCAGACACTCTGAGACTATGCTTCTACCGTTTCACAACGAATGACTCTGCTGCCAGTTGCTTTGTGCGCTTGCAAAAGTACGTAATGTTTAGAATTTTACCAACTTTTATTATGCAATGCAGAATACAGCACTTTCCTTTCAATGCACAATCACTTTCAGTAGTCCAATTTTATTTGTCACTATATGTCATATAATGTGCTTGAACTTCAGCAAACAAAATATGTCTCCAAACCATCTGTAGAGCTTTCGATCAAATGCATTTGCTCCATTTCAACAAATATATCCACTACATGGATATCTAAGGCGTCACTAAGTGCTTGCTTGTTGTGGGAACGGTTGGGTTTAAAGTACCTTGATATAATGTGCGTTGTGATTTTGTGCTATACAAACAAAATTTAATTGGAAATTAGTTTCAATTGATTAATTGTAAGCATTTGACATGTGTCATTGCATCAGGCCCAGATTTGATATATTTTTTATTTCTCCTCCATCTCCAAACACAGTCGACCGGGTCAGTCAAATTTCCTGTCGTCCATATGTTATGACAATAGGTTCCTCCATCCATTTTCTCCTGTTCATCTGGGGTAGCAGACATTTTCAGCTGCTCGTGGGAAAACTGTAGGTGTTACCAGGCCTAATGAGATATAAAATACCTCCTGAGAGTTCTGGGTCCACCCCAGGGTCTCCTCCCAGTTGGGCTTTGCCCAGAAAACTTCCAATGGAAGATGCCCTGGAGGATTCTGATAAGACGACCCAACCAACTCAACGGACCTCTCTCCATTAGACGGAGTGGCAGCTCGACTCTGAACCCCTCACCCTGTATCCAAGGTTGACCCCAGCCACTCGATGGAGAAAACTCATTTCAGAAGCTTGTTTTCCGAATCTTGTTTTTTTGGTCACTCCCAGCCCTCATGACCACACGTGAGGGTCAGAGAGTAGACCGACTGGTGTGGCTTAGCTCTGTCCTTAGCTCAAAGTCCCAGGTCAATGAGTATCCTGACAACTATATAGAGACAAGTGTGTGTTTGTGCGTGTGTGTGTGTATGTGTGTCCACAGCCTGATATATGTTGGTCCTCTGAGCTATAAAGCTCCAACGTCTCTATCACAGTTGCTCTGACATGATTCTTCATCACCATGAACACACACACTCAGTCCAACACACAGCTGATGAAAATAGTCCCTAGATAATGCACAATTTCCTCCTGTTTGTGCAACATTTCCAACAAACCTTTGTCAGCTTGTTGCTCTGGTCCTATCCTAGTTTTTTCAGACTAAATATTACAAACATGTCTGTGTACATCAGCTTTTTTCTTCTTCTCTGATAACTCTTTGGCCAAGTGTTGATACATCTGATGAGGAAGAGATAGAAATCGACATTTTGGAATTAGTAAAAATGGGTTTTAATTATTATCTAGCTTTATATCAGACCCATAGTTCAGTCAGTATAACAAAATACAAAACAACAATACAGGAAACAAGCATCACTTTTTTTATTCTGAAATCTGCCCCTGTGGGAAATATGTAAATACACCAATACATACCTTACAACCTTTTTTCTGTCCAGGCCCAGGTAAAAAATAACTGTACTTTCTCCCTGCTGAGTCATTCCCCCCACAGCCCTGGACCTCAATGACGACAACTAAAAACAGTTTAGTTCTATGTATTATAATGATATTTGTAATTTTAACTGCAAACTTTCAGTATGTTATTTTTTCTCTCCACTGTGACAAAAATAATATCTGCCGGGGGAAACAGTAAACACAGATAATTTTATGGAAATCTTTGTCTTGACAAAGGTCAGATTAAAAGCACAGAGCATTTTGGTTTATCGGCAGCTTCGGGCCAAACATCTGAATAACTGTCAACCTTCAGAAAACTATTAATGTGTAATTATGGACATTTCCCAGCCTCCATTAGATCGAGTGGGGATAATGTGCAATATCTTGAAACTGCAGTGGTCGGGGGCTGTAATCAGCCCATGAAGATTTCAAAGTTGTGGATTTGACTTCAAACTTTCTTTAACTAAATTTAAACTTGACTTTATTCTTTACCCTCAAATGACAAATTCAGTTGTGGCTGTTGTTTGTGGTTTGGATCCATTTTGAGACAATTCTCCTCACAGACTTGACCCTTTATTTGAAATATAAACAAACAATGGAAAGTTGATGGCACTGTGTCGGTGAGATGAGGGAGGTGTGATGCTGGTACCAGGCAGGCGATGAATCGATGAGTCTTTTCATTCTTCAGCCGTGTCATAAGCCTTGTCATCCATCAAGAACCAGTGCTGCAGTGTGTGTTACCTGCACGACTCACTCCAACAAACACACATGTAACAATTGTCTATTTATTATCCAATTATTGTCTTTTTTATTGCTTTTTATTCTTACCTCATAATGTATATCTTGATGTCCTTCATCGACCTCTGACTGTTGACCTGTGCTTTTTGACATGTATCATATTGGATGTTGTTTGTGTGATTGCAAACGTGGTAAGCTGCAAATTAATTTCCCTCCTTGGGATCAATAAAGTTTTCTGAAGCTGAACACACACACACACAATTACACACACACACAGCAGAAACCTATATAATCTGTGTATACACCTCACGTGTTGTAACTGTAAAATCAAAAAAGTTAAAATGTCTAAAATTCAATATTATAATCTCAATGAATAGAATTCATACCTCAGCCAGTGCCTGACAGTTCCCTTAAGAAACCACATTTAAATTCACTAGAACCTGATTATGATTTGAACGTAAACAAAATGGCAAACACTAACTGTCTGTTGGTCAACAGAATTACTTTACTAAAAGGGGGCAGTTTTTTTTCTATCCTTTTTCCCCGGGTGCTTAATCAAAGCCAAACTCAACGAACACAACAACACAACACACAATATGCCAAGCCTGTAGCCTTCATCGAAAATGTAACCTCATTGTGACTGTGGCGACTTTCATTTACTGAATCTGTCAATCGGGTCAATCCAGACCAAGCTCCTGTATTTGCTAGCCTGCTTGCTTGTTTATTAACATCAGGGAAAGCCTGTTTAACGTCAGGATGAATTTTCAGGATGGTCAAAGGAAGTGCTCATGAAGTAAACGTGGGCGAATGGGGATCAGGGCGGTATCTCACGGATATTAGTGCCTTTACTTGGAGCAAGTATCTTTTCACTTTTGGTAATTATTTTCATCACAGATTTTGTCTTCCTTTGAATTTCAGGTTGAATAAAAAAGGTCCTAAACAGTTTGAAATTGAATTTGTTCATAGCAGCAAACACCTGCATGCATCAGGGAACATAAGACCTAAAGTCTATCCCTTAAAACCAGCTTAAATATTTCTCATATTAAGCTGAAATGTGTGCTGAGTATCTGCTCTTCGGTTACTTTTATTTTTATTCTGAACATGAATGAAAAATAAGAACTTTATATTTTATTTTATTATTCATTTGCAATAAACAACCTTTAAAATGTCAATCTCCACTCGTGTCAGGTTTAAAAAGTCATTGATTTAAAATGCATGAGAGTCTCACATGGTTTAAAAAGATTTACAGGCACCAGGACTGAAGAATTTATTGATATTTAATGGTGGAAAAGAAAAATGTTTGTCTCTGTGTTCCCATAAATCCTCAGCGAATCTGACTGAGGATGCAGTTAGCGCTGAAGTGTCGTTAATAATTACTGTAAACAGGGGGGGAGTCGTTGCTGTTCATCAACCTCGTCGCCCCTCCCACACGCCTCTGTTGTTCCTCTGCAGACGCGAGGGTGCCACACGTCAGAGAGTCCAGGTCTGTTTCTACCATTAAGCAATTTGAATTTTATTGAAATTCTTGTCCACGTCTCAGTCCACTCACCGGGGTGAAATCAGTGTTGCACCTGTAGGAAACCCCTGGTTCAATAATTCAATTATTTCGCATTAAAACTGGCCCCAGAGTGCAACAGAGGCCGCTGCTGATCATCATTCAACGTGTCTTGTTCTTGGCTCATTAGCTATGAGCCTGAAGTCATGACACACTCAGAGCATGAAATCCCTGAAATCGAATATTCTGCTCACAAAGCTGTGCAGACGATTGTGTCTTGGTTTTAAACATGAACAGAACTTTGAAAATAATCGACCTGACATGAATGAATCCTTTGAGAAATGTTGAGTTTCAACTTTGCATCCACAACTTTTTCTCAATTTAGTACAATGTTTTCAGTGCAACTGTATTTTTAATTTGATTTCAGAATTTTTTTTAAGTAGTTGTCTTAGGGCGGCACGGTGGAAAGTGGTTATCAATGTCGCCTCAAACAAAGACGATTTCCCCCCATCGTTATTGGATAGGACTTTCGCTATATGGCCTAGGCTGGGCATAAAAACTCTTAGAGACCTATATGTCGATTCTATTTTTGCTTCTTTTCAGCAATTGATACATTTGATACAGATACATTTTTGCTTCCTAAAAGACATTTTTTTAGATATCTTCAAGTTCAAAATTTTGTCCGTAGCTCATTCCCACAATTCCCTGCTCTTCCTAAGTCTTCAGATCTCGAAACATTTCTGAAGCCTCTGTCTTCATTAAAGGGGGCAATCTCTTCTATTTATTTAAATATTCATAACCTTTGTCAAGGCTCTTCTATTGTACTTAAAACAGTTTGGGAGACAGATCTTGGAGAGGTGATTTCAGATGATGTTTGGGAGGGGATTTTACGGAGAGTACATAAATCTTCAATCTGTACTGGACACAGCTTTATGCAATGCCGAATCCTCCATCGAGCTCACTACACTAAAGCTCGGCTTGCAAGAATATTTGATACAGTGTCTCCCCTATGCGAACGATGTCAACAAGCCACAGCAAATTATTCACAGATGTTTTGGAGCTGTTCCTCTCTGTCTAGCTTTTGGTCTGAGATCTTTAGTACTTTATCCAAGGTAATTGGAAGGGATGTGTCTCCCAATGCCTTAACTGCCCTGTTTGGTGTATGGCCTTTCCCACTTACTCTTTCCCCAGCTGATAAGGACTTGATAGCATTCACAACTCTAGTGGCCAGGAGGCTGATACTGCTAAAGTGGAAATCCCCAGTCCCACCCACCTATACTCACTGGGTTAAGGAGGTGCTTTATTTTCTTAAATTAGACAAAATTAGACTGTCTCTGATTGGTAAGGCTGTTTCTTTTGAGAAGTCCTGGAATCCCTTTCTTCACAAGCTGTCTGATCACTGTGTGCTAAGAACTGCCTTGCTGAACTTGTGTTTCTTCTTTTTTTTTTTTTTTTTTTTTTTTTTTATGTATTTACTTGCTTATTTATTTATCCTTTTTCTCTTTTCCTCTATCAACCCATCTTTTTGTTTTTCTTTTGTTTGTTTTTCTTTATTTTTCAACTATATTTGCTCATCTGTTGGGGCTAGGTGCCGGAGGGAGGGGGGTGGGGGATGGTATCTGTTCTGTGTTATGCTAAAATTACATCTGTAATTTTTACTGTATGGAACACTATTGTTTGTTTGTTAATTATGTAAAATTCAATAAACAGATTGTTAAAAAAAAAAGAAAAGAAAGACGGTTCTGGGTTTGAACCTGAAAAGTATGATCACGGTGGAGCTGCTCGCTCTGATTGGTTCAGTGGACCGATTCCTCTCTTGTTATTGATTGCTTTTAATTGATAATCATAAAAACTTGCAGTGCCAGTAAAAATGATCTGAAGTAGAAAGTACAGATATTTGCAGATTATATGAAGTGTAGACAAAGTGAAAATTACCCTAAAATCAACTCTACTAATCATAAAGTACAGATCCATTAAACATGTAATGAAGTAGAGTATTGAGGTGAAATGCACTTTGTTGTGGACAGGTGTTGTAAACTAGCATTTATGCTAATACACTGTAAACAATGCATCTGGTTCGTCCAATGACATTGTCATGTCCATGTCCAAATAAAATCTACTACTACTACTGTTACATCCCACCACTGCAAACAATGAATTCGCCTGTTTCAGAAACATCATTGTTGTTGTCTGGGTTGAGATAAAAGCAGGTGCCACCTTTTTGTGATTGTGTCCAGAAACTCTCATACCCTTGGTTGCACATTGAGTCCATTCTAAAACCCTATAACTATATATTGTATTACTATAACTAACACTATCAATTCACAGACAACAAAATTCTCCTCACAGATTTAAAACATTCATAGTTTTATTCAGCCACTTTTATTTTTGTTTTACTTATTGTTTTCAATTGTGAGTCTTAATATTATTAATGTTTGCAATGCAGTGATGTAAATTTATTTAATTACTGCACTTAAGTTTATTTTGAAGGTACATTTTCTTCTGTTTGAGAAAAATACAACTTAACATGAAAACTCACGTATACTAAGATAATTTATTTGGTAGCAGTTTAACTGTCCAATAGCGAAAACATGTTTAAATGGATCTTAACAACAGCAATGAAATGCTTATTAATGTGCTACTGTTGTTGATCCAGTAAAGTTATGCACTAGCTAAATGCACATGGTCTTAGTGTCCATACTGACATCTGGGTGTATTTAATTTAGTCCTTGTGCATACGTCTTCTAATTCATATACAGTGCTAAAATGATTATGATTGTGTTGTGTTTGGCACACAATGTCTCATATTTGAATATCACTGCAATAAGCCATTCTGAGGGACCATTTCTGGAAGCCAGTCACAAGCATTGTTTCATTTAATTATTCCTGGCAGCAATTTCCATCTTTGTAGCTCCCTCTGTAAAATTAAGGTCAAAGGTGCTGCTGCATTTTGCGCGGCCGTCGTCTTTGCCGCAGCGTCCTTCAGGATGTGAGGCCTGGCTTTTGAGACTGTCCGCAGAGAGTTAGAGTGTCAAAGTTTAGATTGATGTGCTCAGACAGTGGGGCGAGAGGGTCACCTCCGCGCTCCTCACTGAGACTCGCCGTTAGAATGCAAAACTGTGAAACTGACAGAGGCTTAAACCCCATGGAGTGATGGCGCTAAAAAAAGCCACATGAAGCAGGTTGGACGGGAGACCACTGTGGTCCCTGGTTATCCCCACTTGTGTCCCAATGTGCTGGTTTGGTAATAGGGCCATTTAAACTGTTGTCCTATATGACGTACCACCTGTTTGTCTGCGAAAACTTAAATTCTCTCTTTGCTAAAGCTGTGATGCTGCAGTGTGTAAACTCAGTTTTCACGTAAGTGTTATTGCATTGGCGGCACCCAGTTGCTGAAGGCATGATGTTTTTTCATCCCTGCTTTTATCCCATTGTTGTGAATATGATATCTCAGGTGAACTCAACATGACCTAAGATTTTGTTGGTCAAACGTCAAAGTCGCTATGAATGGTAAATGGTAAATTTATATAGCTTTTGTAGACTTGTTGACTATGGGCAGCAATTATTTTCAATGAGGGGCAATCTGGGATTTTTGTGTCTTGCCGAGGAACACTTCGGCATGCAGCTGTGGAAGACTGGGATCAAACCGCTGACTTTCTGGTGACAGGACGACCGCTCTACCCCCTCACCCTAAGCTGACTCAATGACCACCCTATGAACTCACATGCTCTATTTTTTTGTTGTGAAAGAGAAATCTTATCACCCCAAATAATCCTCTCAAACCCAACAGATTAACTGATTATAGTTTAGTGGTCAAAGGTCATGGTGACCTCTTATGAGTGTGGATAGAAAACTGTATGCAGACTGACACTGTGCAGTATTTCTATTTTTTCCTCACTTGCCAATACTCCTTTCAATCATGTGACCCTTTCTGTTGCACCAAGGGGAAAATAGGATTTTTACCTTAGCAACTGGTAATTCTTTGCGGAACACTGTCAAACACTCAAACACTGCGAACTGCAATGAACCTGACAGCCTCAAGGGGCCACTACCGCAGACCTTTTGTCCTGTAAAGTGTATTTTCCTATTGTACACCTCCACAACACTGTACCTGATTTTCATTTTTCATTTATATTCTGATTCACACTCTACCTGCAGCCCCGACCCACTTACTCACCAGCCTCATCCTCCCTCATGCTGTCCCTCTCTGACAATGTCCCGATGTCTGTGAGTGTGTGTGTGTGTGTGTGTGTGTGTGTGTGTGTGTGTGTGTGTGTGTGTATGTGTGTGTTAAGACTTGGATTTATGCATGAGTGGGGTGACATGCTTGGCTGTGCAGTCTATCCAGGCGTCTTGCTGTTCTCGGAGCAGATTAAGATTTTCAGTAATGTATCCGTCACACATGCTTTTGACTTTCCAGCATTCCCTCCTCTGCAAATTCATGACCTCAGGTCCTGTCTGCTGAGACAGGACAGGACATCTATTGACTCATAATCTCAATCTTTGCACTGATAAGATCAGCAGTCCATAGTCGAGACTTCTTCTGCATGCGTGTCACTTACTATAACATTAAATCAAGGGTCTGTCTGTTGCTGTGATGTCAGCCAGTGGTCAGATTCACCTTTTACTCACAAAGTGTAGAGCATCTCTTGCAGCAATGCACAACAGATTGTCTGAATCGACAAGTTTGTAGTAATTGCAGTCACCTTTGATGCCGCGATGGATTTGCATGTCTCTGCTCCCAAATAGATTCTTGTTGCCTTTGATTTCTCTCACAGGATGGAGGTTCAATCTGTTGCTGCGTCTTTGAAATATTACAGGAGCTTCATATGGGATTCAAGCTGCAGTTCAAATGAAATGATTACATACTGTAGCTCTCCCCATTCCTCTTTGGTCTGGAGCCATCTGTCCTTCCCGCCTCCGCCCTCCACTGCTGCTTCCTGCGTTTTCGGGAGCGATGCAGATGTGCAGATATGCTGCTATTTGTTTGTTGTTGTAAATAACAGCGCTACAGTTTTGGTTACAAGTGGATTCTGAACTGGATTCTGGATTTGATGGGAAGTCAGTGAACATGATGAGGATTGGAGTACGAGATCCTTACAGGACAAACGCTTGGCTGAAACATTTTTAACCAGTTGTGGTTAAGTGGAGTTGTACAGATTTTATTTATTTTTAAAATGTTTATGACCATTGAGAGTCACCCTTTGTTTTTATTTTGCCTATGTAGGCACACTTGCGTTACTTGGGTCATGTCCACATGCTAGACATACATCACTCTTGAAGAGACATCTATCATTATTGACATTTTGCTTCTCTGTGGAGGATGATTTAATGCTTCGTGTCGAGAGGTCATGGTCACTGACGTATATATCCCAGTATGCTGTTTTGTAGAAATTTAATACTTTCCTTTCCTTCTATGTAAATGTGAGGGAAGAAATAAATCTATAATGGCTCAGGCGTTATGTCCCATGAGTAGTTCACAAACTATATTTTGCTAAAAAGAACACTCACATAAAAAAAGGATTCTTTGTTGTCTACAACTCTTTACAATTTTGTCAAGCTGCAGGTTTGCTAATGTACCAGTGATCCTGATGCGGCGTGGGAAAAGCCATTTAAAGACATATCTCTTCCGACTACCTTGGTTCAAAATGTAAAAAAAAATAATAATAATAATAATAATAATAGTTCAGTTTAGTTGCATTTACATGGCATTTACATATTGCACTTTCTAGTTTTGCCTTTTTGAAGCAATTTGTACTTACTTCATTCTTGTGGTTATGGGTTTGTTCCCTCCTGGTTGAATGCACTTATTGTTAGTCGCTTTGGATAAAAGCGTCAGCTTAATGAAATGTAATGTAATGTAAAAAGTTGAAGGGTTCATCCTCTGGGAAAAAGGGTGAAGTATTGAAATGCTTAAGAATGTTGCCAAACGAAAACAGAATAAAACTAAAGTGGCACACAGTAGAGCACATACTTCTGCCAAGGCCAAACAGTCCCATTCAATTCTGCACCAAAATCCATCATGTTTTTTTTGGACATAGTTTTATAACTATTGAAGATGCATTTAAATTGTTAATTCTGTACTGTATCTGCATTATCTCATATACACATTTGTGATATTTATAGGTTTCCAACCCAACTTGTTTCCTTACAGGGACTGAACAAATTGTATCCTCCAATGAAACCAAATTCAAACCCCCTAAATCCCTATTTTTATTTTAGTCTATACCAAATTTCAAAACTCATATAGAAAACATCCTTGGTGTCAAAACAAAAAAACAAATGTCTTAAAAACAGCAAAATGACACATCATACAAGCCTCCAATGCCTTGTTAGTTCGACAAAAGTGTTTAATTTGATATGATTTTTAACAAAATGGAGAGCGAACATTTGCCATTTTTGTTGCTAGGATGAATCTGTTGATTGCTAAATGGCTTTTCTTGAAATTCCTTTGCTGCATGTGCATTGCCGTTGTTTTTAAATTAACCTCACCTTTTCTTTTTTCTATTTTTTTTTTCTTACCTGGCTGCCTTGCCCTTGAACTAGGTCAGTCTTCCCACAGCTTGTGTGTGTAGGGTACAAATTGATAGCAGGCTTTGAATGTCATATCCAATTAGTCTCTGGGTGCCTTGTATCTCCCCTCACACTTCCTTCCCACCCCCATCTCTCAATGACTTTGTTCCATTAATGCCAACCTTGGCCTTCAATTTGTTCTTATCCAAATGACCGGTCAATAAGGCTGCTTAATCATGCCCTACATGTGCGACATGTGCCAAGAATTCACCCGACACGTGCCAAGAATCCACGGTCACTTCCTCCATGATCATGTAGTCACTTGAACATTGCGTCACACACTGCTCAGGGTGGTGCACGTGTGATTTAAGAGAATATATGTATTGTTTTGTCTATTGTGCTCTAAAGTTACAGCGGAAACTGAACTTTCAAACAAATATGTCGTTTACATTGAATCAGGTTCACCTCTTGAATATTTGTTATAAATCTACACACATTGGATCATGGCTTCAGACAGAAGCTTACAACAAGCAGGTGTGTCTGGCATGTAGGCTACTAGCTAAAATAACTGTCGCTGGCAGATTTTATACAATGTAAGTAACTAACTGATATAGCTATTAGCCATTAGCTCATTAAGGTTTCAAACTAATCTGTTAGAAATGATTGTTGTAAAAGGAGTCTTAGACTTGAGGGCTTCATAAATAATACTGTTTACTTTGGCAAATAAAAAAACTGTATCTTCATGTCTTCAGTAGTTTACGTCTGATTTAAAGGATGTGGATGGTGTCTCTTTACATGAAACCACAACCTATAAGCTAGCTAACTGAAAAAAGTTATGTTAAAGAAGATTGTCCAATGATTGGATGAAATGGATCGTTTTTCTTTGGAAAGAATTTCCCAAATATTACACTAAAGTTGTATTTTAGCTAGGAATAAAAACTCTGTATTTTTTAACCTACAAATGTGACGACATAAGGATGAGTACCATCTTGTGAATTTGTCAAACAATACAAGAAACTTGGCTGGTGTAAGAGAGCTGACATCCCATAATCAAATAAAGAGCAGCAACGTGACATTAGCTTGTGTGAGCTAGCATTCAGGGCCCTTTAAAAGATCAGTAAGCAAAGTTCAAAGACAGTGCCTAGTTTGTATATCAGGTTCTACTAATCCGACATAGCTCGCAGAAATTAAGAATGCAAACCAAACAGAAGCTCAAGTCTCGGGAGGTTAATTATTTGCTTTTTGGCCTTGAAAGTACAGCTCACTTAGCTAGGCATGCCAATGATAGCAGCATGCATTAGCGCAGATGGTTAGACATGAATATTTTGCTCTTGTGCTTTGGAAAGGCTGAAGACACAATCCTCTAGTCACTATTAATATCTACTCTTAGCACGGCCCCGTTAACACGTACCTCAACATGTTGTTCTTGAAGTCGCTAAACTTTGGTCGAATAATTTGTCTTTGCTTGAGCAGTTTCATGAACAATCAGATGTAAGTCAATTGTCTGATTGTGATTTACCTGAGTGTTCACACGAGGTAGTCACTCAGCTCTCCATTGCCGTTGCTCACTGTCTGCGGTCGCCACCTGTCAACCACTTTACAGCTCCACATGAAAGACTGCACAAGACTGTAGGTAAATCACATTTACAAGCTGGTTCTCGGCTTTGTATTGATGCATAATGTAAAGTTGCAGCTGAAAAGGTCTGAATGGAACTGCAGCCTTTACAAATTGAACCAAATTGCTGAAGTGTAATGGATTAACCCCTTTTTTAGGCCTTATCTGCAGAGAAAACTAAACGACAACAAATGGGTTGTTCCTGCATCACAGCCTCCTAAAAGCAGGTTCATTTCCTTCTTTGTATTGATCATCAATGGGTGAAATAGGAGTCTGAAAAGCTGAAGTGAACTCCATCACCTGGAGGAATATGCTACGGGCTATTGGAGGAAAGTGAAATATCGCTTTAATATCACATCCCAACAGCTCGTTGCACTGCCATGATCCACAGGTTTGTCCGCTTGATAAACAGCACTGCCCTTGCTGTCTCAATAATCTGAGCCAGTCGGTCTGAGAGCCCTCCAAGGACCAAGGGATATGTCTGCTTTTATGAGCGCTATTTATGTAGACGTGACAAAATATTTGTCCTTCTGAAATGTTGCCCCCTGCCTTTGTAACTGTTCTAAGATTTACACACGTGCTTCTCTTCTTGCAGCTGCCCCCTTCGCTCCTGTCATTAGTGACCAGCATGCCTCTTTGCCTCTCGAGGGAAGCTGGGAACAGGGTAGGTAAATCTCTGGTCCTGCGTCGTGCCCTGTGTGAGACTGGTCATTTCACGGTCGTGGGAACTGTGCTAATAGGCGCTGCAGGTTGGTTGTCCCCTGGATTCAAACTGAGCTTTCTTAACTCCTCTTACTCATGCTTACTCCTAATTGGTATTGGTGCCGTCTTTGCTAATAAATTCAAAGGGAGACAGTGGCACTGAGCGGTGGACTGGTTCAAAGGAAAAGTGTGGGAACATTTTCTCACAAGTCTCACTTTTCATTTGGAGAAAAACTAAAACTCCTGACAGTGACGATCCGCAGCTTAAATAGATTATCGTCGTACTCTGAGTAAAGAACAGAAAATAATGTTTTGTTACACATCTAAACACAAGGATTTCAAGTATCAAACTGAGGACTCAAATAGCCCTACAAAGTTCTGTGTTTAATTTATTTCAAAGTAGGCCGACACTTGCCTGTGTATTTTGTTTTTTTTGTTATTTTGTTGCTTGTCTGTTTGAGTAGCTGACTGAAAGCAAAGAAGTAGTAGGCTTACCTTTTGTTGGTAACCTAACTGTCACGGTTCATTGTTTCTGAAATAAGAGGCCTGAATGCTATGTTCACAGCAAACTTGAAAAAAATAAAACATTAGGCTGCACTATAGGCTGAGTCCTTGTTTACCTGAAATGTGCACTTTATAATTTTATTTTGTATCGCCCTGTTTGGCAATGTTGTTTTTCAATAAAATAAAACATTTGCATAAAGCAAGCCAATTTGCTTTTCCATGTTCATAAGAGCATTAAAACAAAAAAAAAAAAATTATGGAAAAAAAATAAATGAAGGGACATTTAGAATAGATAAAAATTTGCGATTAATTGCGAGTTAACTATGAAATAAATGCGATTAAATATTTTAATCGATTGACAGCACTACTTTTAACCCATCTGGTGCAGGACACACAGAGCAGTGAGCAGCCATGTACGGCACACGGGGAGCAGATGTTGGGGGAGTAAGGTGCCTGGCTCAGGGGCACTAGACAGGGTAGGGAGAATCCTGTTGGAATTTTGGACCGATCAATCCAGGTTTGACTTTTTGTTGTTTCTCCGTGGAGTCGAACCAGAGATCTTTTCTGCCCATAGTCCAAGTTTCTGCCACTAGTCCAACACCTCTCACAAGGTGAGTTCCCTGACCGGGAATCGAACCCGGGCCGCGGCGGTGAGAGCTCCGAATCCTAACCACTAGACCAACAGGGAATATGTGAGCTGTCTATTCAAATTTTTACACATAAACTGGACTTTAAGACTGAGTCCATTCTAAGAAATATGTTATTGAATCGTTGCATTTCATACTTCCTCTCCGTATGATGTCATCTTGAAATTGCGCTCTTCTCTCAACCCCACCCAGCCGGTACCAGTCCAGCCTCTCTGATATTTGAAGGATCATTGATGTCGACTTTAACGACACCTAGCGGCCCGGCACGCTTGTCTAGGCATTTGTAGTCGTTTGGATGGCAATGTTATGGAAAAAGAAGGTCGAGTAGATGAATATAATCGTCTGCAGGACTGTAGACAAGGCCTGAGACATGAACAACTTAGGCAAAAGCTGCTTACCTGCTAACCACATCTGTGTGTTTTGTGGCAGATAAAAATAGAATTGTAAACACCTCAGTAAGTTTAAGTGGTATTGTATTGTTTTGTGGACTTATGACCTATGTCATTAATGGTTATTTATCTACTGATCCAGTCCTGTAGAGCTGCTACCAAAGTACACATGGTGACTTACAGTGTTTTTTGTTTCTTCTTCTTCAAAAAAAATTATTTCACTGACACAATGACACTCACTCACCATGAGCTGTAACTCCACCGACTTGTTCTCGTAACAGCCGGAGGAGGAAGGTCATTATAGCTGCATGTTACGGCTCATTGCTCCGCTAAGTGACCAAAGTAAAAAAAATCTAAACATTTTCCATTTACTTTAACCTAAGGGGCATTCTGAGAAACTAGCAGAGCTGAACAGTTTGTATTTACCATGGAAGAGAATTACTTGAAAAGAACAACCTGAAACCCCTTTAAGCCAACCATCAGTCGATCACAACAGGAACTCCACCGTCCCCATGCTGGTTGAACAGGAATACAAAGTATGTGCAGCACCTCTCATTTAGCAGGAGAGTAATCACTCTGGGATAACTAGCTAAGGTGCTAAGTAGGATTAATTTAGACCATGATTGGTGTCGTCAGTTGGTTCAACCAGGCAGCTTTATGCTGAAATGATCAATGCTCATTCATGTTTGGACCCTGATGCGCTCCGTAATTATGGGATATTTTCCCAGCATGTTATGGATGAGCACATTACTGCTCATCTTGATGGTGTCCCTCATCCATTCTCTCTCAGTCCTTGGCGCATTCACACATGGAAGAAACCCTGACCACGCTGCCTTGGCTCGGCCTCGGAGGACGAGCTGCGCCTGTCAGGTGGCGTGTCCTCCCAACAAGCCTGGGCTGAAGTTGATAATGAATAAAGGGCCTTTCAGCTGCAATTCACCATCTATGTTAAGAATATGCTGTGAGAAGTACCCCACTGTAGCACTGGTATGTCTGAGGACACGGATGGGGGCGTTTCTCTGATCGGACGACCAGCAACATCTTTCACCGAACTGTTTGGCCCCTGAACCATCTATCAAACCACCCACACTTCCCTTTGTGCCTCCAAACACCCACCCACTTCAACTTTAAGTAAGGGCTGATAGATGCTTTGTGAATATTTTCTTTATTTCAAGGGAGAGAAGAGGATTAACTTCATATCAATGGCTTGTTTATTGTGTTTCATTGCGTGTTTCTTGTTTATGCTTTTTCTTATCATTCCCTTTTTTTTCTTCCTATAAACAATGTAATGTAAATAAGGTGACTATTGAAACCTAGCAAATATTCCAAAAGGAAAATACTCCATGCCTTCTTTGACACGAGTTGTTTTTCTACTGTTCTTTAGCTAATCCCCTAACTATGGGCTTGTGGACCTGTCGAATCAAACCCTCTGATCCTGGAATGAAGACATCAAAACCTCGGGGTTCAGTCCTCATTGTCACCACCAGTGTCCCTCTCAAGTGATATTTCCTGAATGTTGGAAAGACCAAAACCAGATACTTCCTGCACAGGTATAAGCACCAAAAACACAAGCAAAAAGTTAACTGGTATGTACTTTCTTAAAAAAAATAAAAAATGCAGAAATTTCCCTCTTAGTGCATAAAGAGGCCGGACAGTCAATTGTTCCAGTTTGTTATTGTCTGTGCTTGCATGTTTGGGGACCCTTTCATGGCACCGGGGCCTTCGGCAGCAGCTTAGTTTGATCACTGCTGGCTTTGGTAACACATTGTCTTGCTGTGTCTTGAGCACAGCAGCAGGAAGCAGAGGGGGAAAAAAAGCGGCGTGGAACGGATGTGTCCTCATCCTGGACGGAGTGGGGAGCAGACAGACGGAAGCTCGGGCGCTGTCGGGCTCTGTCGGGCTCCACTGGGAACCCTGGCACTAATTGTGTGGGGGGAAGAAGATTGTTTTGGCTATAATGACGGATCTGTTTGTTAACACTCTGACCTTGGATTGGGAGTTTGTCCACTCGCTGTGTGCCAGCCAGCCGACTGATGTTAAGCACTGTGCTGGAAGTAATTTGAGGCTTTGATTATGAAGGAAACAGCCTTGAATAAATGTAAACGTTGGCCATGTGATTCACTTCTTAATAATGAAGCCGAACGAGTTATCATTGTTTGGGATGTTTTTTCATCACTGCCTCCTAGATTGGATTTGAGATTGACGACAGTCCATGATGCTCAAATCTCATTAGTCACAATGTCAAGCTTTGACTTCCACAAATCCTTCCTCCACGTATGTAAAACCGGCGGACGCAGAGGATAATTCTTCTTCCAGGTCTGACGCCTTGAAGGGTAGAGCCATGATGGAGATGTCTGTCACAGTTGCCAAGGTTCGGTGTCAAGGCTGAACAAGAAAGACATAAATAAACCGTATGAGGTTGTGCGACGATGCGTGTTGTGTTTCCCGTCGTGCTCGTGTCATGGCTTTAGAACTCTGGGTCAGCAGGTCCATCACGTAGCCCATTAGTTTGAACTATTGGTTGGATTTCTGTGACACGTGCAGCAGATATTCAAGGCCCCCTGTTAATGAGTCCCACTGACTCTGATGACTCTTTAACCTTTTCACCCACTGTGGCTCCAGCAGCAAGTTTTCACATTCACAGGGAAATATTATAATATGAACTTGATGGATTGATACACGGTCTAGTACAGATATTCCCAGTCGTATCCCCTTAACTGTCAAAATGGAGAGGCACTACTCTAGTCTATTCCATTATATTCTGGGTTCTAAGAGGACATTTCCAACCTACTCTAGGGATTCTGTGAGCTTTTCTTATTGTCTACGGTGGCCCTGAGGGTCCAAAGACAATGTTTTACAAAGCATTTCAGTAAATGTTGAAAATGCTAAAAAAAGTTGAGTCAAGTATTTTATTTTATAATGTGTTGCTGTGTTTTGACCCTCAGGGCCACCGTACCTGTGCAACCATCAAGTGGAATCTTTAAGTTGAAGAGTGAAAATGTCAGATGTGCGCTGAAATGAAAAGCAAGACATTTAGTGATGGCCCGCTCACGCATTCAGTGCAGCCTTGGCACTATATGGTATAATGCACATGATCATTATCCATATATATTTGTACTTCATTTATTGGCTGCCAGTTTAATAGATGAAAATCATCCTTGAGAGCTAACAGTGACTCATTTATATTATTTTGTCCGTTGATTAATGTACTGTCCCTGTCAAATAAATTAAAAACAAACACAATATATATTGTCATATACTTACGATGGGATGTTGTACGGTTTGCCTCATTTGGTCGGCTCTTTAACCCTATACCCACCAGAGCTGTCGGAATCTGCTGTAATGGAGAATTGACTTCCGCCACTTCCCTCAGCAAATGACCAATCTCCAGATGCTTCAGATTCACCTTCACAGAGCCCACGTCATATCTTTCTTTGTTCTTCAAAGCTCAGATTTCATATCTTAATTCAGGAAACAGATTAACAGAACTGAGCTTGAGTGAGATGCTGAAAAGTGTTGTCATATATTTTTGCGGCATGCAGTTACATTAAAAGCTTGTTATTTGTAAAGCACGTCATGAATCACATGTATTTAATTTTTTACATGAAGTATAGGTTCTCAAAAATATCGTGCCTACCATGTAACTACAAACCATAACAGCACAACATAATGGGAAAATAACATCGATCCAGAGTGGAATGAACATGCATTGGGTTGAACGATTTGAAGCAAAGGTGCTGATGCAAGAGGAGGAGGAGCAGGGGGGTGATAGAAGACGAGGAGAGCTCCCAGAGAAATCATCCTTGGATGAGTGAAGAAAAAGGGCCCATAAAAATGTGACTCTCGCTTCTTTTTCGTAGTATTTTCTTTATGCGTCCCGATAAACAGGACAGCTGAGAGGGCGCGAGAACGGATGGCCATTTTATCAGCTGGAAATGAGTCTGTCTCTCCCTGCCCCTAGACACATATTAGTTTTATTCTTGTCACTTCTCTTATGCACTTCCCACAAGCCTCTCGCCATATTTGCCGGTGTGCTCGTTCAGTCTTTCTGCTCAGATTTACACACTCAGTTTCCCTCCCCGCTCCTTCTCGTCTCCTTGTTTATTTCATGTCTTACCTGCAGATGAAACAGTCAGAGAGATGTTGCCGACAGAGTCACTTTTCCCTCCCCTCTTTTTCAATTTGCAATAAGAGAGGAATTTGTGGCCTCAAATATTCACCTTCTTTGCAAAAGTAGACAACTGCACTGTGAACTGTGAGACTGGCTTGGGAAAGAACAGAAAGGTCCTTGAAACGTATAGCAGAAGTAGGGATAGAGAGTTGACTTACCGAAATTGCATCCAGGGACCTTTCCTCCTCGTTTTGACTTTGAATCAAAGCAAATGTAATGCCTTGCGAAATCACCTGTAAACTGGGAGAAAGACCCACAAATGAAGTATTTTAATTTAAATTAATAAGGATTTAAATAATTACGATAAAGATTATGATGCCCTAGTTTAATATCATTTAAACGTATTATGGTAACAAATTTTTAAAAGATCACAATGCCACTAGCATTAGCATCCGTATTTTCACATAATTTCCTATCGCAGCCCCCCCACCTTCAAATATAGACGGGTGTGTGTATGTTAGCAGGGTTGTATGTAGACCACTGCTAGCTAACTGAAGCTGTGGGCTTTTGATTCATATGTGAAATAGTGCAGAGCATCTAAGCTTTTCAATTTCAGATGTCATTGATTCACCTGCATTAGCACAGATGTTATTATAGGTTTGTCACTTTAGTAACTGCAATCAATAGCATAGGTTTATTTAAGATCATATCAGTTATTACAATGACATCCCCGACAAAACTGTCTCGTCTGTTTACATCAACGACTACTGATGATGTAACAGCTTCAACAAGGGCTCCTTGAAACTGTCTCAAGGGGCAAGATAACCCTCGAAAACAAGGGGTAGTGGTAGGGCCAAGGGGGAAAATAGGATTGGGCCAAAATCTGTGCCATAGTGATTGAGGGAGAAAACCATGGTACCGTGTTCCCACGAATACACAAGCCTGACCACTCGCAAGTCAGTCTCAGCTTTCAATTGTAATGTGTCAGCCTGTTTTTTATTTCATCGTCCCAGCTCCTTTTTTATTTCATCAAATAACGAATAAAAACCAAGCTTGTCCATACATTGGTGTGATAAGAGGAACCTAAAACAGTTTTAACCAAACTTTTTAAGCTCAAGTTCCCTGACCTTGGCCTTGGTGAAAGGCAAGATCCACCTATTGAAGCACTAGGAGAGAAAGATGGGCAATTTGAACTTCCAGCTTGCAGCTGGATGTTCAAACTGACCCTCTATTCAAACAGACCTCTATTTAGGCTTATTGTATTTGAATTACATGAAATGCTTTGATACAACTTTAAAATTGATGCAATAAAGAAAACAATGTAACTAGCATATCAAGCAGACCTGTCTTGCTTTAAGAATTTTACAACACACTTTAAATTCTAAGTTTCATTATTTAATTTCATTCCGACACCAAAGAATGGCATGTGGCCTATCATGACCTATGTGACCGTATATTGACGTTTACAACATTTAAAGTACCGGCACTTCTCTCTTATCTCATTGGTCAAGGCAGCACCTGTTACTCTCAGCAGCTTGATCGAGAGACAAGGAGAGAGAGGGAGGGAGAGAGCAATGGAGAGAGAGAAGGAAAGGGAGAGAGAGAAGGAGAGGGAGAGAGCAAGGGAGAGATAGAGGGAGAGAGTGAGAGAGAGAGAGGGAGAGGGAGAAAGAGGTGATGCTCTTATAAAACGGAACATTAATTTTTTCTATTAATTTTGGGAGCTACAGGGAAGTATCAAAGAGCTCAGCCATGCCACCTATCCCCGGCAAGTGCACTATATTGACATTTGCGACAGTTAATGTACCGGCAACTTATCTCTTATCTCATTGGTCAAGGCAGCACCTGTTACCCTTAAAAAAAAAAGTAGCTGGATCGAGAGACGGTGGGAGGGACAGAGAAGGAGAGGGCTGAGAGGGCCTCTATCTCTCCTGGGAGAGATAGAGGGAGGGAGAGCTAATGCTCTTGCAAAACCGAACTTTTTTTTTCTTCTATTCATTTCAGGAGTTACTGGGAAGTCTCAAAGGTCGACCGGTCCATCGCGATCGACGGGTTGGCGTACACTGACCAAAAATGACAGAAACCATAGATGAGAACATTTTATTTGAGATGTACTTGAATTTTTTCTATTTGGTTCATGTCCAAACAACTAACGTGGAGGTGGCAGGCTTCATGACCTCAACTGCAGCCAGCCACCAGGGGGCAATAAGGATGATTTTTATCCAAAGCGATTTACAATAAGTGCATTCAACCATGAACCCAGAACAACAAGAATCAAGAAAGTACAATTGCTTAAAAAAAAGCCAAAGTACAAGAGCTACATGTAAGTGCCATATTAGTGCAACTAAATACATAAAACATATTTTTTACATACATACCATAATAAATAACAATAATCTCCATTCTTATGCATCTGTTTTCTCCGATGACATAAGACAAGAGTCAACAATCTCTGACTTCTCTTCACGTCAGTGCATACTTGCAAAATATACTAATTTAATTTATTCCAATCAATAAAATAAATAACTATTAAAGTTCCATCCTATAGTGTCTGCACAGGACAATGATGAATCTCCACTGCAACGCATTGATAATTTAATTCAGGGACACATCAATATTTAGTCATCATCATAATTACATTCGGAGCATGTGGTGCTTGAAAAATGCAGTGGACCTATTCAGAAATCCAAAGTGCACTAAATTTATGTTCTCATTTGAATCAACACATAGCCGAACAGAAAGGCTAAAAGTGCTGACTCATCCAGATGTCAGAGTCAGTTTAGGAAAATTTTTCGAGATCTGTTTCATCTGTATTGCCTCATTCCCGTCTCCTAAAGAACTTATCCTGATTAATCTAATTTATCCTGGAGGAAATTTAATTCCTCCTTTGATTTTTATATCCAGTGAGAGTGGATGTCCTCATTGTAAAGTCTACTGCTTGAGTCATAACAACTTAAAAATTAAATGGAAAGTGATTTGGTATATTATCTGTCATGTGTTCAGTACTGCATGTTTTATTGTGATATTATGCTAACACTAGCTGTCTTTGCCGTTCCTATTTGCCTTTAACTTTATTACTCAACTGGGGCCCGTTCAATCTGTGGGACCCATAGTAATTATGGGCTTATTAATGGACAATAGACCCCCCCCCCCTATATATTTTTTATTATGTTTGGTTATTTGGATAATGATATGCGAGAAATTCAAATACGAGACTTATATCGGAGTTTGCAAGGTAAACACATGTAAAACTGCTTCAACTAGCAAATGGGGAAGTCAGTAGTGGAACCACATGTTGTACACTGAAAGTAATGTGTGTGTGCAGAATCCTGTGTTTTGGGAGTTGTGGTGGACAATTTTAAAAGTGATTGTGAATTTTATTCTGTGCTACTCAGTAGACACAGACATCCTGCGGGTTGTAGCCTTATACCAGCGAAAGCCAAAATAAAGCCTGAAACTGCTCACTAGGCTGAGGAGGGAGGCATCGTCTTGATGACCGAAAGGCTGCTGATGTCGGGCTCCAGAAATGTAAAAAACGAAAAGGAAACTCAAGGATCAATTTGTGTTACCGCTGGAAGTGGCTGAGGTAATTATCTATCGGCAAAAGGAACACATACTGAGGGTCTTCTCATTAGTCCATGAAGATGTACTTTTGTGACGGAAGGGGGAAGCGGAGAGCAATTTCCTGAGCAACTTTTCTTTCTTGGTTGCAAATTCTGCTCCTTAGGGGTTTAATGATGCCTGAGGAATAGTTCTGTACTATCAACAGATGTCATCTGCATCATGTACTGCAAAAAGTAGCATCAATGTTTAATGTATTAAGGATGCATTTATATGTATATGCACAATTATGATCTATGTTATGTGTTGCGATGGCTTGGAGCTAAGACAAGTTTCCCTTTGGAACAACAGAGAATCCTTACCTTACCTGCACAAGCGTACATTAAGGTCGACGCTTGTGTCAATGTGCTGTAAACAAAAACACATGATCTCTGCTCTGGAGTTAATACGTTACATCCTGTCTCTATCTATTGCACCAACCCTCGCTTCAATATTATGGAGATTTATGAGTTGTTGTGAACACGTCTGAGCAGAGAACCTCCTGCTGCCTCGGTCATGTGTAAGAGACAACCTTAAGAGAATGTCCACAAGATGGGAACTTTCTCTGGAGTTTGTCTTTCACACGTCTGAAAACGACACCTCACAGTAAGCAGGTTCTGAAAGTGTATTTGCTGGCCAACCACGGCCTCTCTGCGTGGGCTTCCTCCCACCGCCTGAAGTCTACTTTCATCATAGGTGTGAATGTGAGTTATTTTAATTGCCTCCACAATGACCGTCAGAGTTTTAACTAGAAGATGGAAATACAATCATATAACAACAGTTCTGAGGTTGTTACATTGGCTTCCAGTAAATTTCAAGAAAATATTTAAAATTGCAATGCTTCCTTTTAAGATCAAACATGGTCTTGCAACTCAGCATCACTATGACTTACTTGTAAGCTATGAACCAGCTTGATACCTTAGGCCAGATGAAACTGGTCGTCTGGTTAACTTTAATAAAAAACTTCAGCTTTTTTGCTCCAAGCTACAGGAATATGCTTCCTCAACACAAGAGATCCGTTGCTAGGATCTTTTAAAACTACCATTTTATTGAAATTCCTTATTATATTTTTCCAACTTGTTTATATCTAATCACATCTTATTTCTACTTCTCAATTTGTGTTTTTGATTTAATCTGAGTCCAATATTTATGTACACTTTTCTCATAGTTTTGTGGTTAAAACTTCTCTGGTATCCTGCTTTGTGCAGCACTTTAGGCTTCCACCTGGGATCGAAGCTGCTGTACAATAAAGCTTTGCCTTATTGAATGGCCATTTGTCATACGCTGCTGTGCGATCCACTGGCGATCTGCCAAGGATGTACCCGTCCTCTCACCCAATGTCAGCAGGGATTGGCTCCAGCTCACCTGGATAAACAATATAGATAAAATATTGATTGATGCATGGATACTACACTACTACTTCTGCATATAAATAAGAAATAAAATTGTTTCTCCAACTTGGTATGAATTGGCTTTGTACCTTTTCTGAATTTCTACGGACAAATAAACAAACAAATTGACATAACCTCCTAAAAATAATCATAAAATACCACAAACCTGTCATCAGCCAATCTGTGAGTCCACCGGGACAGTGAAATGAGCCTCTGGGGGCAACAACCAATATTTTGGGGCTTCGGGTGTAGACAGTTGTGTTGGGACATGGTTTTTGTGCAAACCACAGGCCTCCCTTCAGTCAAACTTGAAACAAGGGAGCCGCATGTTCTGGAGTGAACTCAGTCTCCCAGAGTGCCACATGTTCCCTTTGTCTTAAGACAGTCAAGGAACTCAGTCTCCCAGAGGATGTAACAGGATGCTTCATGTCCTGGGATCTGGGCAATATCACACAAAGGTGTCAAGAACCTGGGGGGTCACTCCTATTGGTCACTCTGGTCCAAGACCTGTGAGGTCACCGGGGCCAATATAAGGAGAGGTCTGCCTAAAATCTCTCTCTTCTTCCATCACGCCGAGGGCGGAAGGCTGTCTCTCCTCTTCTTCCATCCTGCCGAGGGCGGAAGGCTTCTCTCTTCTCTCATCCCTCCAAGGACGGAAGGCTGCTACAGCCTCTCTCTCCTACATCGCCAAGGGGGGGGCCTGGCTGATCCAGCTTCCTTCTCTATCCAACCCACAACCGGAGGTCAGAGGTGCAGCTCCCAGCTCATCTTCTCAAGGAAATCTCCTCGCCCTTCAAGCTCTACAAAACTCCTCGTAGCGACGCGATGTCCTGCAGGAAAACTTCAACCAGCATCTGAGCACACGGCTCGACAGAATCGCGAATGCAGAACTCTACGACCACCAACCCAGGAGACGTCACAGAACTGCAACTGGACTGCAACTTCTTTTCCCCTTTCCCTCGGACTGGTAACATAATCTGGGCTTAATAATTATACTACGCTAAGCAAGACTGTTTATTTGATCGGTGTGTGTTTATAAGTTTGATTGTGATCATGTGTTGTGGTATTGTGGCAACAAGTTATTTGAAAGTAATTGTTAGTTAGGCCCTTCATAGGCCTCCTTTGTAGGTCTCTATGACTCTTGCATTATCTGATTAACATCTACACAGACACACGCATAGTCTCCACCTAATTAAACCTACCCCCATAAATCAACCTCAGAAGAAGGGGGGGGGCTCTTATCTTAGGGACCATTTTTAAAGCATGCTAATTTACATTCACACACACACACACACCTCCTTGTTAGTTAGTTTGATTGTTTAGTAATTTGTGTTTTTATACTTTATTATGTTCATAATAAATGTTCTTCTTTCACAAATGTTCTGTCATTAATATTGCATAAGTGAATCTTGCCAACTGTTACACTGTTAATAACTCCATAAACCTTCATTGTTCATTATATAATCTTTAATGGTAAAATATTGAGATTTCTAATTGAACTAGATCTAAATGAGACTGATCTTAATCAATAAATTGGCTATCTTTTCCCTTCTATGAAGGGTGGTGCCCCGCGAGAACTTTAACCAATTAAAGTTATGATTTAATATTAATATTTTAAATATTAATGTTTTACATTTTATTTTGATAACCAAATTTATTGAGTGCCTAAAGGCACGCCATTCTATGGTAACACTTTTTAAGCACTATTGCACAACAGTTGATATCAGATAAATATGCATTTCACTCAATGCGGTCCTCTTCTTTTGCTCGCCACACAGATTTCTACCTGGGCAACCAGAGCCGGCTCCAATATGATTGGTCATATTAAAAACAGAAACCAGAAATCCTCGGCACACAAAATCTTATCTTGTTCATAATCACAAGCAGATTCAGATCTGGCCACTTGTTGACCAACAATAAACAGCTTAACAGTTCTGACACCTGCTTTTCTCCCTCTATAGATATTAATGGTCAACGTTCAGAGTTGGAAAACAGCAGACCTGCATTCAGCTTTTAATTAAACCAGCAGCTGTGGTTGGTGTGTGATGGGGGGAAGGTCTGTCCTCCGGGTAATCAGTTTGCAGAGGCAGATGCTCTGCAGGGCATGAACGTCTGTAAACCGCTGTTCTCAAGCACATATTAAGGTAAACCCTTTCTTTTCATTCTGTGGTGTATTTATTCAGCAACATTTCACCATTACTCACACAAAGATGATCAGATGTCATCCAAATTTTGGTGAATTAGATTTAACACTGAATTACTCAAAGGAAAAGACACCAGAAAAGATCATATGTGATTGCACACTGGATTTCAACAAGCTCTGTTATAATTTCCAGTTATTTGACTGCACCCTTTGACTTAGTCCCTATCTCCATTTTTATATGGGTGAAGCTTGACCACTTGATATTAATTTCTCACGCATCACCTCAAGCGTAGGAGAAGTGGAGACAGATGGTGCCAGGTTGGCGGTCATTCTAAAAAAGTTTCCCGGATCTCGGACACTGATGAATCACAATAAAGCATCTGCAAGTGAACAGAAGAATCAAAGCAGGAAAAGAAGCAGGAACAAGAAGTTGGGTCATTCGAACACACAGCCAGATTCATCCACACCTGTCTGCATATCTGTGGGACGCTCTGCTATTTGAAACACTACAAGATGTCCATTTAGGGTGGAATTATTATAGACAGGGAAAAAAAGCAATTAATCGTTGATCAACCTTTGATCTCTGTTTGCACTTACTGTCACTAACTGTCAGTTTCAGCCAGGAGCTGAGAGGGTGCCCCCGAGAACAGCTTATTATTTAATTAGAACTATGCAGGAAAACCATGGTCAGAAACCATCTAACATAGCTTTCTTCTAGTGGCTCGGATGGCGGAGTTAGGGCTGGTTCAATGTAGTGCCTCCCAGATCCATTTTGCCAAGGGGGCCCTTAAAGTCATCTGAAACACTCCTGGTTAGTTCATGGGTAGAGAACCTTGATCAGCAATATGCGCCTTCGCTGCTCAGAGTGGAAGAACTTAATCACTCCCCCATATGATTACACAGGAATGATGGGAGTGATGCGCAAATACTTGTAGCTCCCGGGTTGGAGCCTACAGGTGGATGCTGGGGTGGTGGATGGGCTGAAGCAACTGGTGGCAATAGTGCAGCTGCAGTGCGAGCAAGAGGTTAAATAGACCAGCTGATAAGGTGGGTGTGTAATATAGATGGTTGTGGAGAGTGAGGTATGTCTCATGATTGGTGCAGCGCAGCTCCAGTTGCCTGACAGAACTAGTTCGCCAACATCGCCACATGTGTGAATATGGCAGTGAAATGTGGTTTGTGTTGGCTCTCCAAAGGTCTGGTGACCTGACAGGGTGTACGCCGCCTATCACCCAATGCCAGCTGGGATTGGCTACCCCACTCTCAAAGAATAAGTTATACAGATAATGGATGGATGTTTGACTAATATGTGAAGAGTGACATCGAAAAAACATCAGAATTTATATTATTAAGTATTTCTGAATCCTCCTAATCTGACATCTGTTCCATTACTTATATGCCTGAGGGGTTAAGAGAAATAACTTAATGTCGCAGTAGATCCCGGAATCTTTTATCACTTTGATGATACATTTTTATAGATTTTTATTTGGATTTGCAACAACTCCACAAACTCATAATTATCAGTCACCTGTTTGTTTTCATCACGATCCACGATTTATTCCATAAGAAATCAATGAAATGTTGAAAAACGTCCTCTTTCACGATGATAAATTAAGTGAAAAACACATCCAGGATCCACCTTGGTTAAGGTAATACGTTTTGTTTAACAAAAAAGGATTTTCATTTGTCAAAGGTAACAAATTAAGTGAATTAAACAAATCATTCTGCAGGAATTGGAGCCCCATCAACAAAAGTAAATGCTAAATTAATAAAACAAAAATCAAAACTGAAACAGAACTCAGTGTAAGAGAAGGAGTTGACCTGACCTGAGCACTTCTTTTATAACCTATAGGGAGGCAGTGTCCAGCTCCACCCAACTACCATCCTGCAACACAAACACAGAGTACACACACAACACAACAGCACAATGCACACAAGCCCTGGCACAGGCCCTGGGGCCATCACAGTATCCTCAGGGGCTGTGATGTGAGGAAACTTTTGACCTTGTTGTAAGTGACTTTGAGAGTTTTCTACGTGCTTTGCAAAAAAGAAAAATAATAAATAAAAACTTAGTTTGTGGAAAAGTGTCAGGAGGGCAAGTAAAGTGGGAACAAATTTGTGTAGAAGGAGAGACCTGTGGGACTGAGGGTACCGCAGAGGGCCAAGTGTCACAACACACTCGACTGCTGTTGTCACGTAGTGCACGCGCAGGCGCGCACACACACACACACACACACACACACACACACACACACACACACACACGCACACACACACACACACACACACAGACAGACACACAACGTGAAGTTGAGCCATTTCTCGTTTCCTGATAAAAGACTCTTCTCTCTCATACTGATGCTTCATGTTGTTCAGTTTTTCAACGTCCGCCTCCTCCTCGTTCTGCTGAGAGACGTCTGTTGTTTGACCTCTTATTGCTTTGCTCATTGAGCTGTCCGTTTGTCTTATCTGTTTGCTGAGTGGTCAGAGAGGTGCTTAGGAACAGTGACTGCAGAAACTCTCTCTATCAGATCCACACTGGGCCTCAGCCTTTAGCAAACATATTACTGAAGTTCCAGCTGTAGACATAATGTGAAGATCTGTCGACTGGTAGTAGAAATGTCAAAAAACGTAAAATAGCAGCTTACACAAGTATCATACAAAGTAAATGTTAATCTTCTGTTAAACATGGACCTTTGCCGTCAATTTATTTGATCAATTGCAGGGTTTTGGTAGCCTGACGTTGTCATACTCACAATTCTAGTCAGAATGTGAGTCTGAGACCGCTCCATTGGGCTGTGATTATGGGGCGTGTTTCAACCGAACCAGGAAATAAAATGCCTCTTCGCTCTATTGTATAAACCTACAACCAATCAGAGCAACGTAGTATGTGACATATGTTAAGCGACGCATTGTGAGTTATTTACTAACGCCGGGTTCACACCGGACGCTGAAGCGACGCCAAAGCGACTCTTAAGGCCTCTGTATGCTTCTCCGAGTCCGTTGCGGAAGGACGGACGGACGGATCGGACGGACCCTTTTGGATTTATAGTTCTACGAGCCTTTTTGTTGTGAAAACAATTCACCGCCAGAACAGTAGATGGCGCAACGGAAGTCGAGCTTAGAGAAGCCTACCTCATGAGGTATATAGAAGAAGTCCACGCTGGTTTATTTACGTCCCCCCGGCTCCTCACACACAGTGAACGATGACAACAGAAAAAGGCTGTTGATGACGTGACAGTTTTGCTGAATAAAGTGACACCCAGCGGGTCAAAATGCTTATGTTATCGTGTCTTAACGCAGCGGTTCCCCGGTCTTGTTTCCAAACTGCGTTGCTAATTCAACAGCTGCAACAGCTTGAAGCTACACGGAGGCAGCTAGCTCCCCCCAGCTTCCACACACAGTCAGCAGGGACACCCGATACTAACTACTACCAAGTGTTTGCTTCTAACCTGACGGTGCTTGAGAAACAGTGTCATGAGAGCCGTGGGATTAAAGTCAGCGGGTTTTTGCGCTGTTCCCACCGCAGTTAGCATGGTGGCTAGCCCGCTATCCCCGTTATCAAAGTTCGTTATAACCGTATGTGACCGTACACACATGCTGTAAGTGCTCTAACCAGCCACCGTCAGCCGGACAACGCCGCTGGCTTAACACACTTGTCACATTAATCATAGAGTCGTAGTTGTGATTTAGGTTTATTGTGATTTAGGGAATGAAACAGGAAGTTAGAGGTCCGGAAATAATGATGTCCCGAAATGCTGGCGTTAGATGACCAATCACAGCCAAGGGCTATTCGTTGGCTGTCCGCCATTTCGACGTGTAGTTAGAAAAATGAGAGCTGCACGAAAAGCTCTGCGAGGAGCCGCAGAGAGGCACGGAGAGGGCGTTCCACGTTGGAGAGGGCGGTCCTATCTGTCCGTGTTCGTCAAAACGGAGAAGCATACATTGGTCTTTAAGCGCAGCACCAAGCCTTAAATAACAGCTGGCTACATCCACTCCCATGTTAAACCTTTGTGCGGGTCACACTGGAGACTGAAGCGCAGCGCCGCGCTATCGTTTCGGCGTCGAGTCTATTTTTTGCGCTTGACGCGAGCGTATAGCGCCAGGAAACACACTGAAAAATGATTTTAAACAATATTGATGACATATTTTATATGATATAAATGATCAAATATGCATCCCATACTTTGAATTCCCCTTCTGTTGTCCTGGAGTTTTAATTTTACCAACAACATTATTAAATGTCCCCCTTGGCCCATCCACTACAGCCACACAACCAGTGATAAATATGAAAAGAGAGAGAGGGGGGGCTACGTATTCTCCACATAGGCTTGAGTGGAGAATACGTAATTTACCCTCGACACCCGACATTTAACGGAGGAAACAGCGGAGAAGTTCTTCAACATGGATGATATTACTTTTGAGGGCTTTAACATGCTCAAATTCTTACCAAAATTTGCAAAAAGTTAGAAAGTGGTGAAAATGTTCGTATTCTGGAGGAATTTTTAATGGGCGTCGCAAAATGTCTCAATGGTGCCCCCCGAGACCGTCGTTATTATTATTATTATTTTTCTCCGCTTAAATGAATTGGCTTTTTGAGGGCTTTAACGTGCTCACAAAGTTTCTAAAGTTTGCAGTAAATTATAAATGTGTGAAAATGTACGTATTCTGGAGTATTTGGAAATGGGCGCGGCAAAATAGCTCAACAGCCACGGAAAAGCCCCTCATTTCGCATTCACCGATCCTGACAAAAATGAGGACAGTTGTTTATCATGACCAGATGCACAAAGAAGTCTCTCGTTATTATAATTTTTTACTTGAATTCTCATTTAGATTCGATCTAAAACAGTTCAGTATTGTACTTTTGTCAAATATTGTCGCAGAAACTCTGCAGTCCTCGGTTCTTTTTGTTGATTCTTGGGAAAAGGGGAAATGTAATGTTGTAGTTCCCATGTATGTTTTAATAATTGAAATGTGAGGAAGAACAGAAAAAATTAAAAATTAAATATGAAAATTTTATTCATTTCAAGTAATATTTCCCACATGAGTTTCCATTGAAATCTTAGTGAGGTTGGAGCCTGCTCACTTCCTTGAGTCAGCTGTGTGCTTCAACAAAAGGGAGAGCATTCGTGCCCTCTTCCCTTTCACTGCGATAAAGTCTAGCTGGCTGTAGTAGGAGTCCATCACTTCCTTTGACGTCACCACCTCTAGGTCCTGCTGGAACAGCTGGAGGAGCTCACAGAGGGTCTCAAGGGACGGCCTGTCTCCTTTTTGCAACAGCCTCCTAATGCAGCAGTGCATGGCTTTCTCAGCCAGAACCTTGGGAACAGCTCCCCAATAAACCTGAGCGTATTGAGGAACTGATCGGAAGGTTTGGCGTTCTTTTGCTCTTCCCTCAGCTGGTCAATAACCCTCACGTCCCTGACGGGCTCCAGGCAGAACCCACTCTTCTGATAATTGCCCTCACTGTCACGGTTCTTCCTGAACTCTGGCTGGCAGTGTTTGACCAGCAGAGACCTGAAGGAGACGCTGGTTGACAAGTTGGTCAAGGATTGGACTTCCACCTGAAGAGGAGAAAACCATAGAGAAATATTAACATAAATGCAAATCACATACTTAGGAAAACATTGTGATTATTTATATGCAAATAATCATTTTATACAGCAAACACCAAATGCAGTCAAATCTAAATTAACTTATCATTTGATTAACCAAAGTGACGATTCATTCGATATTTCAGGTACTCCTAAGTTTACCATGTTTTTGATCATCACAAATCCTTATTTAAATTTTTCCTTTCTTACTATTTGAAAAAAATATATTTTTTGTATCGCTACTCTTCTAGTTCACAAAAAAGATAAACTTCTCAACTAAATAAGAAACAGGATAAAGTAGCTTCCGGTCATGAGGCATCACTTACTGTTGAGAGGTGTTGACACAGCTCGGCTGCAGCAACGATTTCCTACGGGCTCTCCTCACGGTCCAACTCCTCTTGACTCAGATCCGTCATGAAAGCTTGAAAGTTTTCAGTGACGCAGCTGACGAACTCCTCCGGCCGGACCTGCTCCTTCCTCGCAGCTTCTTCAGAGGCCGCTGGAGCTTCGTCCTCTGTCGTCTCGATCATCTGGATGGAGGGACTGTCCAAGGTGATGTCCACCTGCGGCTGATACTCGTAGGAGGGAGTGCCAAAGGCGATGTCCATGTTAAATTATCATTATAGAGAACGCTCTTATTGTTTTACGGTAGCACTATTGCCTGTTTGTTAGAGGTGTTACGGTTTCTGTTTTGTATCACGTGTGTTGTCAGTTGGTTCCCCTGTTACCTGTGCATTTAATGGATGAATAGAGCCGGTGTACAGAGAATAAAGTATTTTAAAACAGACGCTTTGCTCATACTTTTTACGCCAAGTGAGTAAGGAGGATAACTTAACAGTCCACCTGCGGCTGATACTTGTAGGAGGCAGCGCCAAGAAAGACCACAGGCTCGGATGGAATGCGTCGCCTCTTCCCGTCGATCTGATCAGCTGGGTTCCATGGCTTTCTTGAGGAGCAGGAAGCCTCCAAGAACACAACCGACTCCGTGTCACGGGGCCACCGGAACATCTTCCTCTTGTCTCCAAGCACAAGAGGAGCTGGCTTGGAAGTTAATTACACTCTTTTCTTTTGTTTTGGGATCATGTTGATTCAAATAAATCGTAGTTGTCTTCAAGGCAAATCCAAAGAAACGAGTTCAGGTGCAAGAAACGAGTTCAGGTGCAATCAGCCAAGTCAGTTTTCCTCTGATATACATATATACATACATATATATGCAAACTGTACAAAATATAAAACTATAAGAACATACTAAACTACAAAAAAGTACAAAATGTATATAATATAATAAAATTGAATATATATTTATTAATTTGATCGTATAAATTATCAGTTGTTAACACATAATTTGCATAGAATAAAAAAAAAATTCAAACTTCACAATGCTGTGATTCTTCTTATTAAAGATTTAACACATGTAAATGAACTGCACTCTTCTGATCTGTAAAGTGTTTTACATTACAGGTCATCATTCAAACATACTTGTACATTCATATAGTGCATTGTGTAACACTCGCACAGCAACTTGGCGCTCGGCGTCATGCATAAGGTCATTGTTATTGCTTTTCTACAACACCCTGCAGAGTAAAGTGTAGTCGCATTTTTCAAAATAAAGTTATACGTTTCTTTAGAAACAATGAAATATCAAGAAATATAATTTAAAAAAGAAAGAGTAACAGAAAGGTCTACTCAAGCAGGAAACACACAGCGGCATGGATCTGGAATGTCAATGCAGGAGGTTGTGTACCACATATAACAAAAAACAGTCTGTAGTGCAAAACATTTATACAGGAGACTGGAGGACACAATTTGGGTTCAGTTTCTTTGACAGGGAGACTTGTGGAGGTAGAGACTGAAACTCGGACCCTCTCTTTGGGGACAAACCTCCTGACCCACAGAGTTTTAACTGAATTCTTGTTGCTTGTAAAGTTTTGTTCTGGGGCAGAATTGGAATGTTGATTCCTGCAGCTCAAACCCCATACACACTATTTCTCTATCAAATTAGGAAGTAACATGTTAACATCATGCTGTGGTTATTTCTATATCATAATTAAAATAAAAGTAGGCTTTGGCTATGTTACTGTAAAGAAATGTATTATTGCCTTTCAATCTAACATAAATGCATACATTACTACAATGTGAGGATCTGTATTTCCATTCAGTTCTTAATGTTTACAAGACCTTGTAATACAATTGTTTGTACTAATTAATTTCTAAATGCTCTTTTTAGTTGTTTGATTTGTGTGAATCCACTGACTCCACTTCAGTGTACTTATAGCAAAGGCTATAAAATGAATTTTATTGTGTTCAATTAGTTTACAACTCTAGTAAAAGACGCTTTGAACTGCTGTTCAGTTTACCTCTGACATCGTCACATAAATGAGTGACTGCAGGTATTTCAGAAATCTCTATGAGGGACATCCATGTTAGCCTTGTTCTGCTAGTTTGTATATCACAATTCATACATAAAATAAAATACATTAAAGCAGTTAGAATATTTATAATGAAAAAGTGAAAACAGTAAACTCTAATATAAAATGCAGGTCAAGTAAAGAATTGGCACAGGAAATAGTCTAAATGTCTCTAAGACATGCAGCTTATTGCTCTGCACATGTTAAAGTTGTAAAACAAAAACATATGAATTTAGTTATATTATGATTGTTGAGTGATGGGGGTTAATGGGATTTACCTGTTTGGTGGTACAAAAAATCTTCATATAAATGCCAATATAGGGAGTAGAAAAATATGTATTAAAAATGCCAAGGATGTCTGTATCAAACTCTTATGAAAAGGAAATTGAATGGGCTGTTGACCTTTTAAAATGTATCCACAAACTATATTAAAAAAGAAAAAAAAAATTATGTAAAATATCCACATAAATGGACATCTTTTCTGCATTGTTTTTTTTTATCAGTAATCATAGATGCAGATATCATTATTTAGAGGAAAGACATATAGACCAATTCTTATTGGCCAAACACTAACACCCTGCACCAAAGCCTGATTTGCATCTAATTGTACTTGTCGACGTCAATGATTGTGATTGATTGATTTTATTCTCATTATATATGCTTCCAATAGGAAACATTATCAGGACACACTCGGTAAATTTCCACTGCTATGCGGATGACAACCAGTTATATTTGTCAATAAAACCTGAACAAAGTAATCAATTAACTAAACTTCGAACATGTCTCAAGGACATAAAAACCTGGATGACCCGCAATTTTCTCTTATTAAACTCAGACAAAACAGAGGTTACAATACTTGGCCCCAAACACCTTAGAGATGCATTATCTAATGATATAGCTGCGCTAGACGACATTGCCCTTGCTTCCAATGAAACAGTCAGGAACTTGGGAGTGATCTTTGATCCTGATTTATCCTTTAATAGTCACTTAAAACAAATTTCTAGGACCGCTTTTTTCCACTTGCGTAATATTTCAAAAATTAGACATGTCCTTTCCCAAAAAGATGCAGAAAAACTAGTCCACGCCTTTGGTACATCGAGACTGGACTATTGTAATTCATTGTTATCTGGCTCCAGCAGTAAGTCGTTAAAGACTCTACAGCTTGTCCAAAATGCCGCAGCACGTGTCCTGACGAGAACAAAGAGAAGAGAGCACATTTCTCCAATATTAGCATCGCTACACTGGCTTCCAGTTAAATCTAGAATAGAATTTAAAATTCTCCTCCTCACCTTCAAGGCCCTTAATAATATAGCGCCTTTTTACCTTAAAGAGCTGTTAGTACCTTATAAACCCGCTAGAGCACTCCGCTCCCAGAATTCAAGCCTACTTGTCGTCCCTAAATTCTCTAAAAGTAGAGTAGGAGCCAGAGCTTTTAGCCATCAAGCCCCTCGGCTGTGGAATAATCTACCACTTTCAGTTCGGGAGGCAGTCACCATCTTTTCGTTTAAAAGTAGGCTCAAAACCTTCCTTTTTGATAAAGCTTATAGTTAGAGCTAATTAGTGCGCCAGAACGTTACTTGTTCTATTTTATGACACATGACACACGGAGCTTCTCTTTCCAGCTTCTCCTTCCTCTTCTCCATCCCTATCCCCCTTCCCCGGAATCCCTTTGCTTTATCACCCGCAGATCCAGGGCCTCTGTGGCCGCACCATGGATTGCGGTTTGTGGATCGCGCACCGGGGGTCGCGGTGTTGGATCCAGTGTGGCGGATTCTGAGTCATGTGGGCTGATCGTGGTGCTGGTGGCGGACCCTGTGTCGCGTTGGCATTGGGCACGGGCGGTGGACCAGGACCGCGGTGGTGGCTTGTGATGGGTCCTGGTGGGCGGCGGTGGACGGTGACTGAGGACTGGAGTGGCGTCTGGTCTGGATGGTGGATCGTGGTCTAGGTGGTTGCTGAGCATGGACTGTGCTTGCAGCGGGACTGCTTGGCATGTCATGTTGGGGTTGTCCTTCGGGATGTCTACCCTCATTAAAATGCTGCTAGAGACTTTGATTATTGATGATGTTCTCCTGCACGTGGCATCTATTGCACTTCTGTCCGTCCTGGGCGAGGGATCCCTCACATGTGGCTCTCTCTGAGGTTTCTACGTATTTTTACCCTGTTAAAAGGGTTTTTAGTAGTTTCTCCTTACTCTTGCTGAGGGTTAAGGACAGAGGATGTCACACCCTGTTAAAGCCCTATGAGATGAATTGTAATTTGTGAATATGGGCTATACAAATAAAATTTGATTGATTGATTGATTGGTCGACTTGGTAATAGTTTCTATGTCCCTGGTCTCCTCACCATCTCTGCTCTCTTTTGTGCGTTGCAGTAATTTCAGTGTCAATTTCGCACATAGGGGCTTGTATACCTCACTGCCAGCAAGGGTCTTGGTGGTGTAATTACAGAGCTACTCACACAAACCAGCGCACAAATGTAAACACTCACAACGGCGAAGACCACTTGTGGACTTAACAGCACCACCACAGGTCAAGCACTAGCTACTACACTATCACAACCAGTGACGTAAACTATTGGCTGCTCTTATGCTTGTGCCTGTTCTTTCATTGGAATTCATGGATATGTCAGTTCAGGTTATTCTCCGATGGTTGAACTCGCTCTGCTTTTATATCCAGCACAAAATAGGCTGCAAATTGAGAGGCTTTATAACAGGTAGACCGTGGTGAAGGTCAAGGTAGAGCCGCCCCTGCAGATGTGGGGGGTTTGTACAGGATAATTTCTTTGCAGTAGGGAGGAGTGAGCACATACAATAAATGGTCTCTATTTTCTCGCTGATTTCCTCTGGGGATATTTCCATTTCGGAGAGGGGCGGCTGTAAACCTACAACTTTTTACCTCCCCTCCCCACACAATCTATTGCTGTCATCATGGTCTTTTTTTATGGTTTGTTTTTGCTGTATTTGCTTTTTGAGTGTTTTATGTTTATCAGAATTTTCTTTCCATATGCTACGTTTTTTCATTCTCACCTTAATTTAAAACACCGTTTATGCGATAAAATGAGCATAAATAAGCTCTACTGTCTTTGTAGTCTCATCCATGATTGAGATTAATGTTTGTCCTTGCAGGAGTGGATCTGTTTTTACACTGTAAGAAAGTATGATAGGATGCCGGTGAGATTTTAATCACTTATACATACAGACCATTGTGAGACAAAACACAAACATGTCAAAAGCAACTACATAAACGGAAATCAGTCACGTTGTTTGGAGTAGTTCTTTACTCGCTCTTACTTTTTGTGGTCCTTCTCTCCATCGTCTACTATCTGTTTTTTGGTTCATCATTTATTTTCATTGTCCTTTTGTGGCTACATCCACACTACTAAGTTTTCCTTTCAGACACGTCACTGTTTCTATGTTTACGCGTGCCATTCGCAATATTCGTGGGGGAGTTTTCAGTTGATTTGAAGTGAACGTGCTTTGTTGGCCTGAAAACCCTGAAAAAAACCTGAAGCTACCCAGATAATCTCAAATCTTGTTTCGCAGTACAAGCCGCTTGTGTGTTGGATGACAAATGATATTTAGCTACAACATTTGTCTGAACAGAGATGGTTTTCGATTAAAAACATGAATGTTTTTGTGTTGATGTAGCCTGGTTGTGGTGGTTTAGTGACTGTTTGTCATGTTAACACTGTCCCTTCAAACTCTGATCCCTTCTGTTTAGTCAGTATTTTTCTACGACTATTTGCTCAAACAGACATCCAAAAATGTACCACACACACATGAAGAAGTTGGAGCAAAACAATTTGAATATAAATAAGGTAGAACTTTTTGAAGAGCATTGCACTAGTGTCTCTATTATCCGGATAATTCTAGGGCTAAATCCTGAATTTGAAGTTGCATTGCATGAGCAACACGGCAGATTCTGTCAGAGTGACTGGACGGCCGTTCAGATGTTGAATAGTCAAGAAACAACTGAAGTTCTATGTTGAATGGTGAGATAAAGGTAAGTCCTCTTTCTGTTTCATCAGCACCCAAAACTGTCAGACAGACTAGGTACATTTTGCAGAGTGGCACCTCCTGCATGGATCAGATTTATGTGGTCTTTTCTCCTTTGCTGTAGCCCTGGCACATTTGGCCTTGTGAGGAAAAATCAATATTAAAAATGAACAGAAGTCAACCATCTGTAATGTCTGTGATGGTGAAATCCATAGGAGAGTATGAGGATGAGTCGATTCCTTGTTGCAGACTGCAGGATCATTAACTGCGGAGCAGAAAACAATTCATTGATCAAGCCGAACTGATGGATGTCGTTGTCGGGAGGGAGTTAGGGAGCTGAGCATATGCTTTATGACACTTGTCCTGTAACTACATTTCCCGGCCTTGAGGACGGTTTTGAGGTTTTGTGTTGTTGTGTGCGATGTTCACACACAACGGCTTGATTGATGTCCACTCAAAGGCCACTGTGGATTTTCTTCACACTTTATTTATTCAGGAAAGGTTTGCTGAGCGTGAAGGCTCTTTCTCAACAAATACCACAACTCAGACTCACATGGTTACACACAGTTACACCATAGAACTGCCAAGTATCAGGTTAACAGTGGCTTGTAGAGGGGGTTAAAATCAGAGGTGCATTTAAATGGAGTAGAACTGAATTTGAGCCAAACAAGTGGACATCTGAGACCAATTCAAGGATATGTGAGTAATAGAGGACGCAGTATGATTGATCAGTTGCGTATTTATATGAAACAAGGTTGGGCACTTGGACTCATGAGAAAGGGGGCACTTGGATTGACCACATGGTTTTGGTGTTTCCAAACCTGAAAGTCCGGGTCTTTGTCTGAACGAAGCTTCATGTATTTGTTACATTATTTACATTTGATCTGTTTAGTTTTGGTTGCACATTGTTATTTAGGGAGACCACTTAATAATGTTGTATGACCAATGTATGTCCTGCCTATTAATCTGATGTCGGCCAGTTGTCAATTTGGCTATTCTATTCACTAACTTTTCTAAAATAAGTGCATAGGAAAGTCTTTCTGTATTCTCTACATTTTAATGATAAAGGGACTTCTTCATTGTCACTGTAATATCATTATGATATTACTATCAGCAGAATGAACCTGCTTGTCCTTCAAACATATCATCGGAGAGGTGAAGACTGCAAGCTTAAGCTTCCTGGTCCAAACGTCTGAAGGATCCAAATAAGTGTTTTCACACAGCAAACAAACCGAACCATGGTTCAGTTTGGTCCAGACTGAGACCACCACTTTTGGTCGAACTAAACTTTGGTCCGTTGTTTCTGTCATTTGATGTGCGGTCATTTATATTACTAATTTGCTGAGATGTCGTGATTGACAGCTGAGACGGTCTTGCAATTGGTCTGGAGCGTGTATGGCTGGGACCTTACTACTGCGGATCCCTATCACAATCTCAGCTGCACTCTCACTCCAAATGAAAGAAGCTGGCACCTGTATCTGGGATATTGTAGCTTCGTGGTATACAATGTGAGGAATTGAAGACGCATCATCAATCTTTATCCACAGTCTATGATTTGGTCATGGAAGAGTTGCACTTGAGGTGACCAGAGAGGATTTTGAAATGACTAGAGGGGCAGTAAAGGTAAGCATGGGGTAATTTGAGCTTGATAGCAGTTGCAAAAGTCTTGGATTGACCAGAAGGGCTCTACAGCTGACTCATGGGCCAACCAATGGGGCATTTAGACCAATGAGAAGAGCACTTTGACCAACCTGCAGGAAGCTTTTGAATCAAGCAGGAGGATGCTTGCTGTTGTTACAAGAGCCACTGGACTGACCAGGTAATTTATCCTGTCCTGAGGGGCACTTGGGCATTTGGACGCAGTGGAGGACTGCTGGGGTAAAACAAAAAGCTATTTAAACCAGCTCGAAACACATCAAGGTATTGCAGTGACAAGGCGGGCACTCTGAAGGCATGGTGGGTGCCTTTTGGCAAACACGACAATGGAGTTTTCCTTTAAACTATAAACAATATGTCGGTTGAAATTAAAGTCTTATAAAGTGCAAAAAAGGGAACACCTCTTGCCCCAGCAGCAGCAGCAGCAGCTCATGGGTGAGGTAAACTCAGTGGTCGTTAAAGAGAAAGGGTCAAGTGGTTTTCAAGATTTATCATCCCAGACCATCTATCAGTGTTTATATAATGGAATGATATATCTTCCATCCTCATCATTTGTGCAGTTAGAGGGAGAATATCATATCATTAAGTCCCTCCAGTATATTGATTGATAGATTCAGTAAAGTCGTTTTGTACAGCCATAAAAAAGAATAAATTAAAAAAGGGGGGTAAAGGGGTGTTTAAATGGAATAACATGTTGATGGAGTTTCCTCAGGGTACATTAAGCTTATATTGGTTTTACCTTGATTCATCAGCATGCATATAAACACAGTCTCAACAGTTTTCTTACAAATGCACAAAGTGAATAGGAAACAGATTTCGTTTTCATGTTAACCTTGGTTTTTGTCTCATTACCAGAAAGTGAATAGCTCTCGATAATGATCCGGCCTGGCCTCCTTTCCTGTCTCTCACACAGACACTGGAAATGAAATGGAGGAGGAAGGGAGGACCCCATTAAAGCACTTCCATTGCCCTTGCACCAGCCATAACCAAAGACATGCAATGCCAGAGGATTAAGCTCATGATGAGGGGGGTCATGCGACTTGATGTGGGATTTTGAAGGTCGATACCTGACGACATCAGAGGTGGATGACGCAGATCGGCGATGTCCGGTTCATAGCAACAAGCCAATACGTGCTGATTAACAAGTTATTCTAATAAATCATTTTATAACAGCAAAATTAAAACAAAACTTTTTATTCTGTCTTTTTGAGGAAATGTCCCCATTTTCACGATGAACACATAAATATTATGTCTTTTTCCTTTTGCTCTTTCAGTCGTCTTCTTATTCTCGTACACAAATGTGTCCTCACACCACCCCACCACTGCCCTCACAATATTCTCAAAGTGACTCCTAATTTATGGAGTGTGAGGCATTTTATTTAAAGTGTGGACGTCCTGAGAATTCGGTTATGAAACAGCTCTGTGGAGCTCAGGGGGAGGGAGGGACGGAGGGACGGTGCCAGGCAGTGTCTGTGTGTGTGTGTGTATCTTTGTGAGGACCATTTTGAATTTATTTACCAAGCGAGGACACTTTGAGAAATTAAGGACATTTTGGCTGTTTGTGGGTTAAGACTTGCTTTTTAAGGTGTAATGACCCTGAGTCATACTTTTGCTTTAAGCTGTAGATGTTCCTTTACAACTCTCGGTGGGTCTTTGAGTGATGAAAGACGTGAGGTTCTGTGATTGGTCCATTTGAAGGATTACTGCTTCTTGATTGGACCAACGGCTGATAGCAAACTTTCTCTTCATCTTTCCTCTCTTCAACAAGCGAGCATTAAAAAGACAGTGACACACTGGATTGTAAAGTACTTGCTGCTTGGTGTTCATATCAATTGAAGATTTTAAGCAGCTATTCCAGGCGATCAAGGCAGAGACTGTAACATCAAGTATATTTTTGAATGTAAACCCAAACCATGTTCAACGCAGCACTGTTTATGTTTAAATAAACCTTTTTCCATGTTTGTCCAAGTTGAATGTAGCACAGTTTTCCTTAAAGCAGCAGTATAACCAGGCATGACATAAGGTTTCAGGTTAGAATTAGGATTAGGTGAAAAAGGGGAAAGTTGATGTCCTGTAACATGCTGAATGATGTATTGAAATAGCACAGGTTTTTCCTTTTTGTGATGTTCATTATTTAAACCAATTAAACCCAATGGTTTTAATAGAAGATCTAGAATGATGAAATATGGGGAAACATAAACTGCTTTGGCTGTTATACCTCTCGTTACAAAGATGTGGGATTCCCGATTACTGATTTCGTATTATTACTAAAAATTTTGAAGTAAGGATTCAGTAGCGGCAATCAGCCAAAATAACATTCAACTGTGACATTTCTTTTACAAGTCAGAGCTTAGAGAAACATTAGTTTTGTATCTGGAAGAGCTATCCCTAAGAAATGCTGAAATAAATCAGGTCCTTTGAAGGTAAGTGCTATTCAAATGTATTTATTTCCATATAAGAGGAAAGAAACCTTTTAGAAAAGGGATAAAACTGTCACTAACACCCGTGTCCTTTACATGCTGTGTGGTTTGTCATTGTACCATCAAGAGGAAAACCCCAGGCCTTTGTCGCTTGCACTGACAGGAACACATTAATCTGAATGCAGGCGCGTGTGCTGCAGAGCAGATAAGTGGCATAACATTAGAAAGCATGACTATGGTTTAAGGAGGGGGGAGGAGAACAAGCAGAGGTCAGAAAATCAATTGTTTCCTAACGGCCACGAGTCGCTGCTTTTTCTGTTAATTGATCAGACTGCGGCTTAATTAATGGCGTGCTTCTTTAACGGAGAATAGTCGCAAGGTCACAAAGTCATGTCCCCAACAGAAACACAAAGTTGATGTCCTAAACATTCAGGCGAGGGGTGGCACCTGGGCAGAGCATGCAGGAGGGATTAATTCCACTGCAGACCCTGCAACTTGTATGAGAATTTCAGTGACAGCCCTTGTCGCCCAAAGTTCTCGAATCTTGTTGACGTCTGCGCTGTGTATTTTATGTGTTTGTCTCCTATTTTTCATCTTGAGATATTTGTATTTTTCCAGTTTCACATCTGTGACATATTTGAAAAGTCATTAACTTGATCTGCATTAATTCTGTGGACATTGTCCTGATAACTAAATTTCTGGACATTTTACCAAGGGGATGGCAGGAGAAATTTCAAACGCTCCAATAGCTCCTTTGAAAGGATTCAGGAAAATATCCAGAATTCAGCTCATGTCTGAAAGCAGCTGAAGGGAATTTTCTACAATCCAACAGGCAGCACTCGACATGACAGAAATGAAAATACTGAGGTGTCCTGATGTGTGAAACATTTAAAAGAAGGCACTTTAAACCACGTCTCTCCTCCTCTGTCCTTGCTGCTGTCACATCAAAAAATCTGAATGGGTTGGGTTGGGTTCAGTTTGCATGATCAAGCTGATGGCAAATATATCATCAGAACCCAGGCTGTGAGGAGAAATGTGTGTGGGTGAACAGCAGGTCACTGGTTTGAATGCCTGGGCCAGATGGCACACTGTGATTTGATGCAAGTGAATGATTAAACAGTAATGGTAACCGGCCTGGGATTTTAGACGTAGGGGAGAGCGGGGTAATGTGGGACATCCGGTGAAGTGAAACACCCCCTGTATCTAGGCAACGGAACATATTTGTGGTCATGTGACTATTATGTTTTCAAGCCCCTCCCATTTCCCCCTTGCCATGAAGGAGAAGTGGGTGCTGGTGCTGTGGAAAGTATGTTTTTTCACAAAAATTTGTTTTTTGCATGTAAAAGTAAATTTTCTTGCTTTGAACTTTATCAACTGTTTTGTCAAAACAAATTGATTCAGGTAGAAAAACTTATATCATACATGTTGGTGAACTTCCAACATATAAAACTGTAAGGAGTGCAGACAGGTGTGTGGATCCAATCGCACGACTCGGAGACACAAGAAGGTGCAATTAACCAGCTTTACTGTAGAATATTGGTACACGTCATGGCAGTCCAAACACGGGTACAATAATTCCACAGGAGACAGGCAGCGGCAGAGTTCGTAATCGTTCCAGTCCAAGGTCGGTACACGGGAGGGCAGTCGATCACAGGGCAGGGTATCCGGCAGGGAAAAGGCAGAGACGTAAACCGTTAAGCAGGCAGGGATCGGTAACAGGAAGGCTATCAGGAGGAATTGCTGGAACGCTAGGAACATTGAGAAACAAAGACGAACTGGCAACGCCACACAGGAACACACAGACTAAATACACCGGGTGATGAGGACCAGGTGCAAACAATCAGGGAGGAGCTGACAATCACCCGGGTGGAACACACACACGAGGGAGGGAGTGAGGAGTCTGAAACGAGAGGAGAGGTGAGTAAACAATAACAACAACACATAACAAGAATAAGTTATAAATCTCCAGCCAACTTAACTTAATAAACTGGGCTGGCCATAACAGTACCCCCCCTCCTAGGGACGGCACTGGACGTCCCAGGCTCGTCAGGATGTAGACGGTGGAAGTCTAGAATGAGGTCCGGGTCAACAATGTTCTTTGTAGACACCCATTTCCTCTCTTCAGGGCCGTACCCTTTCCAGTCTACCAAGTATTGGCGACCGCGACCGCGGCGGCGAACAGCCAAGAGGCGTTTGACTGTGTACACCGGCCCTCCATCGATGATCCTGGGAGGAGGAGGAGGCTTGGTGGGAGGAACCAACGGGCTCTCCAATGCAGGCTTGATCCGGGACACGTGAAAAGTGTGATGCACCCTCATAGAACTGGGCAGCTGGAGTCGCACTGCAGCGGGGTTGATGGGTTAGCGGTGGCTGCAGGAGACCAGAGGGTGGCCGTCACGAACTCTTGTTCCGAGCACAAACAGGACAGGCCATCACATATTCCCTGACCTCTCTCTCCATGGATGGCCACCAGAAGCGTTGTTTGACCACAAAGAGAGTCCGCCGTATCCCAGGGTGACAAGAAACCCGAGAGGTATGGGCCCAATGGATGACCTGGGAACGAAGTAGAATCGACACAAACAACCGGTTCGGGGGACATCCGTCCGGCACCTGACCATTAACATTTGCCTGTCTGACCCTCTGTTCAATATCCCAGGTAACGGCCCCTATCACACAGGATGGAGGCAAGATATTAGAGGGAGATCTCGGGGCAGAACCAGGGTCAAACAAACGAGACAGTGCATCTGCTTTCGTATTCTTTGAACCAGGACGATAGGACAGTGAAAAATTAAAGCGATTAAAAAATAAGGCCCACCTGGCCTGTCTGGAATTTAGTCGTTTGGCGGATCGGATGTACTCGAGATTCTTATGATCAGTCAAAACCAGGAACGGCTGTTCTGCCCCCTCCAACCAATGACGCCATTCTTCCAGAGCCACTTTAATAGCTAGTAACTCCCTATTCCCAACATCATAATTTCGCTCAGCGGGCGAAAGTTTCCGAGACAGAAAAGCGCAGGGATGGAGCTTCTTGTCCACTTCTGACCTTTGCGAGAGTATGGCCCCGACTCCTACGTCCGAGGCATCAACCTCCACGACGAACTGAAGATTAGGGTCCGGGAGCGTGAGGATTGGGGCAGTAGTAAATCTCTCCTTTAATTTTTGAAAGGCTCTCTCAGCCGGTAGTGACCACTGAAACCTTATGTTCGAGGAGGTCAGTTTATGCAATGGAGATGAAATAGTGCTAAAGTTCCTAATGAAACGTCTGTAAAAATTTGCAAACCCCAGAAAGCGTTGGAGATGTTTGCGAGAAGTGGGAGTAGCCCACTCTGTCACTGCGCTAACCTTCGCCGGATCCATCTGGATGTTGTCTTGAGAGACGATGAACCCTAGGAAGGCGACAGAGGACACGTGAAATTCGCATTTCTCTGCTTTAACAAAAAGTTGGTGGGTGAGAAGGCGCTGAAGAACCTGGTGAACATGCTGGACATGAGTCTCCTCATCTGGGGAGAAGATGAGGATATCGTCTAAATAAACAAAGACATATTGGTTCAACATATCCCGAAGTACGTCGTTAACTAACGCCTGGAATACCGCTGGCGCATTACATAAACCAAATGGCATTACCAGGTACTCATTGTGACCACTTGGGGTATTAAAGGCTGTCTTCCACTCATCCCCCTCTCTTATCCTCACCAAGTGATAGGCGTTCCTCAGGTCCAGCTTGGTGAAGACCTTAGCATTCCTCAAAAGCTCAAACGCAGAGGAGATGAGGGGCAGAGGATATCGATTCTTGATGGTAATCCCATTTAATCCCCGATAATCAATACAAGGATGGAGCGTTTTATCCTTTTTGGCCACAAAGAAGAACCCAGCTCCAGCAGGAGATGAAGATGGCCGAATGAGTTCTGACGCCAGGGAGGAGTCAATATATTCTGTCATAGTTTTTACCTCCGGTGAAGATAAGGAATAGAGGCGCCCCCTAGGGGGTGAAGTACCTGGTAGCAGGTTAATGGCGCAGTCATAAGGTCGATGAGGTGGTAAAGAGGTAGCCCGTGTCTTGTTGAAGACCTCCTTGAGATCTAGATAACGTGGGGGAACTCGGGAGAGATCTGGGAAATCAGCGTCCGATGAAATCGTGCGGGGAGAGTTGACCGCAGATCGAGACGCAGGAAGTTCTAGATACTTGGGAGAAGAAACATCAGAAGAGTGGACTATCTTGGATATAGACACAGCGCGAATGCAGGTTACAGAACAGTTTCTGTCCCAATTTGTTATTTCCCCTGTGACCCAGTTCATGTGGGGGTTGTGTTTAGAGAGCCATGGAAAACCCAAAATGAGAGGGTGTGATGGAGAGTCGAAAAGAAAAAAGCTCAAAACTTCAGAATGTTCCCCGGAAATAATCATCTGAATTGGATCAGTCCGGTGCGTTATTTCACATAATAAACGTCAATCTAGGGCGTGAGCCTCCAATTGCTTTGGCAGAGGAATTAATTTTAAATTTAATTTCTTCGCTAACCTCCAGTCCATAAAATTCTCATCAGCCCCAGAGTCAACCAAGAAAGGATAACTGACAGTCTAAGAAGATGTGATGAGCTTGGCTTGCATGACAGGTCGAACAGAAGACACAGTAGTGTGACTCACCAGTGTATATCTTGCCGTTGCCTGGTTCTTCACTGGACAGTTTGAGAGGTAGCGACCCTTCTGCCCACAATAAATGCATCTACCCTCACGGAGTCGACGCTGACGCTCCTCTGGACTGAGCTTTGTGCGTCCCAGCTGCATTGGCTCCTCCGCTCCAGCATAGGGCGCTGTTGTGCCGGCCATGGGTGTGAACCGTGCCGGAGCTTGCCAGGACTGCTGAGCGGAAGTCGACTGCCCCCTCTGGACAGGAGCAGAATACTCCGGTCTGGATCTCCCACGGTCCTGGAGACGTCTATCGATCTTGACCACCAAAGCAATGAGCGAGTCCACATCTTCTGGCAACTCACAGTTGATGAGTTGATCTTTAATGGGCTCTGCTAACCCATATAAGAACGCATCGAACAAGGACTCCTGATTCCACCCGCTATCGGCTGCCAATGTGCAGAATTCAATGGCGTAATCCGAGACACGCCGATTGCCCTGGCGAAATCCCATCAGTGCTCTCGCCGCCTCTCGACCGGGATTAGTGGAGTTGAAGATCTTGCTTAGAGTTTCTGTAAACAGCTGAACCGAGGAGCAGATGTGTGAGTTTCTTGACCATTCAGCTGTCGCCCATCTCTCTGCTCTGCCAGAGAGGTACGAAATCACGTACGCCACCTTGGAACGTTCTGTCTGGAAAGCTGGCGCATTCAACTCGAAATGAAGCCCACACTGAACCCGAAATGACCGACAGTCGCCAGAGTCCCCGGAAAATCTTTCGGGACGAGAGAGACGTGGCGGGACAGCAGGCGGGGAAGCAGAGGGAAGTGGAGCTGGAGCTGGAGCTGGGACCGGAGCTGGAACAGCACTCGGAGTGATGAAGGTGTCCAGACGATCCATGAGCCTTTGGACCTGAGTAGTCAAGAAACTAACCTGGCCGTGAATGCTCTCCTGGCGCTCCGACATCCCCTGCATCTCGAGGTGAACTGCATTAAATTGTTCCTCCGTCTGCTGCAGTAATGGTGCCGGCAGGACAGTGCGCCCGGAACCGGAGTCGGCTGAATCCATCTTATTGGCCAGTTCGTACTGTAAGGAGTGCAGACAGGTGTGTGGATCCAATCGCACTACTCGGAGACACAAGAAGGTGCAATTAACCAGCTTTACTGTAGAATATTGGTACACGTCATGGCAGTCCAAACACGGGTACAATAATTCCACAGGAGACAGGCAGCGGCAGAGTTCGTAATCGTTCCAGTCCAAGGTCGGTACACGGGAGGGCAGTCGATCACAGGGCAGGGTATCCGGCAGGGAAAAGGCAGAGACGTAAACCGTTGCTGACAATCACCCGGTTAGAACACACACACGAGGGAGGGAGTGAGGAGTCTGAAACGAGAGGAGAGGTGAGTAAACAATAACAACAACACATAACAAGAATAAGTTATAAATCTCCAGCCAACTTAACTTAATAAACTGGGCTGGCCATAACATAAAACCATGTGATTGATGCTAGCTGAAGATTAGCCTGAATTGATAAGAGATGTTGTTTTTCTAAAATTGTGGCTTCGGGGTAAAGTGGGACAAATGCTGTGGGGTAAAGTGGGAGAGTGTCTCACTTTACCCCACCATGAAGCACAAGTTAAGTTTAGTCTTAAACATATTCTAGTGTTATATTGCATTATATATGTTTTATTTTTAATGTCAGAAACATTGTAGAAAAGCCATCATGCCAAGAAACTACACCAGGAAGACAACCTGGAGCCAAACCCCCCTCGCAGAGATGGAGAGTGCAGCCGCTGAGGTCATGCACGGAAAGAAGTCCTTGGCCTTGCTCCAGTTAAGTGGAGCATTTCCCTGGCATTTGAATACGCAGGGAAAAAACAATATCCCTGTCCCTGCCAATTGGACAGAGAAACAATGTGCAGGTAAGCTAGGGTGTGCGAGAGATCACATGAATCATAATAATCATAAATGTGCTTAATTGACCAATCCCCATGATTCTGTTACTAGTCCGATATTAGTGGTTGTCAATCTAGCTGTCGGTATTTTAGCCATTACAACATGTGTTGTTATGGTAGTTTTAAAGTGGAAAAAGTAAGTGGACAACTTTACCCCGTAGCTGGGGTAAAGTGGGACAGAAGATTACTTTTTTTAAAACAATCATATTTTCACTGCCCTTTGTCCTGAAGACATTCTGATCATTTCCATTGCTAGAAAACATCCTGAATTAATGGGAAATGTGTAAATATTACTGATATATCATTTTAGCTCGCCTAGAGGGGAGCAAATGTAAAAAATGTCCCACATTACCCCGCTCTCCCCTAAGGCCGTATGGTGTGTCGTGGAGTGTCATAAAAATGTCAAGGGTACAAACATCAGGCCGAAAAGATCAGGGAAGGTTTTTTCGTCTTCCTGCCTGAACGACTATAATGGTATTTGTCCCCATACTAGACCTCCGTAGTCATGGCTACAGCAATAAACACATGTTGTTGAACAAATCATGGTTACAAGAAATAACAATGATCAATTTTAAACACAACATTAACGCCAAAAGGTCCTGTGTTTTATCAACCCATCCATCCACCCAAATCATCTTCTTCACTCGACTACTTCCTTTGCTCCAGTCATAATTACTACGGCTGCTAGGGGGCGCCTAACAATGACACTTACCTGGTTTGTATGAAGTTGCTTGCACAGACGACATGTGTCTTTTGTGAAGGAAGGTTTTCAATAATTCACTTTATTTGTTTTGGAAAACACTGTACAAAAAAAACATATTTGCAAAGAAGAACAGGCTTCAGGAAGTGCGATATAATTAAGTCCGTAATTGAGTAGTAATTTAAAGGTGGGGCCAGAGGATTCAGACCGTATAAGGTATAGCCAAACTACTCTCAACGTTAAAACGGAAAAATATGCCTGATAAAATGTTTGATCTGTGCATTCTTGCGCCATCTGCAGGACAAGAAGGCACGTTCACCTGAAACCTGCAGGTAGAGGGAACTGCCGGTTTAGATTCTCTAATCTCGAATCTTCTCTGCCAGAAGATATTTCTTTATGTGGGTTTCTTATGATGGTTGTGAAAAACTTTGTTGAAGACACCATACAGTGATGCACATAATTGTTTGTCCACTTATTTATTGTGGGTTTTTCCTTTAACATGTCTCCTATATGTGTAACAAGTCAGTCTTGAAAACCAGATCGTTTATTGTTAATGTCTATTATGATTTACCACATTGAGATAGCTGTAACTGGATTCCAGTCTTAACAATCCATGGGACCAACATACAGCAGAGTCCTCCAGTAAAAATTAGACACCTCTTAATTTAACTCTTTCAGTTTGCATAATCCCATTCCCCTGCTCTCCTGGCACGCACAGCCCCTCACATGTGGCCCACCATCTTTTCCTGAGAGTGCAGTTCTAAAGAAGGCCCCTGCGGGAGCCGGACTTATCTGCAGGCCCTGGATAATGGATGATGAAGATCCGACTCCATCATGGCCACCAATCTGCTCGAGTGAGAGCTCCTGGCCCCAAGCACTGGCAGGCCCAGCACAGCGCAGAGTTCGCTCAGAGCCAGCACACACTGATGGTTACTTACTAACCCTGGGCCCAGATGCCATGGCATCTGCCCCCAAATACAACGTAATGCTGATGCCCTGTGGGGCCTGGTGGACTGGCTGGCTGCCCAAAGACTGGAACCAGTCTGTCTCCCAGGCTTATGGATCCTTCCTCGACAAACTTCAGGATCTGTTGACATTTATGAATGATGTGAAAATACCTTTTGTTGATTGATAAGACAGAATAACAAACATTCAAATTAATTTAATTCATAGATCAAGATTTTACTTTTTTCCATAAATACGTTGACAATTTGTCACGTTTTTTTTAATCCTAAAAACAAAACTCCAGCAACACCTTAGAGGATATCAGTCCTGTAAATGTTCCTGATTTTATCTTTAATCAAAACTCATGAAGACTTGAATTATTCTCTGAGAAATCAATGTAAATGTTAAAAAACATCAGACAATGTTAAAGAAAGAGATACACATTTCATAGATGTACCCATTTACACTGATCTAGACCAAAATCGAATGAGTTCTCTCTTGACCAAAGCCCCATCCTTCCAAATTTTGGGGAAATCTGTAATAGTTTTTGCATAATCATGCTGAGAATCTGCTGAGGCCTGAACTTCATTGCTCAAAATTGGAGGGGGGTGAGAATTCCTAGTTCTGATTAGTTTGTTTTTAAATATGAATGAAGGCCTTTGTGAAAGTTTAATCTGTGATGATGCACATGTGTAGCTCGAGGCGTTTTGGACTGGTAGATGAAGCTCTCTTGGCTATAATGCATGTTTGGGATGTGGCCAATTTATGCCACTCAAACTAATAAAGTTAATGAATCCTTATTTTCACATCAGGCAAAACATTTGGCCTATCAAACATGGAATTACATAACACTTTGTTTATCCTACTAAACAAAATGGGTGTGTGGTTCCAAGAGTAAAATAGACAATAGAAAACTGAATATAACTTTTGTTTATCGTGTTAATTTTCAATACCACATCCATACACATTACTATAAAAGTGTAAACTTCCTATTGTCATATATATAATGTATGGTGAATATAAAGATAAAAGCGTCTGTCATTTTTTTTGTTTCCATTAGATTATGTGATGAAATGAAAATATATATCGGAACAGAAAGATATTGACAGCTTTGAAAAATGATCATATATAGATTTGGAATATTGATCTCCCTTTTATAATTGGCAGTATCTCAGGGTCAACACTGCTACTTTAATCCATAGCAGTGCTTTACGGGTTTATTTTATACTTCCATTACATTAATCCCCCCCACACCGCCCCTCCCGTGGTCTTCATACAGTTAATAACAGCCTGATGAAATGGATCCAGTTCATTCATCAAAACTACACTGACATGGCGGCACTAACCCCAACCACACAAACACATACATTTAACTCTTCAGTCCTGGAGGCCTGACACAAATAAAGATGTTCATTTAAAGTAAAGACCTGAATCTTTTTCAGACACAAACTCTGGGAAGTGACTTGAAATGTGGGTGTTTTGCAGAGTTTACCTTTCAAATATGAAGGGCGCAGATGGACATTTTCTGGAACGGATGCGTTCAGAACAACAGGGAAATGTCTGGAACTTTTAGGCGAGAGTTGAAGTCTGGGTGGAGCATGAATCTGGCAGGAGGACAGGGTGTATAAATTCTGCCGTGGAAAGACAAGTCCACTGACGCTGGTGTTCTTGAATCTCGTTGTCGCTGTCTCCTATGAGATATTTGTATATTGTTTCACATCCGCCGCTTGTTAGAAGTGTATCCACATGTTCACACGCTCGATGTGAGTTTTTTGGACATTTTCCTCAAGCATTCTCACATGGGCTCATGCTGACATTTCACCAGGGAGCTTGCAGGAGCAGTTCCTGAATATGTCCAGACAGACTGAATTGGACAGTCGCATCCTTACATATAGCAAACCTCCAAAATTGTTTCAAGAAGCTAGCTTTTCTTTTGCTTTGCACGTTTGACTGATCCGACAGAGCTGTGGCTCTTGGTTACATGATCTTACTTTGACAACCCACAGTAAAAGTTGCTGATTGAGAGTCATCTTCAGAATGTGACTCATTTGACTTTGTAACTGCGATGTATAAGCTGTATCTGTTTCCATAATTTTGTTGACCCCCCCGTCGCAGCTGTGAGTCTCCCTCCACAGAGCTATCATGCCTGCAGAGGAAGAGGAGTTCAAGGATCCATCAAGCAAACAGCGGCTGGCCTCCGTCTCTGCAGAAACCTGCTCTGGTGGTCAGAACCGGTCTATTCACACCATGACTGAGCTAATGAGAAAGGCCTTGTGTGTGTGTGTTTGTGTGTGTGTGTGTGTGTGTGTGTGTGTGTGTGTGTATGGCTCTCGTCCAGCTCTTCTCCATCCAGGTGGTTTGATTAAACACATCACTAACACATTGTCTCTGGGTTAATTGAGGGGGTCTAAGAGAAATAGTGAGGGGTGGAACCACACAGAGTGGAGGTGAAGCATTGTCGGGGAGTTGTGTTTTCAGATACACTATGAACGGATCAGAATCCAGAGAAACACACACTCTGTGTTTTTCTGCCCTTTGCTTTTCTCTCAATGAGTGATAAGAAGAAGAATCTGATGTTGTCCTGCATGAAAAGAAATAACCTTTGGTAATGTCACTTGCTTTGGAGTCTGAGTTAGTGTCATCTGTCGGTGATGTTTGGGTGTAACCTTTGAGAGGACATTTGTCCATAGATTTTTTCAGATATGACATATCCAGAAAATTGGGTATGGACCATTTCGAGAGTTTATCTTTCACATATGAAGAACAGAGCTGGAAAAGGTCCATGTCAAACACTTTCACAGCAACGGGATTATTTCTGGATCAGAGCACGCAGGAGGCAGAACAGGTTTTGGTGGCAGCACATCAATAGAAATCGGCCTACATCACCAAAAGTGATAGATGTGAAGATGTGAAGATGTTTTGTGGACATGTCATATTTTTGGCTCATTTGTGAAGCACAATGAACAGTACTAACCTGTATGAAAAGTGCTCTACAAATAAAGTTTAAATGAACATCACTCTAAAGGACCACGACCTTGGCATTATGACTGTATAGCCGAAGTTGGCAGCCAGACAAGGAAACCTGGTTCATAAATTTTCTGGCACTTTCCCAGCCTGATAATCACACTAAATTACCAGTTTGCTTTACTTTGTTATCAGTCACAGTACACTGTTCGTGTTAATACTATTCTCAAGTGATTGTTGTTTTGACCTAATTAATCAGAATTGAGTGACACCTGTCATGTTATTCAATGTACTTTTCTTACTCATCACTGATTTAAGGAATTTCTATAATTTATTGACAACCTTAACAGCAGCAGTATTGATCCTTTGCAGACTGGAAATTAATATATTCCTATTAAAATTTGACATTTGTCTCGGGGGCAGGAGCACTTCATTCTCTGAAATAGTTTTTGAGATATAACACATTTTGAATCAAAGCTGACTGCGATAATTACAACAAATAGGGGGACGTAAATGACCTAGATAATATAATAACATCTCAGATGGGAATATAAATATGTAATAATAAGGTATATGAATCAGCATATTTGTGTTGTGAATAGGTTTATAGGTCATGGACCAGTCATCTGAAAAACAGGTTAGAGCTGCTGAACCTGAACATGAAGCGCAATCAATTGTGCAATGCATTTTTGTGAATAAATATATATTTATATTGGTATTCATTATATTATACTTGATTTATTTGTGTTTTAATATACCATTACAATGATACTATGATCATTTTACTGGCTCTGCAAAGGTAAATGTAGTACCCCATTGGTTTTGCTAAGTTTTCCAACAGGAACAGGTTTGACAACTAAGCAGCACACCAGCATGATGAAAGAGAGCCTGTCTCTCTCTTTCCAAGGACCACTCGGTGTTTGCTTTTACCTGTGAGCTTCACATTCCAGCCCTTCAGGTGACAATGGGAACAGGAGTCCTACCGTCAGCAGGTATGACCTCAAGAATAAGAACCTTGTGAACTTTGAGGTTCAGGGAGGTGGTGGAGTCTGTTCAGGGGGAAAAACTCTGACGGGTTTTTCCGCTGATGAGAAGAAAGTAAATACTGTAGAACGACCACTTTAAGGGCAGCAGCAGTGAAATGAAAATCATGCTGTATATACCCCAATAACGAAATGCTAAATTTTTCTAATTGAAATCTCATTAGACGTTACTATCCTACCATATGATCCTAAATCATTTTTGATTAAAATAAGCCTTAAGTTGTGTCTATAGTTCTAAAGGTGCAGAGATACTTGAGAAAAGGCACTTTTTGATCTATGCTTCACGACATCACTTACACGAAATCTTATGATGGGGAATCATGTCTTGATCAATATCAGCTCTATTATTTGAGGATGTATCTTGGAAAATGTGTATTTTGCACCTTCATTTTGTTGATGTTGACCTGTGATTTTTAACTGTTCAACTCCAAAATGTAATCATCTGGAGATAAACTCCCAATTAATATTCACACTAAGTTAATTGGAGATCTGTACATGCATTGTTGAGTTATTATGCACGTACACACTTTTTTTCAAAAAAGTTGTAAAGTGAATTCCTGAGGCCTCTGGTCGACTTGACTCTGGCAACACTTATACATTAGCAACCCAGATGTACCTCTAACTATTTTTTATTTTAATATTTGTCTGTGTGTGCTGAGGGAGACAAGTGTCAAATCATATTCATAAATTATTCCCGGAGTCTCTCTTGAAAATCCTGCCTACTATTTATGTGGTACAACTGGGAAAATGAAATGTCTTGCATGGCTCGTCTCTGTGTGCTCACCTTCTATGAATGCATAGAGGGGTGTGAGAGAACAAATTTGTCACGTTACAAAGCACACAGATCGCAGAATACTCATTAATTACTGTGTGAAATTATTGAGTATCGCTGCGGCCGGCGAGCGCAGTGAAAGACTTCATATATTCATCTGCAGACATTTACTTTAGGGCTCCACAAATTGGTTTATTCAGCCGAGAGTAAGTTCTCACACTTATTAAGTGCTTGTGGCATTAATCTCTCTTTGTCCAATTAGGAGTCACGTTTTCTATATGGCACTGTCAAGATCAGTGTCAGTGAGAGGCTCCAGCTGGCGAGTGCACCCTGCTGAGATGGAGCGACGCAAAGCTTTTAACCCAGAAACACCTTCATATCACATCAAAAGTCAGCTTGTCCTCATAAAATAATTGATAGAGGCTAACACAGAGTGTGTATCACATAGATACATGCAATAACTGTATTGTCTTTTTGAGCATCCAATTACCCATGACAGTGTCCATGTTGTAAAGTTACTGAAGGTCCTTTAGAGGAGCAAATGTGTGGTGGCAACGACAATATCTTTAATGCCGCTGTTTTTGATATTTGTCGGTAGTTGCTTTAATTTTATTTGTGATTTTACGTCTCCACACATCTCCGCTTCCTCCAATTTTACAAAAAAGCTCACATACAAACAGTGGCTTTTCCCGCATTCGCAGCATCAAGATATGGAGCCGGGGTATCGATTTCCTGCCGATCAACGTGTTCGGCCAATCAGGAGTCATTCTCAGCTGTCAATCGTGACATCTCAGCCCATTTTAAAATAATTGAATGACTAATTCAAACCAAGCTTTTCAGAAACATGAACACATGAACATACACCAGTGTGACAAGAACTGATCCATCTTTGAGAACAATTTATTTAACACGTACTGATTTTTCTTAGTTTGGTCCCCTATGTTAACATGAGTTAGAAACTCAAGGTAATATTGTAAGATGGCTTTAATATTACTTTTCTTGCATGCAGCCTGTTGACATAATTGTTTTCTACAATATTACATCACTCAAAACCAACATACACTTCCTGTCCTTGCAGCCTGGAACTGTGATAGTTCTTTACAAAAACAACAGTGTCAGCTCTCTTCATGAAGACTTCCCCTTACTTCAGCAGGGGTAAGTGTCTGCTGCAGTCAACTTAAATGAGAAATGTCGGAATTTCTTTAGATTTTCTGTCAGTGTAAAACAATTAAGTTAGATATAAATATCAGCATATAGTCTATACTATAGTGTATACAGTCATTGTTTAATGTGGAGCTGGGACACGATCTTGGCTCTGTTCAGGCAGTGTTTACGTGCTTGTAAATTTGGCTGCTGACACTGCTGCTTGTTTTTGCTGAACCTGTTAGAGACGCTACAGTGGGGTAATTGTCCCTTTGGATAATAAATGTGACAACAACAGTGTTCCTGATTACACAGGGTATTTTACAAGAACAGGCATGTGTCGCCTCAGTATCTGTACAGCTCTTAACTTTAGATTTAGCTGAATCTTGTGGTTATGTGCACTGCTTTCCCTTGATTACCTAGACAGCGGTGGTTCACCATTGTCCTGACCAAATACATAAATAAATATAGACTGTTTAGAAATGAAGCCAAAATGACCCACATAAGAACGCTACCATCCTTCACTCTTCACCCTCTACTGAACTGGACTGTAAAGATGGACAACGTGAAGGCTCCTGAAAAGTAAGCACCTTGATCATCCCCCTGGTGATTGGCTGCAGCATAGATCATAAACCTTGTCTCCTCCATGTTAGCAGATGGTCGACGGAATAAACTAAAAAGTAAAATAACAGTTCAAATAAATGTTTCTCAAAGATGGTGTCAGGCATTTTGGGTTGTTCTTATCACATTAATTTGATGTGTATCGGCGGTACCGCAACACTGCAGCTCACTTCCCCTGATCACTACTCTGCAAATGACTTCATCAATGTAAGATGTGTTCGTATCCGAGATATTTTGGCTTCAGTTCCGGATAGCGGGAGGAAGTGGAGACGTGTCGTCCATCTTTATACAGTCTATGTTTGGCAGAATGAAATAATAAATTGTGTGGACAACAGAGCATGAGAAAAGCAGAGTCAGATTCATTTCATTATCACTGCACAAAGTGAGAGCATGTTTCACTTACAGATTGAGAGGACTGATGTTTCCAAAAGGTCCTTGTGGTGACCTTGTTCTTTATTATTAAAGGGTAGCGTAACAATGGAAATACACATGATACTCTTTTACAATGGTTTTCCCTTTTTTTTTAAAATCCCACTCAAATTACATTAATGACCAATGAAGCCCCATAATCAACTATTCACCCGAGGTCAAGGAGCTAGAAAATTCACAGAAAATAAGTGAGTTGTTTGATGACTAAATTATCTGAATAATTTATCTCTGTTGAAAAAAGAAAAAGTCTCAAGTTGTACTCAGACTGAGAGGCTACAGTATAATGTCTCCCAGAATTCTTCACACAGCAACACATCATTTAAAAATCCTTTAAATAACAATCAATAGATTAAATTCTTAATTATTAAATACTTTCCAACATTGTCTTTTCTTTTTTTAACTATTATAAGTTTGGCTTACAAAGTCCAAGGATTAAATTTGCTTGTCAGTGTCTTCTCCTTTACATTTCGCTGCCTAGGATATTATTGCACTCATAATTGGGAGTCAGCACTCTCAAATACACTGTTGGTGTAGAGTTAGATTTTTGCTTTAACCAGAGGCTGAGGGGAGAAGCTCCAGGCATACCCCTCCTCAGAGGGGCTCAGTATGAGAGCTGAGTGGAAGTCCAGTGGGGATGGTGGCTCAGACCTCCGACTCCAGGCTGGATACCCTGCCCCAGGGCTTTGGCACATAGGGACTGTTAACTCTCCGTGCCACCAGCACCTGCCTCCGCTCTCTGCTCCCAAGACCTTGGTCCTCTCTCTTTCCTGTGCCATCATAGGCCCCAAACATATTGTTGTGGTAAACCACCTGTCTGTCACTCATACGAGGCAGCATTGCTGCATTTTCAGGGCGGTGGCTTGTACAAGGAAACATGTGGCACATGTCCTTGGAACCATCATACAACTGGGATGGTCCCTGGGCCAGTGGCCCCACATACACTGGTAAGTCTGTGTATGAGTTCAGGTAGGTTGAGTAGTGTCTGTGCACCACTGTGGAAGAGGAGCGGCGCAGGGCAGCGGCATTCTGCAGGATGGCTTCCCTGTACGAGGGAAGCCGAGTAGAGTCAGAGTACTTGAGCTTTTGCTTATAGGGATAGGACCCCATGTGGGCGGGGTCCAAGTACGCAGGCTCAGCAGCCAAGGGGTAGCAGGACAAGTTGTGCCCGAGACTGCTGTATAGCTTGTGGGGTTTTGGGTTGGCCACAACCACCCTTGGAAACAGGTCAGGCATGTCTACGCGGGTGGAAGGAGATGTGGATGTTGAGGGCTTTGTTTCATCCACCTGATGGATCCTGTCATTGCCCCATGTGGCTCTGAGAAATGAGGCGCGGCGGTTGAGTTTGTCCTTCCCCAGGAGTGGTACATCATCCATTTCGGGCTCAAGATAAGACTTCATACAGGAGTTGCAGCTGTTGCTGCTGCCAGGATAGTGTCTTGCAGTGCAGGAAATGGCAGCAGCATCAGGGGCATGGTTGTTCAAGAGGTGGTTGGCCCTTAATTCAGCAAGGCAGGATCGAGGTTCATCATAGTCACCTCTCACTCTGGGGTCTGCAGCATCAAACACGTAGGTATGGGACCTCCTCTGTCGGCTCACACAGTCAGGAGGGTAGCTAAACTTCCTCTTCAGTGGCCCTTTGTGCTCCACGTAGATATCGGGGACCTGAAACTCCCTGTAAGGAACAAAAGGGGACGTTGGGTGCCGATGCTGGTTCTCCACATACAGCCTGCTGCTGTGGTAGGGGTTAGCTGAACCAGAGGGAGCAGGGTCCCTCATTGCGATGTGAGGACTACTGAGGCTGGATATGGGCAGAGTCCTCTCTACGACGTGCTGATTGCTGCGCGCAGGTAGTGTGTAGCGGAGTGGGGTGGGCCGAGTTACCACACAGGGATTTTCGAGGAGGGGCTTGGCAGAGGTGTCCCCATAATGAATTGGGAAAGTGGGTGTGAGGGCTCTCTGGGGGTACGGTGAGTGATTGTCAGTGATGCTGGAGATGTAGGGTAGATGGCTGTGGTTCATGTCGGTGGCTGTCACTCTTGGTGGAAGGCCAGCCCGCACATTGTCGGCCCCCCGCCTGCTCCAGTTCTCTAATGTTTTTGTAGCGTTGTCTAGAGAGTTCTCCACTCTGGCAGAGGACACCATGTCCTTCGCTGTCTGTAGCATCTTTAGCATATTGGCTTGTGAATAGTTGGTGGTGATGTCTGGACTCTGCATGCTTCCATTGCGGTCGGTGTGCTCTACTCCACTGAAGCAGCTGTAGATGCCCTGCAGACAGACGGAACAGTGGCTTTTAAAACCTTGGAGTAAATGATACCAGAGTTAACCCAAACCTCTACAAAATTCCCAAATGCTTTCAGTCAGTTACTGTGATTTATCATGGTTTCTTAAAAATGTGTCTATTTAAAACGCTAAACAGAAAACCATTATTGCAGATCTAGATTTAATGTTGTTTGTGGTAGTTGTATGTTTGATTTGGAAAATGTTGTTTGCACACATCAAATTAAGGCAATTTAAATTAAATTTGCCAGGCAGCACGGCCATCACAATATTTTAGCAACTATCCATGAAATCCTTTTATTGCTTTCAAGTAATTTTTTTTTATTATATTCTTTAATATCGCTGTCCCTCAGTGGTTACAGTCATATACCGATATTTCTGAAGCTGCAGTTTTGAAGGATAACTGAAAGAGACAGTGAGCTTTATACCTGCATTTGCTCATGCAGCGAGGCCGTCACCCATGTTACTGTTACATTATCCGACACTTCTCTCTGTACAAAGTGCTTTGTTGCTCGTATGGCATTTAGATTACTGTAATATGAAAATATCTATAGAGCATGCATTGAGTTGGTGCTATAAATGGAGCTCTAATCAACTCATGTTGTATTGTCCATGCTGCTACAGTTACCACTTAGTCATCATGCAGGAATAATTTAGATTTGGCATAATATTTGCTGATATGAAAGCATTCATTTAACAGAATAAAACATTGTAGAAAAGATGTGCGTCTATGTTTATATTTGTGGAAAAAACGTTTTTGGTTATTTCCGTCAGTTATTAAATGTTGTTATGTATACAGTTTGTTTGTTATGTTTATGGTTAAACTGTAAAATAAACTGTTTCAATAATTATTTAATAATTTATTGTCAGAAGAGTTTGATACGAAATCTTAGGAATCATTGCCAAATTTTCTCTAAATGCATATTGGCCAATATATCGGTATAGAAATTCTTTGCAGTCTGCAGTTTTTCTCATGTGACTACTACTTACTCTGCTGATAGCCAGGAGGAAGTCAAGCTCTTCTGATTTGCGGACCGAATGACGTAGTTTCCAGTACAGCAGGTGTTCCCACGCAAAAACCAGAAGACTCAGGCCCATGGCCACCAGGAGCATGTAGAAGACCCCCGCCATGTTGTCAATGTCCAGCTTACTGCTCATAACCTCTTTCTTCTCATTGCGGCAGATGCCCGTAAGCCAGACGGTCTGGAGCTTCTGTGTGTCACCTGAGAGCGAGCAGCACAGAAATATAGGCTTAAGTCTTATTTGCAAAACAAAATCATTGTTGGACTTTTAAGTGAATAATTAAACACCCGAGATAATGGAATTTTCTCAAATATTCAGCAACCATAAAATAACTACTCAAAAGTTTAGTTTGTCTGTTGTGATTTAGCTAAATGATTCCTGATAGATCTGTGTGATGCTAAAAATAAATATTAATTTAATTAAAAAAAAAAATTGTTTACGTTTGCCTGAAAATGTTTATATGGGCAGTACAGGCAGCCCCCCACCAACCAGTTAGATGTAATGTGAGTTGGATGCATAGATCCCGCCCTTTCAGGCAGCACATTACACAAACAGAAATGAAAACATTTCCACAATCCAAATTTTACATTGTTCAAACAAACAAAAAATAGAACATTTGAAAAAATCGAATTCCGTGTTGAACTGATAACCCTTACCCAGAGCCTGACAACCCTTTTTATCTTAATCTAAGTCAGCAGCAGTTTCTTGCCAGTAAAATACATTAATAGATAGTTTAAGATAGATCAAAGTACCTCACAAGCTAAAAAAAAATGAAGGTAACCAGAAATATGGGAAAAAATTATGTTATTGCTGTTTTCAATTATGTTGTAATATTATGTTCAAATATTTGTCATATTCTCTTGTAAGGCTCCTTCCTCAGGTTATCAGGGCCCTAATGCCACCAGAACCCAAGATATCATTTCTACTTTGCCAATAACAAACATGGCAGTTGGGCACAGGATAGAATTTATAATCTGCTAATTTATCCAATTACTTCATATCTCAGAACACTATAGGCGCCATAATTAAGATAAAAGATTCGATTTCACAGCACTTAGTGTTCACACTTTCAGTCTGACATATCTGTGTAATCCCTCTTTCAATTTATTGCATATTACTGCAGCCGATGATTAGGCTTCTGCCAGAGGCTTCAAAACAACCTGCCGGAGGAGCTCAGGTTAACAGAGTAATGGCCACATCTTAAACCACCTCTGGAAAGTATAAGTTTTATGGACACACATTTATGATACGTTTGTCATTTAAATATCTTTGACTATAATAATATTGTGTACCTTGTATTCATATCCATTTCCACATTATGTTCTCTTTCCTAATGGCAGTAAAATGTCTCCTCATATTCGTTTATACTATTAAGGTTTATGTAGAAGGAACTAAAGCTATTATTCTCAAATTATTGGTAATAATCTTTGAAAATCAACACGCGCCCTGTGTGTATACGCATATAAAACATTACCATCAGCCAAGAACTGGAGCAGAGCCAGGTCGATGGGTCGTTTCCAGCGTGAATCCTTCTGCAGGGCAATGCCGTAACCAGTAGTAGCAAACACTTTGCCACTGCCAATGGTCACCAGCTTGCAGCCCTCATCTTTGCCAGCCATGTAATTCAGCACTGCAGCATCATAGATAAAGGCATCCAGCTTCCTGGAACAGTCAAGAAACAAACCTTCAGTCAAATGGCCTTCACTTAACCATTTGGCTCTGCTTCACTTTTTCAGTTCTGCTGTATGCACAGTATATAATATACATCACATCGCTTGGCAGACACCTACCCTGTTTTTAAGCTGTTAAGGGCATCCTCTACTCCCTTCTGGTTGTATTTGACCATGTGGGAGTGCATCTCGGGGTAGTTACTCCTTATGTTACGTTCTGTGCTGCCATTTGGGACCGTACCAAAGCGGAATGGAGGGTACTGCTCCTGTGGCTTTTGAAACTGTCAAGAGTGGAAAAGTAAGGATTGATGAAGACAAAATGATCTATGATATAGATTCTTTGCAAACTGGAGAATAGAAATAGTATTTTATTTCCTTCTAAAATTAATGAACAATATCGTTTTGATCATTTTAGAGACCTTGGCATGAGCATATGATCGAATTCAGTTTATCCTATTACCCTGATGGTTGTTTGATTTGTCATTTAAATGTGTCATCCTCTTTGCCCAGTAGAAAAGCGCTGAGCTTCTAATACAATGACATTCACCTCATTGGTTGTTTTGTGATTTCTGCCTCAGCTCTCAAGGGCTTTCATGCTAGTTATCATGGTGCCCTCTTGCCCTGTTAATTTACACATCTAATACGACGATTCAAAGACCTGACAATCAGTAATGAAGTCTGTGTCCAAAGGGATCCGAGTTCCCTTCATCCTTTTTCTTGTCTGCAATACTAAATTAACTCCTCATTTTATAATTGTGCTTTTGGCAGCACTACATGCATTTAATTAGCTGTGGGGACAGGAAGTGGCACAGGGAGGAAGTACCGACACAATTGCACTTTTTCATTAACCTTATGCAGGCACTTTGTTATCAAACTGTGCGCAATCTATCAAGGTCAAGTGTATATGTATAGACCTAAAATCACAAGTTTGTCCTTTCACAGTCTGAGGAAACATGCAACTTCCTCCTCCATGAGTAATAGCATGGGTTCTTCTAAAGAACAGACAGAAGTAGCAGTTTTTACAGCCACGGACTACAAAGGAAAGACACTACAAAGAATTGGGGAACAGAATGACGAAAATACACAATACAATCAAGCTTTTCCTCATAGTCATTATAGTCATTATAAGACAATGGCACAGTGCCTAGACAGAACGAAAAGAGAAATCAATGCTGAGATTTCTCCCCTGTTCTGCAGAGAAAGGATACTGTACTCTGAAATTATGATTAATGACTAGATTTAGACAATTAACATGATTTGTGTTGGTGAAATAATAGATTGGGGTCATGGTTGAAAGAAATGATTATTATTGGATGCATATCTGTGGTTTCAAGACACTTTGAGTGTGTGCTACCACCTAACATCTGAAAGATTGTGCAGTGCCAAAGACATCCTGCAATTTTTAACCTTGGTGTCTCACAAGGAACGGCGACTATCTGCAAGACAATAACAGGTCCCTATCAAGGAAAATGTCAACATTGTTTGTTTGAGCGAATGGCCTATGTTGTTGTTTTACTGGTGAGGACAGTGAGGTAGATTGAGCTACCTGGTTTAATTTTGACATTGTGTCACTAAAACATTTCCTCCAAACAGCTTACTGATAGACAGAGATAGAGTGTGTCGCTGACAAATGTTGGGCGATGTCAGAGTCAACATGATGTGTAACCCCGTCACAAGGACTTTATGATAAGTGTCTGTTCTGTGGGGATGAGACAATCATCTGCCTTAACACAGCGCAGCCTCCTAAGATTCATTTTCCATCACTCTCTCCTCTGATACAAGGTCACTTTCTATGGCTCCATCTTGTTCCTCATTTACATTTACTTAACCTGGGGGGTTCAGCACAGTTGGACAAACAGCAATCCAACCTTCCATTCCCAGCAGGCTGCCACGCAGGATGCTCCTCAATAATCTATGGACTTACTGTTGAAACAGCTCTGCCTCTTTTTCTTCATACCGGGTTAATGTATAATGAGACGAGAAGTGTAAATGGCTGCCAGAATAAAAATGAGCTTGGTCTTTTCCTCAAATGCCTCCCTAATCCTTTCAGTCGCCTGCAGAGCAAAGAGTCTACAAATTATTTCTTGTGCTGACGGTTTAACTTGGATTTACTTGTCAATATTCGTATAAAACATGTCCTCAGGCCAGAAAAATATGCAAAAGATACCAGAAATTATTATCACTGTCTGCCCCAGAAAATCCTCTTGTGTGTTACATTCACAGTCTTTTCACAGTCATCTCTATCTTAAGAGTCTGGGGATGGTATTTAATTTCAACACTGAACTCTTTTGTAGTTGTTCTTAAAAGCAGGGTCCAACAGAACCGATAGCTCGATGGCCCGATCGTTTGATGGAACAGATGGTTTGGTCCAGTCAAAGTTTACAAATGGCAACTGACCAGTTGTGGACTGGGTGTCCAAATTCATAAATAATGTGGTATGTTGAAGGTAAATGATTGATCAGATTTACTGTTAATCTGCTTTTTATAGTGTTAAGACCCAAAACATGACTTTAATAGAGTGTCCATCTCATATAGCAGAACTATTAATACTAATTTACTAAACTAATAATGTATTTTATATGTAATCTTTGATTATGTACATATTTAGCTAATGTATTATAGTGTAAGGGAATAAACAAATTGCATTAAGTGTTGCAGTATAATGCCGGTATAATTATTCAATTTTTTGGGGGGCTGCTGGGGCCGGACAATTATGATCTAATTGGAGAAAGAGATGAGTCATAGGGGACAGTTTACCATTTCTGGATCTTTGCCATCCATAGCCCAATCTAGAAAAGACATCTCCATGTTTTTCCTGAACTGTACATCACAAGCTACGCACACACACGCAACAGAATGTTGACGTCTGTTTCAAAACTCTGTACCTTTTTGTCACTCAGTCCAGAGACAGTGTCGATGTATTGCTCTTGGATCATGAAGGCTGCCAGGTTGGCTGTGTAGGAAGCCAGGAAGATTACGGCAAAGAAAGCCCAGACCAGGACCATGATCTTACTGGTGGTGCCCTTTGGATTCTCAATTGGCACCGAGTTGTTGAAGACGATTCCCCACAGCAGCCACACTGACTTCCCAATCGTGAAGGTGGGACCTCCGGGTTCTGAGGAGCATGGATCAAAATTTGAAAGTTAGTGTATGGTAGACAATAATAGAGGAAAAATCCCCATGGTCCAGTTTTGAATTGTCTTCCATGACCCCTCAATTAATTTCGCCTTAATGTCTGAGCGAGTCGATTTGGATATTTGCAATAAGTTTTCCTGCCAGCCCCAGAGTAAAATATCTATCCTTTGATAAAGTTAGCCAATGTGATAATACAGCTGGACAAAGACACGCAAAAGTTATAACATGTGATTGGTATAACAAGGACATCACATATATTTTAGTCCCTTTTTCTTGTCGATCTCACTTTAAACCTTGTATATTCTAATTTATGTATTAGACATAAAAAATAATATTCTTCTCACCCTGTCCTTCCTTTTGTGTGTATTTGGTAAATTTTTTTGTGTAGATATGTGACTAAGGTTTGACCGAGCTCAGGCGTCTCTGTCCCTGCTGACTCCGTGAGTCGAGCTGCTGTAATTTTGACAAACGATCAATGTGTCCCAGAGGCAGTCAGCGCAAGTCGATATGTGGTACAAAATTAGATCCAGATGCAGGTGACCTGAGGTAGATTTTCAGTGCAAATCAGAAAATGTCAGCTTTGCCAACACAGTAAACAGCTCCTGCGTCCTCAGCTTGAAATCAAATGTCAGCAGAATTGTCTAATGAAATAACAAATAACACATAATTACAGTGAAGCAGTTGCTGAATGAAATCTCAGTGATAAGACTAAACTAAATCAGTTTATTTAATGTCCTTGTAATGCAATGAGAATAATGAGTCTAACAAAGATCTGAGCCACGAGTGTTGCGCCCCTCTGGCCTCATCTCACCCATTAAAATACATTTTATAGACCACACGGCTCCAAGATAAACCCGCTGTATCTCAATTTTCCAGGAATTGATCTGATATGTGGCTACTGAAAATAGGTTTAGATTTTCCCATGTTCTGTAAAGCCCCTCCAGTCCAGTATTTATTGCTCCTCTTTGTGTGAACTCGAGGATGCCAATCTTACAATGAATAAATAATGAGTAATAAGTAACACTTTGATTGGCTTCTCTTGTACGGTGGCCCTGAGAGCTCAATAAACTGCAACTTAAGAACTCAATTTGACAACACATGCGCTGCATTAAGAAAACACATTGAGAATACTCGCATCACTATTTGCAGGCTTATTAGAAGAAAAAGGCTAACACTAGGTTAATCGCACATGTATCTGAAAGAATATATGAATCATACTATCACGTTAGCAAAAACACTTCATCTCATTTTGAAAAAACACTGAGGGACAGCCAAATTCAACCTCTAACTTTACGAGTAGCAAACCATGGAAACAGCAAGAGTGTCCTGTGTAAACAAATCTGCTGAGAGTAGTTGGTTGTGTTGCAAGTTATGCATGTGTTGGAGTGTGTTGAGCTCTCAGGGCCACCATACTTTTTTCGGCATTATTGCAAAATTTAAGGGACGACTTGTGATGTATTACAATGTATATTTGGTGCACTATTCATTCACCATCATGCCAATGGGATCAAATCACATGGTGTATCTTGTGTGTTCGGATCCAATATGTTGATATGAAAAATTATTCTCTACTCATATAGACAATGATGCTAAAAATAAAAGCCAAACATGGGAAAGTTGAAGGACTAAAATGAAAACCCAAGCTGTGATGCTTGGGAGTCCACTTCACCTTCCATTTCATCGTTTGTTTTTGTAATATTTATGGTTATTGGTATTCCTTAAAATCCCTTGCTTTGAAAAGACAGATGTCGTTCTGATTTTTGTCTTAGTAATTTTTGCCTTCTCTACAAATTAATCAAAATATGATCAAACAATCCCTTGTTATCACATAAAGGACTTCTGTGCAGCCTCTTCTTCTTCTGTGGTGTTGTGCTTGTAAAGGGAGGATAAGCGGATGGACGGAGGAGCGAGGCGAGACTCACCTTTGGCACTGACCAGGCTGCGGTTGTACCCAACTGGACTGCAGTATTCAAACACAAACACTGTGATGGCCACAACGGTGAGACACATGACGAACATCATCACCCAAACCGCCGGACTGTATGGTTCTGCAGGGACGGAGGAGACGGGGGAAAGTCGGGTCAGAAGATCAAGACGCTTAAGATTCAAACGTCAACTCAACTTCAAGAAAAAATGTGCAAACTAGACCAAAGACACGTTTTACTACTAAAATCATGAACTTGTGTCAATGCATCAGCTTTGACAGGAGCCTTATTCCATCCAACAAATTAAAAATATAAAAAAAAATGTTGATTAAAAAAGCACATGGTACAAAAAGACAATTACAAAATAAATATTGGCGAAAACAATTTTTCATTCATGTCAAGTGCACACGAGTTGCTCACCTAAAAAGGCAGATGGTGAGACAGTCCCATTACTTCTGGCGACCATCACGCTGATTCCTGTCTCCACAAACGGCACTGAGAAGTCAATGATCTCCGAGCGCTCCTCGTTGATGGTCAGTGAGCCGATGGCCATGTCCGCCCGCTTGTAGAACACCTGTGGGGGGAGAAGAACCAGTAGAGTGGGGTAAGTGGAATGTGTGACTGTCTGACAGTATACTGGACATCTGCTGCTGACCTGTGAGATAAATCTCATCCATCAGTGAAGTCAACACACTCTGAGGGTGATTTACTCCCAGGACAGACCCACAAAACCGCCAGACAGACGATTGCTTGTAAAGCATGATCCGCCATCTAATCCATCTTTAATCCATTACACAGTATTGTAGTCTATACCATAATATACTAATATAGTGCAACATAATGGCTGTTGCATAAGGCCGGAAGTGGAACTGATCACTGAAGGCACTAAAGGTCACTGGTAGTCTGACAGAACAGGAGGTGATGCTATTTTTTGCTGATGTTTGAGCAGTGTTCTACCAACACAGATCAAACCGCTCTGTGATTCCCTTTCCTTGAATTTTCAGTCCCACCACATCACTGTTTTACATGCTGATGGAGGAGCTGGTAGATTTACAGTCCAGACACTCACAAGCTATAAACTCCCCTATAGAGGCTGATGCCTCATTGAGCCCAATAGCCTTCTGCTGTTTTTGAAAGAAAGTCAGAGAAAAAGGAGATAATGTTGTATTTTCCAACTCCTGAAGAGGAGCAATCTGGCAGTGGAGATTATTCACTGGGATGCCTACTCCTCCTTTTTGTACTATTCGTCCGGCACCGTGACCTTACCTTCAGGGGGTCATTAATCTTGACTATACATTGCTTTTCTGTTTTACCTCCAACAAAGGAGGCTTTATCTTCAGCCCTGTTCATTAGTTTGTTTGTTAGCAGGATTATGTTAAAACTGCTAGTCAGATATCCATGACACTTGGTGAGCGATTGGGACATTGATCCTTTTGGTGTGGATCCAGACAAAGAGATCCAGGAAATTGTTTTATCACTTATTCAAACTAGGTGTGGTAAAGTGTTTTTTGGCGTTGTCATTAATTTCCAAGGGGTTAATTCATGGATTTTGATGAAATAATCAGGGATATTTAGAAACTGATTTATTTGAGTATGTGTGATTTGATGCAGCTTGAATTTAAGGGGACTGTTGGGCCATTTATTATCAAAGTAAAGGTTCCAACTTTTATTTTAATTAATGTTTCTTCAATTTAACACTAGAGTTGGTCAAACAATCGGTTGTATTCTAATCACATAAAAATATATATCAAATCAAATCAAATCAAATTTTATTTGTATAGCCCATATTCACAAATCACAATTCGTCTCATAGGGCTTTAACATGGTGTGACATCCTCTGTCCTTAACCCTCAGCAAGAGTAAGGAAAAACTACTAAAAACCCTTTTAACAGGGTAAAAATGCGTAGAAACCTCAGAGAGAGCCACATGTGAGGGATCCCTCTCCCAGGACGGACAGAAGTGCAATAGATGTCAGGTGTAGGAAAACATCATCAAGATTAAAGTTTAATATATATCAAAAGATAAAAAGATTTTTATATATACATTTCATGCATTTGTAGGGTTAGGTGCATTAGCTCGCTTTACCACAGACTTTGGGCTTTTTTAACCTTATATTTCACAAAACAACCTACATCTGCATTAGGTGGTAAAAACAAAGAAAAACATTGCATTGTTTCCTTTTTCCCTTGAGGGAATAAAGAGGGATTAAAGTTACAATGTCAACATCCAAGAAAAACCCACATGCTAAAAAAATATGTTTTTGGTGTAAATCTTTCATCTGTAATATTTTCAATACAACACAATAACTGATCTGCCTCCACGATTAACCATGGCCAAGGATATAGGTTGAAAGCTATGGATGTTTATAAGGCATTCAATTTTCAGTGTTTCAGTATTATCAGAAACATCTGATCCAGCATTTTTGGTTTCATGAGTCTCATCCAGATTGTGATCATTATTCATAAAAATCATCTCCTGCATGAGACATCGTTATGAAAGTGTAACACTGTATTTCTGAGCTATTTTTAACAGGAGCAATGCAATATTAAACACCCTTCAAAAACTCAGATTTCAGAAATTATTTAAAAAATAGTGTCCTACTCTAATGCACTTAATGGAATATTTTCCTTGGTCTGCTAATAAGGAAAGTGTCTGCAAATTCAGTTCAGCATATTCAGCTTTTCACATGCAAGGCCACTGAAATAGCTGTAATAGAGCTAATTTAAAACTTTCAAATAACCTTTAGACTTTATCACTTGCTACATCACCATAACTACTCTCCTCATTTTCCCTCTGTGATATATATTTTCACTTTGGGCTGATGAAAACCCGCACGAGGACATTTGAAGTAATTCAAACTCTTGTCACTGCTGTGTTCCTCCTAAATGAGGTGGGACTGCTGCCATGTAACCCCCCCCCTTCCAGCCTTACCTCTCCGATCATCCCATTCCAAATGCCTCGGACCAGTTTGCCGTGCTTGCCGTTGGTGACCAGGTAGAGGTCATAGGAGAACTTTATGGTGCGGGACAGCTTCTTCAGGATGTCTATGCAGAAGCCCTTACAGCAGAGTTTTTTGTATGGCTCGGTGTGACCCACAATACTGAAAGACAGAGAGAATAAAAACTGAGGATGTGAAGGGATGCCATTTCTGCTCCGTCTCTTTAAGCATTGGCCTTTCTCAACACCAGGCTGCTCAGTTGTCATTGTTATAAATGATGCTATTAAACCCTCATTATATGTTATCAATTTGAGGAAAAATCTATTGTATCCAATAAATGATTTGGGTAATACAGAAAATGTTATGCTTGAAATAAGAAAACAGCTCCATGTGGTGCATATTTAGATGTTTAGGGCTGATAATAACCTTGAACAGGCGCCACAAGTTCATAGCAGAACAGTAATAATCGAGAAACACATGATATTATCTAATCCAATACAGCAGCACAGCAGTGAAGACTGGCTTAGATGAGCTATAATTCCAATTCATTGTGTCTTATTTTCACAGCTTTGTACTTGATTCTATTTTTTAAACATAATCAATCTATTAAAACAATGTACTCATTAAGAGATACTGCTAACTAGAATGTGTTTTGAGTTGTAAATTTAATTATTTGATTGTTCTTTGAGGAAAAACACTATTGCTGAGTCTTAAAATCACATGTATTACCAAATTCATGAACCAAATCTAGGGTGGTTTGAACATGGCTAATAGTGTTTAAAGCCGTCTTAGACCTTGCAAGACCAATACTTATGTATAGACAGTTGTTTGGGATGTCTCTATGTCCTGACATCTATATGTATTTTAAAAAAATTTAACAATCTGATCAAAGGTGGCACCAGCGGCCACCAGCGGCCGCTCATGAGTGGAATTTTGCAAGCTGGGTTTATTAATCTCTGTTGAAACCGAACCCCTAATTACCGCATCGTCTACCGTTCGGAGATGTCCCCAATCCTCTCCTTACCTTCCATGTCCTCTGACACGGCTGCTTCAGCGCTGGCTGTCTCACACACACATTGTTTATACTGCTGGCTTAGACAGTTGGCTGTGCCAGTATTTTCGAATGGCACGGGACCAGAGCACTCCTTAGACACTGGTGCTTCAGCCCTGGCTGTCTCAGCACCGGCTGCCTGAACCGTGGTTTTAACCATCAGGAAACTCTAGAGACGAGAAGCTTCAACTTCATAAGACATTCCTGTCACAAAAGTGTTTGAGCTGCTCCTGGCGTCATTGCTCACAAACTTGGTGAAAGGACTGGGAATTGGTCAAGAAAGAAGTCATTACATCTTGGGTTGGGTTTGACACTTTACTATATTTTCTTTGATAGTTTCACCCATTTCCTACAAAGTAATTCATGGATCCTGATGAGAAAATTATACGTATTAAGGGAACTTAAATCTGGATCTGGCAGATTTAAAAGCCGTTTCATAAAGGGACTGTTAGGTCTTTGTGGAGGTATATGCTCTACAGTGTGACATTCTGGTTGCAACTTATTTTTAGAAGAATGTTTGGCTGAGAGTTAATGAAAGATTGGTACCTAAATCCTAAAGCAGGTAGAGGAGAGGACCAGTCATCTCCACCATATCGAGGCTGGGACTCTGACGTCAGGGTAAGTGTGAGTGTGTGTGTGTGTGTATATGTGTTTTTTTTTTTTATGTGTGTGTATGAGGGGGGGTGCAGTTGGGAGAGTAGGTGCTACTCCACATGCTTGTGCATTATGTCACGGCCCCGACAGATGGACGGACAGCTGGGTGGCACAAAACAAATCTGACATAAATTAATCACCCACAAACAGTGGCTGACAGGAGTGGAACTCGGTGCTGGATTTTCATTTGGACAGGATAATGCCGAATTTTCAAACATTACCTGAAGTAAGTGAGCACTTAAAACATCGACATGGCACACGCAAGTTAAAGACTCCATTATTAAATAGCATTTTCCAATCTGAGTCTGGGAAGCTCGTTTATTTGGTTAAGTTAACGCAGGAAGAAATCTTCACATGTCCTGTGTCGGTCAACAGCCCCAAATTCACAAGCTCAGGGAGGAGATGCCGGGGACGCATGGAGCCAAACGGAGAGCAAGGGGGAGAAAGAATAAACCCTCTTCCTCCTCCTTTCATTGTGTGAAATGCTATGTCACTACCGAATAACATGGACGAGCTTGGTGTGTTGACTATGTGACAGTCAGTATATCAGGAGAGCAGTATGGGTTCTTCACTGAGACATGGCTGCATATGCGCGGCACACAGTGTGATGAGAAGAATCTAGCGGGGGGTTTTGATGCTTGTGAACAGCAGATGGTGTAATCCTGGACATGTTACTGTGAAACAGTGTCTGCCTCTCTATAATCGTACCAACGGAGATTCACACGTGCTGTTTACATGCCGTCATCAGATGCTGCGGACGTAACATGACTTCATCAACTCTGTCACGAGTGTGATACTGCATCACGACATGGGCTGTGCAATACTGTGATAAATCATCAGCATAATTATATTAAGTTAAACATAATTGCTATATCAACCGCAGCCTTCATGCAAGAGTCGTGGTGAAAGCTGATTAATTAAAGCGTCAAAAGTAAAAGTCTAGACTTAGATTTTTTTGTCTGAGCATGTCCAAGTCTGAGAGAAAATCGGAATGGTAGGCTATTCAGTTCTCTGTCCTAACCCAACTGAGTTTGTGTTCCTCTGTCCCTGACATGCATAGCTATAACTTGTTTAAACTCATTGCAGACATGTGCAGTGTAAAAAATCTGGTAGATATCCCATCCAACGCCTGAAAATCCTTGAATATGAGGAGGCAACCCGCACCCGGGCCAAAACCAGCGTGGGGACAACTCGGGGAGTTGAGCACGTTGCAAAACACACCGGTTTCAAAGGCATCGTTTACTGCTGCCATGTTATATATACGACAAGACATGGAAAGATATCATGAGACAGGACAGGCATATCCTTCCAAAACTTACAAATAAAGTAATACTCTGATATAATACCATCATCATCGAAAAAAGTGAAAAATACTGTCATATTAATTTTAGGTCATATTGACCACCTCTAGTTCATGGTCACGTCAGCAGACCTTAACCTGGCTTTCTGCCAGAGCTTTCCATCATCCATCAAATACCATAGCATGTGGAAGATGCATACACGTCTGCTGTCCCCCATTCTCCAGATGAAAAAAATCACAGCTCAAGGAAACAGGAACAGAGCAAACGAGTCTCCAGCCAAACAGACCTCCTCCCTGGCCCCAGAGCTGCTTCCGTCTCACACCTGTCCAGTGATTCATTTCAGCAGCTTACCAGCCTTCATCATTGACTGTAGCTAAGGCCAATCACCTTCTTTGCTTTCATCCATCAAGTCAAGCAACATGTAAACCCCCTCACTCAACTGGCTGTCTGTTTCCAGCAGTGAGGTGAAGAGTTAGCTGGTGAGACTGGACCAGACCATGGCAGCAGTTGCCCTCAGTCCAAAATCCTGAATAACCTGATGTTAGCCCATCTCAGATGTCTGGTGAGCAGCTCTCTTTAGATGCTGCAGTTTTCTTATCGCCCTCAGGATGGAGTGTCAAAACGCGGTGATGTCACCCACTGGTTTGTGAGCCGCTATTCTGCAGCCTTGAGTTTGGTATTTTGTCCAGTATCATGTTGTTTTTTCCAAACCAGAGGAAACCATATTTGGAGGAGCAGGGGGTGTGGAGCCTGGTTTAGAGCTCAAGGACACTGCATCCCACCCACACCGCCAACCTGCAGATCACCTTAAATACCCCAATTTACCAAGTGAACATCATGTTGTATTGAAGAAGACCTGAAGCTAGAGGTTGAAACCATAAACTGATGACTGACGTTATAAATCAAGTGAGAAGGAGAAGCATTTTCTAATTCTTTTAAGACTTTTCACTTTTTTATTTGAAGTCAACTTCAATTGTTATATATAATATATGGGTTAGAGACAACACCATCATTTGCCAGTTTCACCGAACCCTTTCTAACTTGCTCAAAGCAAACCGCTCTGAGAATCACATTCTTTGACTATCTTTAGGGCCTTTAACAAAACCATCCCTCCACTATCTGCTGGTCAAACAATGGAGCACTTTCAGTAGGAGACATGGCTTATTATCACTCAATGAGCTGAGCTACTCATTAGGCTACTTGGCCAGGGTGCAATATCCCAGGGATCGACCTTTGACCCAATCAGGAAAATATATGCGTTGCTGTGTCAACCGCTATCACAATTATGCTCCTGTGTGTCAGCTGAGTGGGGGCCTCTGTCAAGAAATTTGAAAGGTTTGTGTGGCTTTAGACACATTAACCCCACATTAACTTAACAGTTTGTTGCAGAGTATTATATCACCAACATTGTATAGTGATCACACATTATTGCTGTAGGTCTGTCCCTAGTCTCTATTTTCCTTTACTATTTAATCTAAAAACAGAATGGCATTTAATTGTAACATCATATTTGGGATTAACACTATGTGACTGCTGCAAAACTGTAGATATCATATCCGCCAAGGAAGTAATCTGCCTTTATTTGTTCTTTAGTGAGCAGGATTATGCAAAGACTACAGGACAGGTTACCCTTAAACTTGGTGGAAGGGTATGGTATCTGTCAGCAAAGAACCCATACAATTTTGGTGAAGATCAGGTGCCGGGTCTGGGACATATATTTTTCTTACTTTACCATTTCTCAGAGAATAACTCATGGATCTTGATGAAACAACCAGGCAGGTTTAGGGGACTGAGTGTGTATGGATGATACATAAATTAACTCTTAATATATTAAGTGACTATTGTGTGGGGAGGATCTCTTTCTAAATATGTCAGAGTCGCTCCATGACAAAACATTTTTGTGAAATATGATGATATCCCCCGTCTGTTTTCAAACAGAGGCTGTGGTGCACCATTAAACCTTTATTCCCGGTCACAGAATCCAACATGGTAACGCCTCCATAGTGTGACCATGACGTGGGCAGTGCAAGGTGATGTGGTAGGGCACTGTTGAGCCATGGAAGTGAAGTGATGCAGAGAGCACTAATGACATGTCACCCGTAGCCCTCCCCCGGACCTTCAGTCTAATGGATTCTGCTCCCAAACATCAGGACCAGGAGGCAATGAGTCAAGCAGGCAGGGCGGTAAGCGGGCAGACCTAAGCTATGTCGTACAGAAACAAATGAAAACGAGGCTGCCACAGCAGACGACGAGTAAACACAGTGGTCCCAACATCCCCGGTCCCACCATCTGCCACTGTTAAAGGCTAAGACCTCAGTGGGTTCCCAACTGCATTAAAATGGGTCTTTGGAAATTTGTGTATTGGGTAATATATTCAAAATGTGGACATTGTTCGAACTATGTTTTTCAAGCTATTTTATGAATGGTGGCAGGCACCAGAAGGTACCGGACAGTTATTTCAGTGAGTGTTATTTTGCTCAGCTATCAGAGGCCATCTGTGTATATGTAGATATCTGTATCTTATCTTAAGGAAACTCCCTCGAAATATTTGCCTCTTAAACAAGTTGTAAAGCTTCACGATGTGATTTTCCATGAAAATCTATCTGCATCATCAGCTTGAATCAATATACAGCCTGAGAAGTGGACGTCTCGCTCCATTTACCAAATGCTGCAGATCTGAATTTGAACAGAGATCTGATATGCAAACTGTTTACTAAACTGGAAGTTCTCAACTTCATACTCCACAAGGGGGTCACAGAATAAATTTGAGGGCTTGCAGGATAATTAAAGAAGAGCAGAAAATATATTTATGCTGCTCACAATTACCCCAGAGTTGTTTACTCTGACTAAATTTTAATTAAATAATTCAACCTCATTGACCTTGATAAGTTAAAAAAATACAGATTAAGTCAGGTGCCACAGTTTTTTCTTATTAAAGTTCAGATATGTTTGCTTACGAATCCTTCGATGAGTAAAATTGCAGCTTACCCGAGCCTCCAGGGAACTCTCATTGAGCACAAAGATGACATCATCTTCCCAGGTCAATACCTCTGAATTAATCTAAATGTGCTCTGAGAGACGAGCGGCTGCCTGCAGCTCCAAGCCTGTGAGGAGCCGAGCTTGAGATTTTTCTGATGCCACTGGAGAATTTGTCTGACTCAAAGGGAAGAGCTTGTGTTAACTGCTTCAGGCCACTTTCGTCAAATGTGAGGCAGACACTGGAGCCTATTTGTCAGCTCTCTCTGAGGACAAATGAGGGAAGCGCACAGATGGCGTGCCGGGCAAGCTGGACGTAGGGCCAAGGCGATGAAGGATTGAAATGGAAAAACCTGCATGTGAACGCTCACTCCATCGAGGAAGCAGTGATGAGGATCTGAGGCGTGGGCATGTTGAGGGAACGTCAGAGGCTGGAGGAGATTCAGAAGAAGAAAGGTGACTCTGCATGGAGCATTTGGGAGCACCATTCTTAGCTTCACTCTAACTATACTGCCTAGGGGTGAATTCGTCGGGCAACACTAACAAATTGTTCTACAGAAATGCCAAAATATGTCTGGCGTTATTTTAAAAGCGTCTGCTGATGACAAATTTATTCAAAAAATATATACATATATAGCCAGTATACGTCAAGAAATCCGTATCTTCCTCTAGTAACTAAAACATTTCAAATATTAGGTTGATATTAATCAACAGGGATTTCAAGAAGGCTATTAATTGCAATATTTACTAATACAGCATAAATTAACATTATTCATTAGTTCAAATTTCTCAAATGTGTGGGTTTTCTGATTTGCTTTGTTCATTTCATAGCAAATGGTGTACTTCATTTAAAGATATCAGGTTTGGATCTGCTGGTTTTGAAAAGGTATTTTTCTGGTTTTCTGACATTTTACAGGCCATGTAAATATTCAGTTGCTCATAAATAGAACTCACAGAATAGGAATTAATAAAAAAGAATCATCGATACAGCCCGAGGGAGCTTTCACACCCACCTCGTTTGGTCTGGATATACATACTTTTCAGGTAAGTCTGAAATAAAATAATAGGTGTTAAAGGCGCCTCGGACCATGGTCCAGATCAACAGACAGTTTGTCTGACATAAAGAGGTGATCTTAGTGTCGATCAAATCAAACCAAGGTTCAGTTTGTTTTCAGTGTGAAAAAACGTTTTGGGATAGAACAGACTTTCTGACCAATTGCAAGAAGTTGAGACATCATTAAACAATAGAAGAAAAAAAGCTGTGGAAGCAGCACGCAGGATTGATTTCAGTCTTCAGCCAGACCATATGTTAAAATGACAGGGATGTTCATCCTGTGCAATGGAACTTGAGTACTGTGCCTGAAGTTCATAATGCAGGTAGTTTAACAATAATGATTTTAGAGTGACAACCAAATTAATCAGTTCATTATTCTTTCCATTCAATCAGAAAGACTATACGTGCCAAACTAACAACACGCCAGGACGTACAAATGTCAAACATAATTCTGTATTGTTCTTCCTAAATTGCAATTAGAAACCCAAACTAACCAAACTGAATGTAATCAATTGAACAAAGACATGAATCTTGGTTTAGACTTTCAACTGTGGATATGTCCTTAATTTCACTATAAACAAATTAAATTTAATTAATTTGACTTTTGGAATTACGTCGTCGTTTATTGTAACCTTCACTGGTCAGATTCTCCTTCAGATGACCAAAGTGTCAATTGCTTCATTTGAGCCTTCCATCGACTTATTCTGCTCTTGCCTTGAATTTAATTTTTTTCCAGCTCTGTGAAAATGTTCCATTATTTGACAAGGGGAATTATGCTCTTCTTACACTGGCAGGATGATTTGGTCAGCATGAGCGATAAAGCACTGCAGCGCTCCATAACATAGGAGCAACGCCATCTTCATCTTCTGCTCCCTTCATCTCGTTAACACCATTGTCAGTAAAGGATAATGGCCGGTGTCTCTCTCCCCCACTAATGAACACCCATATCAGTATGCAGGTGCTCGGGATTGATGACATGGCCTAATCGCGCCATCTAATTGATACCCTACCAAGCAGCACATATATTTTCTTGATTGGGTCACAGGTTGATTCCTGGGATATTGCACCCTGGCCAAGCAGCCTAATGAGTAGCTCACCTCATTGAGTGATAAGAAGCCATGCCTGGGCTAATGGCATGGGAAGAGCCTATTAATCTCCTACCTAATGGCACTCTCAAGTTGGATAGAAAATCAATTAGGCTGAGCCTGTTAACATGTGAGAGTGCATGTGGGACTGTACAGCGACATGAAGAGGGTTTCTCTGAGTTGAGATGATCCATGCACAGTTTGTCAACGGCAGCAAATCACAGATGTGTAATCACAGACTATTCATCAATCATTTAAATTATTTACGACAATATCGCACCAAGAGTGAGTCGGCTTTGTAACATTTTTATCATTTACATATGATCATAATTATTGGCTCTACATGGTTTTTATTCTGGAAGTAAAGATGTCGATTCATAAGTCAGAAAGACGCAGATTTGACTCACTGCTTGATACCAGACTATAAATAAAGATGGATGACAAGACTACTGCCAAAAGGGAAGCCACAGTGTCTTGATCACCTCCTCTTGTGGCTGGCTGCGGTATAGGTCATAAACCACACCTCCTCGATGGTATTACTTCGGACGTGTAATCATGGAACTACAATGATGTATTTTCAAGTCTACAAGTTTCTGATATTTTTTGTTAGGGCCTGAGCACAGACATTGCTTTTCGTTTGATTATTCAGGCAAATGAATCACATTTTTGACAAACTCAAAAACTCACCATACTTCCTTTAGCAATCAGGCCTGCTGAAATTGTACATATTCTGGAGTAATTGGAAATGGTTTTGGCAAAATGGCCCAACAGCGCCCCTAAATAGCAATTCCGTTTGGTTTAACTGGTCTTCACGAAATTCGGTATGTACGAGTAGCATGCCTGGACAGAAAAAAAAGTCCTGCAACCGATTTGATTAAAGCAGCAGGAGGTCGGCCATTTTGGCCATTTTACACATTGTGTATTTTAAAAAACTCCTCCTAGAGCTTTCATCAGATCAACTTCAAATTCAGTGAGTGTCATCTTAACTTCTTGGAGATAAAACTAAATCACATGGTGAGTTTTATCACACATTGTGACCGTGGCATGGAATCAAATTTGTATGCCTCGCCATCAAAACACGAGGTTATTGTATCTTTGACATACATGGTCCAATTGACACCAAACTGGACATGTGTGACAAGAGTCCCGGCCTGAAGATATCTACACAGAAATCAGGTTTTAATCAAATAAGTGTGATATAATAGCTGAATATAGCCAACACGATTGACTGACATAAATCATAAGGTTATTTCATTATGAAAAAAAAAACTCTTGGATTAATATGCTAGACCAAACAGGAAGTCAGTCATTTTAAAGCTTTAATCATTACAATCGGCAGATGCTTTTATCTAAAGCAACTTACAATTTGTGCATTCAACATCTATAAGAGGGCATTTAGGGGTTCAGTATCTTGCCCAAGGACACTTCGGCATACAGATGAAGAAGACTGAGGAATGAACCGCCAAGCTTCTGGCTAGAGAACTACAACACTACTCCTCAGCCACAGCCGTCCCCAACAGATCAACTTTAAATTCAGTCACACGTTCTGACCATGGAGTGGTGTCAAAGTTTGATGATTCGCCAAAACAGAGGGTTATGTTAAAGCTCCTCTGTGCATTGTCCAATCAGCCTCAAACCTCTTTCACCCGATCGTAGTGCCGGCTTGATCAGATCCATATGTCAATAAGGATTCATCATCACAGAGCCACCTGCTGGCGACAGTAAGTGACATGTTTTATACTTTGATGCTCTGCTTCTTGCTGGTTTGCAATATTCAGCTCAAATGAGCTCAGACAAGTTATAGTGTCATGGTAAGAATTTACTCAAAACGTGTAAACATAGATGTGCGGCAAAGGTTGATCTTTCAAGGGAACATTATTATCATAATTCAACTTTGCATTGTATAATCAACAGCACAATTCTGTCACATGATCAGAGTCCCAGCCTGAAAACATCCTTGTGTCTCAATTAACTCAAGGTCACAGCCTAACCTACTGATCACTGTGAAAAGGACGTTTTGATTAACCCCACTGTGCATTGTCCTATCAGCACCAAAATTGTCACCTATTATCAGGGTCCCAGCCTAAACAGCTCCATGTGTCAATATTAACTCAAGGTCATAGTGCCACCCACTGTTCAGCGGTAAAAAGTAATTGTTGTAACTCCCATGTGAATTGTCCAATTGGCGTCAAATATGTCAGGCTTCATCAGGGCCATTCACTGTATGAATGTGTGTGGGTGAATGTGTACTGTAAAGCCCTGTAAAATACAGACCATTTACTATTTAGCTCAGTGCCGGCTGACATTGCTGTCAGCAGCCTGCCAGGAGAGACCCTTTTAAGGTTCTGTAGCCAAGATGCCAACTTTGCTTTCTCTAACTTTGCAGCCGTCCGATGTTTTCAAATCCCAGACGATGAACTAAAGCGTTCAAACATGAGGTTTTAGGTAGAACATGAGCCATTAAAAGAGCATGGCCTGGGGCCACTGCTCTGCTGTGAGGATTGGAAATGCAGCTCGATGGCAAATGGAGAAATTTTCCTTCGGGCTCTGCTCCCTCTTCTCCACAACAGTAAGAATCAACCTCTGCATTACAGATACTTTTTTTTAACCTGATAAGTGTTTTTAGAAAGTAGTTCATAAAATAGAGATAATAAAAGTATAAGAAAATAGAAAGTGTCAACCAAGAAACCATGAGTGCCTGACCAATTAATATTACCGGCCTTTTGAATGAACAAGCTGTAACCATTCAACTAGTTGGTCGCCCACAAGTTTAAACCTTTTATGTTTATTTGTCTCCTAAATGTTCAAATCCGATTAGAAAGAGGAATCAAAAGTATTAAATTCCGATCTCACGCCGTCGAACAATACTAAATTTAGGTGAACCGATCCTTTAAGTGTGCGTGTATATCTTTGTTTTTATGTTGGCGTCAGTGTTGTTCAGGAGCAGCAACACTTACGTCTCCGTTTTGTTGGACTGCCGTCTGCAGGGCACAGTGTTGCTCACACATGTACCAGTTGAAGGGTCCACTGCCTCTACAATGACGAAGGGCCGCTCCTCCAGCGTGGCCACTGTCAGGTGCCTGTAATCAGACACTGGCTCCAGGTATGAGCCAAACCGCGGCCACACAGGGTATCGCATCTGCAGGATGCCCATCTCGTAGGTCCCCACCTGAAAGAGTCATAATAGAGGGAGGGGATCGACGTGAGCCAGTTGAAAAAAATGGTTGTGCTGATGAGGTACAGAAATAACATGCAGGAAAACACAGCTTCTGACAGGGCTACATAAATATAGAGCAGAAGAAACTTAAAACCTGCCACAGATATAAATTAAGAGGTGAGGAACACTTGAAAAATAAACATTCTCTTCTCATATATCTTATGAAACAAATGAGCATAACCACATCTATTGCCGCCTCCAGTCTTATCATCAACCCTCTCACTGATATCACACATCTTAGATTGGTCTGTTTGGACGTGGAGCAGCGAGTTTTAGTTCATAGACAGTTATAGGAGATTGCAATTATACATGTAATGCAGTTCCACCCTATGCTATATTACCAGTCGACTAATTTTAATTGGATGTTGGGGGGAAATGAGTGTTCAAGCAAGCTGAATACATAATCAAGATCTGGATTTAACATTTCAAGCTGACTGATTTGAAGGAGCCATGTCCTGTTTAGTGCCACGTTCAGCAAATGTGCCTGTCTAACTCTAAACTGTGTAAATCAGGCTGTGAAATGATGGAATGAAGGTCTAACAGGACCAATCGGATCCCATTTAAAACAAAACAATGACACACTCCACTTATTATTTACTTAATGCCGAATCAGATGGGGCTATTAAATGCTGCTTTGGCTTCTATAATTCAGTTCCACGAGAATATGGATTTTGGTTACTGATGCTAATAACAATATACGGGCCAAAATCGCATGGAAATGTAACATCTGGATTATTTCAAATCTAAATCGACACTGTTAAACATGTTAATTCAAAACCATGAGCATTGAAATCTCCATTCTTTTGGTTTCAGCGTTTTCACAACTTTTTGAAATCTGGCTGTAGGGATTTGCTCCCATCTAGCCACAAAACACATTAGTGAGGCAACTGGTGTTCTGTCTAGTTCACACCTGAAGTTCAGCCCAAAGGTGTTAGACAGGGGTTGAGGTTGGGGCGTCTGAAGGTCACACCAAAGTGGGAAAAGCTGTGTCATTATTAACTTGGGAAGGAAAGAGTAACTTCCAAACTGTTGCCACATGACTCGAAAAAATGTAATTGTGTATTTACTACAATAATAAAATTTGCCTTAGTGAGGCAAAACCATGAAAGAAGTCTCCTGAAATATATTGAATGGGGACAGGGATTTTTGCACCCTCATTGTCCTGTGGCTGTGTGCCTCCTCCAATCAGTACTGTTTCAGTCTACATACATATTTAGTTTTTCCAGAATCATAAGGGCAATGTGACCTTTGACCTCTGACCACTGAAATCTAATGAATTCATCTTGAATCCATGTGACAACTGAAGATAAAAGTCTAAAGGCAGACTTGACATATCAGGCAAAAACATGTTGCCAAAGTGACTTTGAACTTTGACCACCCAAAACTAATGAGTTAATCTGCAAGTCTAAAGCCATTTTCAGACATGAAAACACAGTTGTATCCAGAAATTTTTCAGAGTTAGTCAAATTTGAGGAGTGCAGGAGGAAATTATCTGGTCAGACACATTTACAACAACAGAAAAATCTGATCCACCATCTCTTTCACATTGAAATTTGCCTGGCCATGAAAAGTTCCAGAACATGTTGATAGTAACTGACTTGGACATTCACATTCTTATATTAAATCAATAACCATCAGTTAAGATATAAAATGATCTATAGGCTCAACAGGAAGTTGTCTTAGCCATATATATGGGATGGATATGTCATGGTAACAGGGCGAGAGAAAGAGATGAGAAGGGAAGTTTATACCTCTAGATCATATTTCCTTTAGATGGATCAATTCCACCTATAATTTAATCTTTACAGTGGCGCAACATTTAAATGCAATTGAATTTCAAAGTCTGTTTATTTGACGCTCGTCTGTGATGCTGTAAATTGTATTACCATTCTGCAAAGCTTAAAAAAACACAGTGTGGACAAAATGTTTCATTGTCCACATAATCTCTGCTGTTCATGCAGGAAGAGGGACAATCCTGTCTGATCACATCCGTCAGTACAGCTTGTCACTATGAAATGAAGCAACTGAAAGTGCAGGTGTGTCTATGTGTGTAGGTGGGGTGATGATGATAGGGGAGCAGCAGCAAATATCCTGATTCTCACTTTTCTTGTCAGTTATTCCTCTCTCCTGTCAATCATATTGATCCGTACTGCTGTTTACCCCATGGGCATTTTGCGAAGTCAATCACAATCTCAAATTTCAGGAAAATAAACGGAGATTAAAAATAAAATCATATCCCTGTGGCTGCTCAGACAGTGAAGATCATCGTCATTCATTCATCTTTTAAAAACACAACTAACCCCTTTTTTCTGTGTACATAGACTGAAATAAAGATGGAAGACACATCTCCACTTCCTTCTATTATCCAGAAATGAAGCCAAAATAGAGTGCTTACGAACGCTGCCATCTTGTGACAATGATGTAATTTGGAGCCAATCTATGTAGCAGAGTTCAGGGGATGGAGCTGCGGTAGCCAAGTCTAGCTGATACTCAGACTCAACCAATCAGTTGCTAAAATTCCTCCTGCCACACCTCGTTGTAAGGTAAACCGGTAAACTCACTTCTCAGATGCTTTAGTGTCATGATTATCCTCTCAGGATGGCGTTGCTTGCTAGCTTCCTCAATTTTCGTAGCAAAACAACTTAAAAGAATTACTTTACTGAAAGATCAGAAAAAAGGACACGTAATAGGTCAAGCTGATAGTAAGAACCCTCTGCTGGATCACAAGTTCACTACTGAAGATGGTCAGATGGGCTTTCTGTCTTCGTAAAAGTTCAAATGAATATTCAAATTATGAATAAGAAGTTACTGCTCATGTCAATGCTGTCAATCTTGCCATCTCATCCTTTTTATATCGTCATATAAATAATTACAACCACTCTGGTCTGTAACACACTCTTGAACAAACTCTTGAACAAACATCAATATCATAAGAACTAACTAAAATGTCGAAAGCTCTGTGCTAGATTTTATTTTGTCCATGTCCCACCTGCCAACATGGAGGAGGCAGGATTTATAGAATGACCTATACTGCAGCCAGTCCCCAGGGGGCGACAAGTGTTTTAAGGAAGCGGTCATGTCATTCATATTCATATAGAACCTATGGTTTTATCAAGCATTATTAGAACATGGTGTTATTGATTTCTGATTGACAGGAGGAGGAAAGCATTATTGTAGAGCTGATTCAAACAGTTAGTCCTTTTTTAATCAGCACTATTTTAAGGTAAAAGAAATGCTACTGAGAGAATACCTAATTTAGGTGATTTTTTCCCCAGGTCAAAGGGTATTTCTTCAGCGAAGGTGACTTTAATTTCAGGGTTCGTGCTTGTTGCAGATATGCAGTGGCTTTTCATTGTCGTATATCACCCTGCCTGATAACAGCCATGACAGGAACATTTCCTTTCCTCCTCCGGGGCTGCTCGTATCTGTTGCCACGCTCTTCTGTCATGGTCTCCCTCCATTGTCCCAGGCTACCTTGACTTTTAAAACCGGGAAGAAATCGGACAAACGGCAGAACACTGACTTTTGGGAAGGAGCAAATTACAGTTCAGCAGCTTTATGTGATATGAGGAATGTAATGTGAGGTATCAGTATATACAGGCTGTTAATACATTGGTGATGTATGAACGTGACTGATTAGCTGCCCTGTGATGTGTACAATAAGAAGAGGCAATCAAAAAGTTGAATTGATTTCCAGCTCTCAAAGAGAAGCCAGAGGCAACAGAAACTTAAACACACCTCACATTTCACAAATGATTTTTTTTGTGGAGAGAGCTCGTTATTGTGCTCTGAGGAAGTGAAAAAATAATAATACCTCTCTCAATAAGTTTATATCAATAGGTCAATATGGCAGAAAATTATTTAAGGGGTGAATTGGAGGAAAATAATTACCTTCAACTTTATACGTAAATTAAGCTTTCTCTGTTTATTTGAGTGTTTAAAAATAAGCATTACACATAAAAGGCTGATCTATACCTAACGTAAGACAGACGGAGCCTTCTGTCAGTGCTCTTAATTAATTAATTAATTTCAGCCATATTTTAGAACGTCTTCTGAAAGTTAGCATATATGGATGAAACAGACGAAACGGAGCAGTACCACCAAAAATCGTAGGAGGGCAGTGAAGCCAATAGTTCAAGCAATACGATCAAAGGACACAAGGAAGACATTTTAACAATGGAAAAATGTTTTGAGGAGAGACTTTGTGGTAAGAACCTACGTATCATTCCGGGGAAAAACAGCTGCTTTTGCTTCTCTCTTAACATTGTCCCAACCTTCTCTACTCTCAACATGCTTGATGCTGTCAGGAACTCTCAACCCTGCCCTCTAGTGGATATGTTGCTCAACAACCCTGCTAACATAAATGATGCGTGGAAGTATATGGGCAGTGCCAGTTACATAATTACAACGGAAGGATCTCTTTTCGAACATAAAGGAAGCCAAACTGACTTAGTCTAAATAAGTAAATCTGAGGGACACAGAGGACAGTGACACATCCAATGCATGATAATGCGATTTAAGTCTTTTTAGAGTCTGTTCTCTGTACGATAAATCGGAGGAGTCAGGCCAAATTCTCTTTGATAGCACAGAGAACGAGGGTATGTTTAGAACCATCTGAATATGTCTGTTTTTAAAGTTGGACAACAAGACAGTTCAAAAAGTTATAGTAATAGTATTTTTAAAGTTCTAAAATATATCAGAGTACACATTGAATAACTGTGTCTGTGATGTAAGTTTCATTCAACGTCGCTGCAGTTCAGGGCAGTTCTTATCACACGGATGTATGTACAAGTATTAGAATTTGAATTAGTCATTTGGTATAAGAATGTGTTGAGACGTCATGATTGAAAGCAAAGACCGACCTCATGAGCAGTTGAGTGGTTGAATTGGTGGGATTTGATAACACAGCTCCACCCTCAGATCACTACTACACACACTCTGGCTCCAAATTATGTCAAAAGTGCAAGATGGTCGCATCTTTATTTACAGTCTATGATATTCAAAACCTTTGTCTTGGTCTTTGCTGAAGGAAATTCTTAATGATCACAGCTCTCTGCAAAGTGAAGCTAAAACGGTAACAGCTGTTGAGACAGCTGAGTGAGTGGCACGAGCATGCTCTGACTGTCTGGTGTAAACAAGAAACGGACTCATTAAACAAAATTTGTTCAATATGCTTAACAGCTGTCCTTCTAAATTCTCAGTTCTTCTTTTTATTCATCTCAACTATTTATATCAATCAAATTACCATTTAATTTCCCGTAGTATTTCTTTCCTGCACAGCTGTAATCAAAAGCTAACGTCTGATTCAAAATAAATTAATGTTTCACTGGCCTGCCTATATTACGAATTACAGTTACATAACATTGACTGAATATAAATACAGCAAAGTGATTTCTGTTTCAATGAATAGGTGTTTGATTGGACCAGGCTCTGTTATTGATTCATAAACAAAATGGCTACTGCCTGCTTTCACGTTTAAATGTTGTTTGTTTGCCTCATCACAGCTCCCCATTAACTCATAGCCTTGATAACAAATTGGAAAATAATAGGAAGCACCCAAAACATCAGTAGAACATAATTCGCTTCGAAATAGCTGCCGGCTGTTTACTTTGAGCGCGATGTTTAACTAAACACCTTCCTCTCAGCCAGTAAAGGAAGTGAACTCCCTCCAGTCTGGTGTCCACATCACTTCCGCCCCCTGTGGTTACGTTAATGTTTCAATCTCCAAACAAGTCAATGAGGCGGCACGCAGCAGTGAAGTACCCTGACTAAAGTGACTGTGGGTTTTTCTCTTAACCTCTTTTAAGGAGAGAGAGGGCAGGAGTACGTGAGAGAGGTGTGCCTGTTAATAGGAGACAACGCTTCATTAGGCGGTTCATTGTAGCAGTGGAATTCTTAGTCGTAGGACTGCCCCCTGAAAGACGACGATTCAAATCATCAGTCAGTGATTTTTTTTCTTCGTTTGCCAGTGTTCGGGACATTTGGTCCCCAGGCGTGGCACTTCTCGCTTTCATGCTGCTCTCAAAGCATTCCACTGGTCAGCAGTTGGCTCGTTGTACACGTCAGTGACGGGGGTAAAGGCAGCTACTGAGCCGGACCCATGAGAGTGAAGCTGCGGTCGGAAACACACTGAACTCCGGACATTCAAATATAATTATCTGGAGTCATTGCAGTCATGAATATACAGCGTGCAGCATTATTATCCCTCCTGGTTAGTATGCATTAGCTCTGAGGGTAAACTCGGCCCGGTTACCATATCACATGAGGGCCATTGTCACCTTGAACCCTCTCCAACCAAACCTCGTTCAAAAATCAGGCAGTTGTAATTAAAAAGCCAAATCTGATTTGACAAATATACTTTTATTTTCGACATATTCATTTGCACAATCAGGATCAATACTGAGCAGTGAGGGAAAGCCGATGAAACCTCTACCTAGATCATGTTTAAATGCTCACAAAATACTGAAATATAAAAGGAAAATGCAGAAAATGATTTATTCTTAGATGGTGCTGCCCTACTGACTAGTCTTTACAAAGAGGACAAGTGATGCATGACATCGCTTAGAGAAAGACGTCGGTGAGAGACATGGTGACACTCACCTTATCCCACTGCCGCTCTCTATCCAGAGTGATGATGATCATGGCTGGATTCACCAGGTAACCGTTACTGTTGAAGGTGAAGTCATTGTGCTCCCAGGTTACATTCAACATGTGCCTGCAGGGAAACAAAGAGAAAGACAAACATCATCCTTCTCTTTCAATGCGCTCTCAATACTTTAAGCTGGATATAATGCATTCATTCAAGTTGTAGCAATTTTCCAAATCCACAGGCCAATATTCATCCTGATCTGATCAAAGCGAATTTCCTAGCAGGTCATGATTGGTCCAAAATAGGAATGTTTCACAAATCATTTGAAGATTATTGTCATGTGTAATATCTATCTATCTTTGTTTGGATGCAACAACTAATTTGAATTGATTTCAATTAATAGATCATTGGTCTAATAACTGTTAAAGAAATGCAAATTCTTGACATTGTCGATTTTTTTTTTTTTCATTCAAAACAGAAAGACAATTTCTCAATTATCAAAACAGCTGCAGGTTATTTCCGTCATCCAATTAAGTTAATAATCAACTCTTGTCCTGGAAGAGTAGCTGCTGTTCCATGTAGGAAAGTGTCATCTGCCTCCTCTGATTCCATCACAGACCCACAGCTCTGCTCTCTCGCCTCAGCCACCACTCCAGCAGAGGTGTGGAAAACCTGCTGCGAGAAGAATGGCCCTCAGCCTGATCTGTGTGAAAAACCTATTTAATCTGGTAATCTGTGATAATCCCATTAACAGGTGAGTTGAGTCATGATCAAAAGCATGGGGGGGAACTCCAATCGAGTGAGGACAAATCTGAGAAGCGACAGGGGGTGTAAATGTTTGATCTGGCTGACGACTGAATATAAAGCTAATGGAAAGTGCTTTGTTCTGTGGTGCCGACCTTCACGTTAACGTGACGAGAGCTGCTGCTGCTCGAATCATGCCTGCTGGGTTTACAGAGTCTCAGAAGAGCTCTGTACAGTATCAAAGCGTGAGATAATGTTCACCACTTCTACCTTTTCATGAGCAGTTTGGATTTACAAAAGGAAAAGTTGTGTCCCCTACGGCATTGCAGACTCTGAAAGAAAAATTGCTTCTGACATCAGAGCGAGAGGGTGATGTTTCATAATGCAGGAGGAGTGTCCGATGATGCTTGTGTCCCGTTCGCAGCCCCTTGGTGACCATCTATTACGAAACACACTTTCTCTCTCTCCCTGAATGACCTTGGCTTACAGTATATGAGCCAAAAGCTGACGCTGGCTGGAGTCGTTTTTTTTCTGACTCCTCCCTTTGCTGATTACATTTTTTTTCTAATTATAAAAAACAAGATTTGGTGCATGTCCTGTGGTGCAGATGGCGTCAGATTGCTCCTCAAAACACGGTTTAAATGAAAAGAAGCTCTGCCCAGAGTATCCAAGAGATAAAGGGGGATGCTAGGTGAGCGATAGAGATGGCAGCCTGTCAGGGGAGAGTGACAGTCGCCATTAAATGTGCTCTACAACAACCAAACAGATGGGAAGTCATGAATAAATAAACAACTGTTGACCTCTTTTTGTCAGAGATGATATGATATCATGATATATCAGAGAATGAAGGGAGACATTATCTCTCAAAGTAACCCCTGACAATACAACACAATTGTTCTTCAATCATAAACTGGAATTCTAAGGACAGAAAAGACTATCCTCTGCAGAAGCAACAGAATTGGCTTTTTGTCCAAACCTTATGTGTTTGAAGACGACCGTCCTCGCGAAAGCAGAAGTCAAGGTGAGGAGGTTTGAGATCATGTTAAGGTGTAACAGACTGAGGAAACTGGAGTTCACTCAAGTTGCTTTCAGACATGCACTGAAATTGTCCAAAGGGGTTGTGAGAAAACAATTGTCTGAGTCACTTACTCTGGAGGTTCTTTGGAACGGCAGGAAATATCTGTATTCGTGACAGAATACAAACATTTCAGGATGAATAAGAGGAGTGTCGTATATTAAGCTAATAGACAATTTTAACAGGGGTATGAACCAGAATGATATGTTTACATCTATGGCGTCTTGAAGCCAAAATTCTCAGACTTTTTAAATACTATTCAATATGTTTCTTGTCAGTTCTCTCCCTTTCTGGAATGATCTTTGACCTAGGGAATAATTTCTGACCTGCCAATGGATGGGTAAAGAAGGAATGTTCTTTAACAGGCATCTTCAACTTTAGGTACGAAACATGCCCTTATCTAGTCAGAGGCCCTATGTGTGACGTAATTTTATCTCTAGTTTTGGGGTGAACATCTCCTCTATAAGAATCCTTGTCGGGCATTGGCAAGGCAGACTTTCGCCATTTAGCTTGTGTTGTCTTTTCAATCAATCAATCAATCAAATTTTATTTGTATAGCCCATATTCACAAATTACAATTCATCTCATAGGGCTTTAAAAGGGTGTGACATCCTCTGTCCTTAACCCTCAGCAAGAGTAAGGAAAAACTACTAAAAACCCTTTTAACAGGGTAAAAATACGTAGAAACCTCAGAGAGAGCCACATGTGAGGGATCCCTCTCCCAGGACGGACAGAAGTGCAATAGATGCCACGTGCAGGAAAACATCATCAAGATTAAAGTCTTCAAGATTAAAGATTAGAGTCTCTAGCAGCATTTGATGAGGGTAAGCATCCAGAAGGACAACCCCAACATGATTGTTGTCTCACCTGCACAATCTTCTGCTGCATTCTTCATATGTGAAAGATAAACTCTGAAAAATAACTGGGCACTATTAACAGACATTTCCCTGAGCTCATGTCTAAAATCAGCTCTACAGTCATCAGTCATTTATTTTGTCCCCGATTATGACCCATAACCAAGTGATTTTAGTCATCTAATCCTCAGAAGACATGACACTTCAGAAAACTATTGCGTGGATATTTTTGGTAGAGGGCAGTGACTTAAAAGCTTATTTTCTCATTTAGACATGGTTACACATGAGAGAATAAAGTCTTGAAGGTTGTTCTTTTTGCAGAGTTGCGCGAACAGTTTTTCACATTGAGTTTTTTTATTATCCTCAGGAGATCATTTTAAATGTTAAGTATTATGTCTTGGTTATGATCATATACAACTAACAAGTCACTGTAAAGTACAAACGAGACAGTATGAAGTCTCAAGGGTTCATCTCTCATGTCTACCATTAGCATCATTAACAGCCAGCCACTGCAAAGTTATATCCCTATATCCGTTACTCACTCTCACTCTTTATGAGGACTGTCTCCTAGTGGCTCTGGTGGCCATTTTACTTAATGTGACCGCAGTGTTTTGCCAAGAGAACAATTTATTCCTTTAACGTGCTTTGATGCCTTGTGCTGTTCTTTCTGCTTATAAATGTATAAATCTGCCATCAACTGTGGGAAATTACTTTTAAAGAATGGAGATTTACCAAATGTAAATAGTAAAATAGTAACTTAATTTGTATTGGATTTGGCAATTTTCTTCTCTTTCAAAGTTCAACAGTTTAACTAAAACAAGTTAATCTTAATTAAGTGAGTACATTTTCAATTGAAATTAGAAAACTGATTTATGAGATTATTGAACAAAGAGAGATTCATTTTTATTAAAAGAATTAACAAATGTCCAGAATAGCATCTTAAACATTGCTTTCAATGTTAACTTAGAGGTTTTTTAAAGGAAAGCTCTTTAGCTAAGATATTGATGTTGTTTAACTTTATTGGAAGCAACAAGCTAATCTAAAGATCTGTTTTAGGTAATTAGTAAGTGTGCACATAGATGGTGCCAAAATGCATCCTTCCAAATTATCTATACAACTGTCTAACAGAATGCTGGGATGTTCCATCCATCAAACCCAACACGCTACAATACCAGTGCTGCATGGATCAGTTACTGCTCTACTGCACATGTGCTCTGCTGAGCTCTAATTCAGCACAGGAACACAAGTCCAGTTTATTCATGTGAACATTGTTTAAACCTATTTTAGGCAAAGCAACTACTTAACTCAAATTACATGAGTTGAATCAACTTCCATCCATCCCTCCATTATCTGCACCACCTATTGTTTGAGGGGTTGTGCGGGGAGATGGAGCCAGTCCCAGCTGATGACATTGGGCGTGAGGCAGGCTAAACCCTAGACAGGTCTCCAGCGTATGGTCAACATAAAACATAAAACATAAAACATAAAACATACGAACAACCAATCACACTGAAATTTACACAAACAGCAATCAACCTAACTATAATCTAGTCTTTGGATTGTAGGAGAAACTCCACACAGACACAGGGAGAACATGCACCCCCACACAGAAACATCCCCGGCAAACAAGGAATCAAACTGCGGGACCCTTTTAATGAGAGGCAACAGTGCTAACCACTGCACCACTGTGCCAACCTTGAATCACCTTAATATTGAGAAATAAGTAAAGACTAGTCATATAATGTAAGAGAGCAGAGATGGGGTGTTTTACAGTCAGAAATTAATCCCCCCACTGGTTCCCCACATGTTAGCGTACCTGAACAGCGTGTCATTAGCAGCCAATGGCTTGACAGGGTTGTGGCAGTCACTGTGGCCCTCTGGAATGAAGCCCCTCTGTTTCCGAAAGCTCTGCACGCCTTTCACCACGATGGCCACCCCGTCTCGTACCCTCTTCCTAAGGCTCATTCTCCAGCGGTCTGTGATGATGCTGATAAGCCCCACCGGGAAGCTCTCCGGTGGGGCGATGTCTGGGTTTCCCACGGCCAGGCTGGGGATAATCCAGATGTAGCCTGGCCCGTCCAGTCCAGCCCCGGCTGCCATGGAAAACAGGTAATTGGCCTCTTCGTGTGAGCAGTAGACCAGCAAGACCTGGGCATCGATCTGTTGCAGCAGCCTGAGTGCTCGCATGTCGTTCATGCCGTCGGCGGACATGTCAAAGGTCAGCACATCCTGCAGTTCCCATATGAAGTAGCTGGTGTCCGTGAAGGTCTTGACATGATCCACGTAGGCTTCGTAGCCTGGGTATAGGCTGGTTATGACCACGAAGCTGTCCCAGTTGTATTCCTCCATCACCTTGAACATACCGTTGATCTGCTGCTGGATGGAGGAGCCCAGCTGCAGGAAGTTAGAGCCTTCGCCCTGGAGGGATAGGAAATCATGGCATCAGTATGAAGACATTTACCCTCAGTTAACCTACTGCATGACAGTTGCTCCTGATTTACAGGAACAAATTTGCTAGAATTTTTATAATGTGCAATGAGATCCCTGGAGGACTCTCTGTGAGAGTCAACGTGTATGATTTACACACCCACAAATCACACATAAAGTAGTGAGATTACAAGCCACCAGGGACCATAGTGCAGCTCTGACAGGAGCTGTACGTGGTTGTACTTTATTTTGCTCGTTCAGGGTACCGTAGACACATTCATCACTTAAACACACGTGTCTTACTTTTGCCGCGCAAACATGGTGTCATCCACAAGTGCAAATTCAGAGGGATGGCACAACCACTGGGGCCAACGCCTGCTCTGGATTTCATCTGTCCCTGCTACAGATGCATTGACCTTGAGACAGGAATGAATGCGGCTTCCCTGTTTACACTGTTATTGAAAGAGGTGGAGAGGTTGATGAAATAGTTTCACGCTTCTAGTGCAACATGATACCTTCAGAACCCCAAAATTGTGACTACACAGTCAGAGTTCCGCACATTGATAGAGTGTTGTTCTCTACGTGAAAACCAGTTCATCGTTCAGGCACAGTGCTCAACTAAATTAATCATGACCTGTGGCTATAGAGGTCGCTATTTCTCAGTAAAAGTCACATTGTGTTGCTTTAAAGCACAAATCAAAACAATCGTTTCTTCAGCTAAAATACAGGTGACACTTTGAGAGTTTCTGGACGAGAGAGTGATATTCATCAATGATTCCTTCTTCAACATTGAGTACGTTAATATCGCCAAAGTCCACGTCTCTCTCAGGTCAAGTTAGTTAAACATAAAGGTGCTTTTGGAAAATGTTACATCAACTCAATAACAAATTCATTATCCCTTGATATTGATAAATAGCCTCATATTTCTTACTGTTTAATAGGCTATTATCAAATGTCTGCAGGTCATCTGTAGACATATTTGTTATAGGTCATAAAATGATTTTTTTTCAAAGGTCAAATTAAATGTACTTTTGTAAATGTTAATATGGATTCACAACCTGGCATTCTAGATGCTTATTAGTTGCTTAAAGCTGATCTGTATACAAACATTTCGGGTTCCATGCTAGACATTTCTAACCGAATCCTAGCAAGTGACTGCTGTTCTTCAAAAAACATAGTTCTGGAGATAATTCGACAACTTAGAAACATAAGGGACCATCTTTTGTACAAACGCAAGTTCGTAGCTGATATTTTAAATTACAGATAGCTAATGAAAAATGGTAAAAAACCTGTTACTCACATAAATCACCAAAAAACTACACTTTTATAAAGAGTACATTATTTGACGTAGGTACTGAAATACAAGCAAATATTGACAAGTCTGCTAACATTATACACGGGACACTAGTAATCTTAACCACAGACTGTATATAAAGATAGACAACATGATAGTTCCTCAAAAGGGACGCCAAAGCATCTCGATCGCCCCCTGGTGGCTGGCTGCACTAAAGGTCATGTTAACAGATGGGACATACAGTAGACCAAACTGAAATGCCAAAGTGCATTGATTCAATGTTGGTCTCTGTCATTTGAAATCGGTCTTATCACACTGATATGTGTTCATGTTTCTGATAAGTATGGTTTTATTAGTTATTGTTACTGACTAGTGATCGATCAGGGGCATATATCGGCAGGACCTCTATTCCCTTTATGCAAGTTGAGATGTGTCGTGCGTTTTAATTTACAGTCTATTATTGATTCCTTAGCAAACTCACACATTTTAACATCATCATTTAACTGAGAATCTGTTGCACTTATATAGCACTTTTCACGAGACCCCAGGACACTTTACATATGTCTGTGAGGACAAAGCAGACGAGAAAATAAATAATACAAAACAGGTTAGAAATACAAAGCAGGGTTGATAATTAACTGAGGCCAGTCATTACCCTAAGTGAGGGTATGAAGTTGTTTGCCATGTTAACTGGGTTCATTCTTCATTTCGAGGATTATCATGTGACATAAAAATAAAGAGATATTCTGCCTCAGAAGTGGACGTATACAGGTATATTTAAGACTATGGTGTGATCATGTTTTGAACCCCCTTGGCCCCCTGTCAGGCTGATAGGTAGCCCGCCCCCCCCAACCTTCTCACCGTCTCCCACTCTATGGAGAGGACTGTGCCCTCAGAGCCCAGAAAACATCCTGAGACTAGAAACAGGCACAATTTCTATTCAGCCTTGCTTTCTCCTCATTGTCCTTGAGTTAAGTCATCTTGTGATGTATGAGCATCTTATGATATCGGACTGCACAGTTAAATCCACTGACTTTGTGCCTGTGCTTGAAGATATTTCCTTCATTTGTATATTGTCAGACTTCTTATGTCCTCAAACAGCGAAAGGGCTCTTACATTTCTTACATTTGACTTACATTAAAAGCCAAAAACTCACATCTTTACATTTAAATGGCTGGTTTCATATGTTACTCATCAATATTCATAGAAATGACGTCAACATCTTTACCTAGAGTTGATTCCTGCTCGTTGTAAGGGAGCTGCAGTGGACTTAGATGGATTAGACTGCACTGGAGGCCGGCTGGCTGCATACATCCATACTGGCTGCAGGGATCTTATGCAGGTTAGTCACGGCCGAGTTTGAGAAGATCGTATAAATCTGCTCATTTTCTCCTTTCCCCCTCAGCATCCCAGAGCAAATCTGTCAGGGTTATTGCCTTATTCCTGTACAATCTGCTGCTGCCTGTTTCCGGCATCTGCAGTTTGTTCCCTGACATTTGCTAAGGTGTCAGAATGTTTATGTGCAAGTCAGCGTTAGTTTCATTTAAGAAAACTATGATGAATAATGTTTGTCAGTAACGTTTTTCCCCTGTGACTAAAACAGAGCCAATGTCATTAGACTCTGTGACTATGTCAACATTCAGTTTCGCTGATGGCTAAGGACAAGGTTAAATTTAGGTTTAAATAAAAAATACAAAACTTTGCCAATAACATTGCTAGGATTATTGACTATTTTTCTTTCTATGCAGCTGTTCTGTTTCCTATGCTGCTTGCACCATATCATCTGCCAGCATGCAGCACAGTGAGAATCTGGAAAAACTGACTTGATTCAACCTCTGGTTTTTATCAAATAACTGATTAATATGTGAATAAGTTTGATTAAAATGATGACGATAACCAAAGATCTTTCTAAAATGAGACTAAAATACCTAAACCTTCAGTCAATAAGGATGTTTTCACACCTGAAAGAGTGGATCATGGTCTGAGCTAATGCTCTGTGTTACATTGTCCACATTTGATCAAGCTAACTTTGGATTCAAATTGTAACTTAGGGAGCGAACTAAAAAATGATACGTACGTCCGGTCATCATCACCCACATGGACTGCGTCTACTTGTACTTGACATTGATTGTTTTTTTTTCACTAAGTGCGTAGTGTTGCTACTGCAATGCAATGATGGTACCAGCAAAATGAGCGTCCCCCTGTTCAGACGTATTGCCTGTATATGATAAAAACTAGAGAACCTTTGACCCAGGTCAGCATCCAGAATTACCACAGAAGCAAGCCTGTGTGTTTCTGTACGCCATGCATACAGGCCCAAGGCTATATCAGAAAAAAGCCTTCTGCTCACTACAAACTCAAAAGCTCAATTAGCAGACAGCAGATTGATAGCGAAGTCCAAATGATCCTGGGGCATTACCACAGGCTCAGCAGCAGCTCAAAGCCCAAAGTCACGACTGCCCTGACCGTGTGCACAGAAGTGAGCAAAGGGTGTAGGGAAATTAACAAGAGTGGTCGGTTTATGCAGAAGGAAACATGTATTCTCCCCCTGTAATGATCACATTTTCATTTGGCATATGCAGATGGAAGTGTTTACACCTCCACAAAATGTTGTGGTCTTATCTTGCCGGCTTCCGAATTCTTCCCGGATCTATCCAAAATTTTTGGCTGTTGTCTTCTTAACATGATAAGCTGTTGGTTGACGGTTTCTGTTCAGGTTAAAAATTGGCCAATAGAAACCATGACATACATTATTTTGAGACTTGCTAAGTCTGAGGTAACTACATAGGGGCGGCTGTGGCTGAGGGGTAGAGCGGTCGTCCTCCAACCTGAAGGTCGGTAGTTCAATCCCCAGTCTTTCCCATCTGCATGCCGAAGTCTCCTTGAACAAGATGCTGAACCTGATTTGGCCCTCATAGAACAACAAAAGTGCTGCTAATTGATGCACTGTGTGAATGGGTGAATGTAGAACTGTACTGTAATGCGCTTTAAGTGGTCATCAAGACTAGAAAATTGCTATATAAATCCAAAGCTAAAGCCATTTACATTTGCTGAAGTTACCTTCACTATGAAGTTCTATGTTTTCAGCACCGTCTGTTTGACATCAGGCAAAATGTTCTAAAGTCATTTTCAATTAAACTTGTAGAGGGATGGGACACAAAACAAGAGAGAACTCATTAAATGTTGGTTTGGATCAAATAATCTAATTTATCTACTGATTTTCCAAAGAATGCTTTGTGGATTATCAGAGGGCTGATATGAATCAGTGTGAGTAATTTGATGCAGGTCAATTGAATTCAAGGGGACTGTTGGTCTTTGGTGTATATATGAGCTCTACTGTGAAGTTGTAGTTTCATCATCTTGCTCTAATCCGAAAGACACCTCCTTGGTTGGAACGATTAAATATGTGTGGTGTGATGTAACACCACCGACTGTTTTTTTTTTAGACACTTTAATGTAGACAATATATATAATATCTTTAAGATGACAGAAAAACTAAACTACAAATGCAGTTGAGAAAACATTCATGAATAAATTAACCAATTCTTTTTTTTATTTAGAAAATTGATTGTATGCCAAAATAAAAATGCAGTAATACCTAAAATCCCAAATCTCATGATTCACACAGTGGCCGCAATGACCCAGTAGAACCACAGATATTAAAGATAAAGTAGAATGTATTTTCTGTAATCTCACAGTACATATGATCATACTGCTCAATGCTATGGATAATGTCTTAGATTGTAAACATTGTGTTTGTATACGGGTGTCAACCACAACTTGCTGTCAGTAAGCTGCATTTCCACAGTGTTGTTCACAGAAGCTCACAGTAATAGTCCACAGTAGCAAAGAAGATTAGAGCCATTGAGCAGAAAGCTTAGCTTCTCAAGGCTGAGATTAGATTCACAAGGGTAAAATATGCAGAAGAACTCATATCTGTTTACAAATACAGATGCAGCAATGCTCCATTGGTCTTCCCATTCAACTTTCACTTTTTAACCCTTTAACATTTCGGCAAATGTCTGGTTTTTAAATCTGTAGTGGTTTGGTTGTGTGAATGCCTTGAGATTAGCTGTGAGAATCAGTGAAACTGGTCTCAGTTTGAGTTAGAGAAGCCTGTAAAGCGGTGATTATCTCTAAACCGCAGCTGTTTCTATCAGAGCTGTGTTTGTCACTGAAAACCAACATTTTTTTTTGTTTAGAATTTAAGGACTGATAAGCAAGAGACGTAAAGGAAAAATAATGTGTTTTTTCAGGTTTTTTTTCCTCTAGTGCGTTTCATAGACTTTATGGAAATGTACAACTTCTGCAAAGTGAGAAGGTCCAAAGTCCGTGGACAATGTCCATATAATGCCCCCCCCAGCAAAACCAGGTAAAGCGAGAGCGGAAGGACGACATTTCCTTCACACTCAGCTCAGGCCAGCTGGCCAATCAGAGCAGACTCAGCTTTATCAGGAGGGGGCATTAAAGAAACAGGAGCCGAAGCCAAGTGTTTCAGATAGGGGCTGAAAAGAGGAGCTGCAACAATAGACACTATGACGGAAGTACATAGTACAACGTTTTCTGAACATTAGAGCATGTAACCCTTTTATATTCGTAACCAAAATTAAAACTAGAATGGCACCAAGTATCGCACATACAAATGCCCAACAATCCCCTTAGATTCCTTCAAATGGGCCTGATCTTTTTTCCTCCAGGTCAATTAATTATTTTGTTAGAAAATGGTTAAAATATTGAAAAACACCTCTCATGTCAAGGTAAGAGAAGGTGGAAACAAAATACCAGAAAGCGCCCCCTGATCCGGATGAGCACCAACATTTTAAAAAAAATTGTTGAAATTGATTCTGTTGTTTAAGTGTAATCTTGCAAGATTAAACTTAAAACAAACGGACAGGGCTGAAAACATGTCCTTGGAAGAGATAATTATGAACCTGGGTAAGAACAGAATATGTCTCCTTTAACTTGCTGTACAACAGTCATTTGATGGCTTAAGGTTTTATAAATAACTCTGTCTGAAAATGTAATGGAAACAAGGGATTAAAGTCAGCTGGCTCGAAAGAACAGAAGGCCACAATGAAACAATGCATTGTAGGAACAGAAAAAGGTCTATGTTTCCTTTGCTCACATGACTGAACTATATTCATCACCCTCCTTTTTTCTGTCTCTTCATGAAGAGTGACTCCTGGCCACTGCTCTTTGCTGCAACATATGTCTTCCTCCGCCACACAGCAGGAAGTGCCCCGGCACTGCCTGCCTGTCCTGCTGACGTCACGTAGATCCTGCACGGTGACCAGGAACAGACACACAATTCCCTGGTCATCTGCCATTTCTTTCTAAGCTGGAGAAAACCCAGGCTACGACACTGTGTAAACGGCGAGGAAGAAGATTCAACCAATATGCAATATCTATGTTCTTTCTGCAAGATCAGCATTAAGCATTATCATTACAGGAAGACAAAAAAAAGAGCTTTAGATATACAAATTATATGATATTATTATGACACATAGCACAATTAAAATGAGATCTTTTCATTTCATGTTCACACTAAATCAACAACAAAGTTTTAACTGTTATGTTTAGATATAAAGAAAAAGATCAGGTTCTTGACATAATTTAGAAAAAAGACTGCAGTGATTTGTCGGGTTCTCTGTGTTGACATTGGATCAAACTTATATTTTCCTAATTTAACCCCTAAACTCATTTTTTTGTGCAAACCAAACCACACATGGGACCTCACTGCCTCGGTCTAGACAGGTCACATTGTACCTGTGCCAGCGGTTTTAAGAAGCACCCGGCGGTGGAGGCAGAGACAAGTGAGTTCAGGACATTGTGAAGAGAGGCGGAGACAGGCGGAGACAGGCAGAGGGGGAAAAAAATGAAATGCTCTACTTTTGAGAAAACCCTTGGGCTCATGCTCCTGAAAAGACAATCAGGTTATGCTTGGATCTGACTTTTATTCACCTGCAGCACGGTGGCATGGAGTATCTATCAGGCGACACTGGCTTCAAAGGATGCTGGGAATTTTAGATCGGGAAATTGAGCTAAATGCACAAGAGCAAAATTAGAATTCATTCAACATCTTCCAGGAATTATTTTACTAACACACCCCCTTGAGTATGTAATTACTTTCGAAGGACATCACTGGGTGTTGTTTATTCAGAGATTCATCTCAGCTTTTTCCAACTGTACGATCACTGTCAAAAGCTGCAACATGAAGGGTATCTAATAATTCCAGTCTGTCTGTCTGTCTGTATGTGTGCGGCTTGCATATCTTATCAGCCTCACACCCGGGATGTGTATTGTTAAGAGCCCAAGGAAATGCAGTATTGAGTTTCGTGACAGAATACTTTCTATATCAATAAACTTTGAACAAACAGGCAAACACTGACTTGCCGAATTCTTCTTTAGGAAGCTGCAGGCAGCAATACCACAAGCCCAAAAACTTGACCTAATCCAATCAGACATATTGGATTTCTACACCTAGATGATGAAGGTGACAGATCAGAAAACATGAAACTAAATGCAGCCATATTTCAACTTTTAATGTGAGGTTTAAACCTTTTTTTTGGCCAGTTTTTGACAGCCATGATCACTGCTATTGATCTATTCCCTGGTTGCACACTTGCAGGCCTGCAGGAAGTGATTGATCTGAGCTGGCATTAGTGTCGATATGAAGATGACATGGCTGAATAAATAAGCAGCAATTTTAGTGAGATGAACAAAAAAAAATGTCCAGTCTTCATTTTAACATTATTTCCTTCTTTTTCTGAATGTCTTATCATTGTTTCCCTTATTTCTTGTTTGGATAGAGAAAGAACGAATGATAGTACGCGTGTGCTAATGTTGTCAATCAACAAACAGAAATGTCCTGAGGAAAAGAAGCAGTTTATCACCAAATTTTGTCCTGTCACTTTCAGAAAGATCAAACTTTCGTTTTTCAGAGATACATATGAAAAATGAATGCGCACCAGCGCCTTGTCGACTACCTTTGACAGCGTCCCATGAATCAATTGAGGGAGTTGATTATTGAGAAGAAGAAGAAGAAGACCCAAAGAGGCTTGGACTAAAATCATCTCTGTGCCTGTGGTAAATAACTTGAATGCACTGATTGTTATATATGAATATAAATGTTGGGGCAGTTGTGGCTGAGGAGTTATAGTGGTTGTCTTCCATTCACATGGTGGGCAGGTGTCTCTTCATGCTTTGAAACAATGACTATAAGTCTAGCTATTTGATAAAATATTCCTCTCAGCAGTACCTACCGTGTCTAATGTCAGCATTCTGGGTCCAGTAAAGTCCTCAATCTCACAGTTTTACACTGGTCAGTATAATCGTGATATGAAATGTTTAAAGTGTTGTATCTCTCTAGTGGGTAACAAATAATTACAGTTGGACTCTGGGACAGTCCACATGAATAATTCATGAACTGTAAGTCACTTTTAATGTATTCACTAAAGGGTTTACATTATTGCTCTCAACTTCTTTCACTGGCTAATTGCTGCTGAAAGTCATTCAAATCACCAGCCATCAGCCTTTGTTATTGCGCTTATTTCCAATCATATGTGTTTATTCTTTGATTTATTATGATTGAGTTGCTGTTATTGTCATCAAGTTATATAGTTTGAGTGTAAATGAGCAGCAGGAGGTGCTGGTTGACATTTATTTTATATACACTGAGAAGGCTGATTGCAAGATTATCCAACATGTTTTCTGAAATTGATACTGCTGGCAGGGGAGCTGACTACAAACCCAAACGGATTAAGGAAATTCCGTGAGTCGTACTATTCGTCACTATTTCCTAAAAAAAATATATAATGCATCAAAGCTCAAAGTGAGAATTAAATAGTATTCTCTAAATCAGATATCCAAAGCTTGAAGATTATATAAATGTCAGATGATTTCAAACAGGTTTTATTGTTCCCATGAACCTCTCAGAGAACAAGAGGTTAAAGAGGTAGCTTAAAAAAACAGGTCACGATGAAGTTAATATTTTCTTACTTTTTACTTATTAGTAATACCATGCAGGTCTCCCACGTATGCAAAAATAGTCCTCTTTGAATTCTCTAATGGCTGTTCTATAATGGATAAGATATCATAGCTGAATGCTTGAGGCCTAGTTTCTAAACTAGATCTAATGTCTTCATTTATCTTATATTGGCTCTAATGGAGAGACAGTCAAATTACTTTTTAATTAAATTACAAATAGGAGATATTTTGTAACTATAAATATGATGTGGTGTAGAGTTACTTGTGGCCTTCATCAGGGGTCTGTTGGTGGACCATAATTGTTTTGCACAATGTTATTAAATACAGTCTGAATAAGATAAACTTTCAGGGTGGAATACATTTGACAATGGTTTAAACCATATTTTACACAGCACCTCATGACATAGCATTTGCCAACAGAAGCATCTCACACAGAGGCTTAGTAACTAAGAGGAACAAAAAACCATTGCTAAAATTCTACAGATTAGTCAGCACAAAAGCTAGCTGGATTGGGTTCGTTTGGTTGGATTTCCTGTATACACGGTACATTATGTTAGCATTAGCAGTTAGTTGTATGTTCGCACAGAAAGCCTACTTGTTTTTACAAAATGACGCAATACAGAAAAGAAGATACAAATTTAAAATGAGCCAATCATGACTTGTTGAAAGAAATAAGTTCACTGTAGTTTTAGTCAGTTGTGCTTCTGTGGTTTGGTGCCATGTTCACTGGGCTTTATACTGCTTTACACTAGTTTGACATTTAGTAGCAATGGATATTGTATACATGACCCTTCAGAAAAATTGTGGGGCATGGTTCATCCAAATCTTTATGTCTAGTTCTGTTTATATCTATTTATATTTTAAAGTATTTCGCAGGTTTCCATTAATTCTTGAGATATTACAACCTGCCTCTGTCGCTCAATGTATGCATGTGCCCTAAAGCTCAAAACTTAAAGCGGTTACAAAGCAGAATGATGGTGAGAAAAGATGAACAGCCATTGGCTTGCACCTGTTGATGTATAAATTGACAAGTGATTTAGAACCTAACGATGGCCTGTTGGTTGGATCTCAGAAATTGATAATCTGAACTCATCCTCTGATTTCTTATATCCGTGACTTTATACAGCTTTCGGTTTTGCTGCAGTGAATAAGAGAGTTACAACGGCTCAAGTGACATCCCATAGTGCATTTCTCGGAAACACAACTTTTTTCAATTGTTCTGTGATGCTTGAATGTTTGATCTACTTTCTTGGAATATTCCATGCAAGGAGTTTAACTGTGAAACCATATGCTTGGGTTGGTCAGTTTCCAATTACTATGTACAGTGAGGCTCCCACAATTTATGGGTGGGGCTAAAGCCTTAACCTGTTTAATGCCCACTCCCCATCACTGACCCCGGGCCGACACTGACCTTGTATGGCAGGACGACAGCAGAGCCTCCGCTAATGCCCACAATAGGCACAGCTGTCTGAGTGGAGATGAAGTCCAAGATCTGTGCCACAGCCTCAGAGCCCACATTGTCTTCAAACACCACGCCATGCACACGGTTGGTGGAGAGGGTGTCACAGATGCGGGTGAGCAGCGCCCGAGGGTTGGTGTTATTGACCAGCACAGTGATGGGGTTCACCTCCAGAGGCAGGTCCAGGAAATTTTCCCGGCTTAGCCGCCCCTTAATCTCTGTCTGGTAGGCCGAGCCGCTGAACACCACCGCCACGTTCACGGAGGGCGTTGGAATCCCAAACGGCCGGCCTGAACAGCAGGGGATAGTGCAGAACAGCAGCAGCAGCAGCGGTGGTGGCCACCACGGGGAGTCGCTCAAACAGCCTAGACGAAAGCCCATCTCAGTCACCTACTGCCTGGAAGAGGGGTCAGAGTGGAGGGCGGGGTCGGGAGAAGGGAGAAGGGATTGACATGTTACATACACAGGACAAATCATTGTCTTTTTCAGATATGTTGTGATAATACTCAGTAATCCCAGCTGGCCAGCCAACCAAGTGCCTTTTGTTTAGAGCTGGCTTATTTTGATTAATGACCTTTTAGCTTCATCTCAGTGTGCTGGTATGCCTGCCATAACTAAGACAGTGTAAGAGCCCATTAACGGGGCCCAGAGAAGTATTTTTAGAGTGTGTCAGCGTGCAGCATGAGGCTATGGCCAGGCTGTTGCGTCTTAGGATGGCAGCTGCCACCCTGCTGCTGTGGTATTCTGTGGTCCAATCCAACAGATGGTGTCCAGTGTTTAATGCAACAAATGGAGAAGAAGAGGATTAATAATTATTCTCTCGTGACATTACTTCTGGAGCTGTTGCTTAATTTTTCAGCAGTGCAACCATTCAAACTTAATCTGCCTGCATGGTTTTGTCTGCGCTGATTAATTCACATCCATTGTCTGATTATTTTGGTTCTATTCTTGTTTGGAAACTGACAGTTTAATTATTCTGACAGAACATGTCTATATTTACAAAGGAATAGAAATCTCCATGTTGGCCTTTGAACGAATCCAAGCTTTTTGTGCAACATTGCATCACTCTTTCCTCGGATTGCAACCGCTAACTCTCAAACTATTTTAATTTCTCCAAAGAATCTGATTGCTTTGCTTTATTCCTGAAGTTAATGGAGGAGAAATACCATGGCAGAGCTCTGCGATGTCCAACCCTGGAGCATTTAATATTCACATGGTAGCTAGACAGTGGTTTATGTTGTGCTGTCAGCCAGACTTAGGCTCTTTGTCAAATCTGTCACAGTCGTGTTTTGCGCCCCTTAGGGAGTGCTGCACACTGGTCCCCTGTCACAGAGATCTGATCCACCATGTGATGGAATCCCAGTGGGGTGAATATATTGTAATCCCTTAGTAATCCCTGCATGGCGTCATGGCCTACGGCTTTATTGTAGTGTATAAACTTATCAAGAGATTTGCCTGTACAAGGTTTGTCGTTACTGTGTGACGGCGCAGGACTCTCTGTATTTTACTGACTGTGTTGGACTGAGCTGGAGCTTCTCTTACAAAACATAAGCAGGACAGGCTGGCAGAGAGACAACAGGCTGTAAAGGAGCAGAAACACTTAGAATACATCCCTAGAATATTTATCATTTAATTGTTTTCCATGTCACACACTGAAATACAAATAAAAGACATCACGCATGCATGGAAAGCTGTGCACGCTATGTCCTACATGTGATTCTCCAGGTAGGTGCTGCCTCATAAATCATTTTATAAATTGATTGCTCACCACCGTGAGAGGGCATGTGCTACGTTCTCTTCAATGACATTAGCCATGTTTCAGCTGCGACAGCAGTGGAATGCTTTAGGGTTAATATCTTTGACGGGGAGTGGTGTACGTGGTCAAAATGCTTAAAAGCTCTGACCTTGTGTTATGTGTTAAATAAAGGCGGGGAATCCACTGAGGAAGATACATGGAGGACGAATCAGAGGGTGGTGGATATTGAATTAAACCAAACAGCGAATGAGTCATCAATAACTTTGTGACAAGGCTTTGGATCGTCAGCATGCCTCCTGATAAATAAAGGCAGGAACACAACAGAGACCTACTTGTGCTAAAAGTAGCTTTTAGTTTGAACCTTGATATAATGTTTTGATTCTGGAAAGAGAAAAACCTCTGTTTCTGTAAACTACCCTGGTTCATAAAAGACAGAAGCTTTTCATCCTCCAAAAACAGTCCTGTGTCTACAAGAGCTAGTGGAGTCATTTTGATTTTGGGGATCATTTTTAGATTTTAGAAAAGGGAACCTATGGTAAAGAATGATCATAACACAGTATATTTGTCTCTGGAACCTGGTTGTAGCAGGTATGTGCAGCATGCTGAGCCCTGATTGAGAGACAAGTTGCTGTTTGTGTCATGATGCTTCAGCATGAGTCATATCAAACCTTGAGGGCCAGTGAATGGAATCAATACTCACAAATTATATGTACAGTAAACCTGCTGGTACAACTCATTTACCATGAACTCCTTACAAATCTCCATTTCTATGTCATAACATTTAATTAACCTGCATATTCTGTACATACTATTGATTCAGTTATTTCTTCATTACAGATAAGAGCTTTTTAGAAATATTAATAATTTGGTTATCTGCAACAAACATAAAGTCACTCTGAACTTTGTCTTCTGCCTTTTCGTTGCATTTTGTATGTAAGTGGGACAGTGCGGTATGATAATATATATAGTTATATCGCGCTAACCCCTAACCCTTTATTTTGTTGTGTTGCTAAATAGTAGGTAGTTTGAGTTCTCCACCAACCAGAAGATTGGAGGTTTGATCCCACATATTCCTTATGCTGGAAATACTGAACCTCTATTTGTCCCGTGACTGTTTGCTATGTTTTTGAGTTATGTATAATAGACAAAGTCCTGCACAAAGATGCAGTGTATACATTTTCGTGTGAATGACAAAACTGTACTGTGAAGAATTTTGAATGGACTTACAATCACACTTGATAGAATTTTTGCACGAAGGCAACACAAACAAACCTGGAGTAGATTGAATTTGACACAGAACTTACTAATTTGGAGCTTGTGTCTAAAATACCTTTTTTACACCAATAATATACTGGTTTTGTAAACATTGGTAAAAAAAAAATCTGCAGCACGTCCTGATTAAGTGCTCCCTTTACAGGTATGTTTAACTTGATGGGGCTCTGTGCAGTGCTGATCTAACGTGACGCATGATGGTCTTAACACAATGCATGCTGGTTAGAATGTTTTTCCGACGCTGCAAAACGTCACCAGGTCAAGGGACCTTTTAACATTGCAGGAGTGAGCCGGCTGCAGTAAGACCAAGCAGTTGTTCTCCTTTAGCTACTTCTCCTTGGGGTCGCCTCTGTGATATCATTTCTCTGCTCTGATTGGCTGAAGGCTTCAGTGACACATATGGCCTGTCTTATGTTTTATTCAAAGTTCAGATGAATTCAGATGTGTTTTTTGCTCAGTGAATCCATACACGTAAGAAGTTAAAAGCCAAAGCCTTGTTTTGTACCTGAAAAATGTCCAAAACAGAAAACAATATCCACCTGTTACCTCGGAATGAAAACTATTTATATATTAGCCTATATATTGTTATGTATACATATATGATTGTGTGTAGATATAATAATCACTTCATATATAACTACTGGCCTTGTAGATGTGTTGGTTTCTCTTTGTCTCTATAATGGTATTTCATGTTTGCCTTTGTGTTGCTAATGCGGTGATTATAAAAAAGAAAAAACTCCTCACTATTTACCTCCAAATACAATATGATGAATTTCCCATCACCTTCTGACTTGGTTACTTTACAGTACAGTTTTAATTTCAGCAAAAAGAAGTTATGACGTCTGTGTCTTTTTCAATCCAACCCTACAGCTGTCAACACATCACGTCGGCAGATCAAGTCAGTTACCTGCAGTCAGACCAAGTCCAAAACAAACGCACCTACTGACTTTGGGCCTTTTAACTTGGCAGAACTTCAAAACATTTTATACTTTTGTGAGAACAAGCTTTTTGTTCCCTAATGTAAATCACAAGTATTGTGTGTTGCAAGTTATTTGCAGCTATATTGCACCTTTATTCGTGAGAAGCAACATTTTGTTTGGCTCTAAATAAATAAAGTACAACTAAAAGATGGTGTGGAGATGGCAGAAGGTCTACACCGTGTGGGAGATCAGTCATTGTATTGTGACTGTTTGAAGTAGAGCAGAAGCAGTTAATTATTTGATTAGCTGATGGACAAGAAAAGAATCGCTAATCTACTTTAATTGTCGATTAATAGTTTCAGTCATTTTTCAAACAAACAGAAACTTGTTTTCTGTCATGATGAATTGAATCTTATGATCTAAGATTTTTTAGGAAAACACTATGGACTGTCATGTGTATTTTTGATACTACTTCTTGACATTTTATGGGCTAAACAGTTAAAGAAGATTATTCAACAATTGTTATAATAATAAGTACACAGATAGTGAACAGTCCTATCTCCATATGTATATTTATTTGTGTTATTAAAAGAGAACACAGGAAAGTGATTGGAGAAATTGCTTCAAAATACCTCAGACCAAACACTTTCCTATTAATTGTTCTGTTAAAGTGAAATTAATCAAATGAGAGATTAGAGTTTGTATTACTTCCATTACCAGAGCAGCAGCAATGACAGTGTTTATATTCCTTTATACTAACTGTTGTTTGACTAACATTTAAGATGTGATTATCCCCCTCTAGTGGGTGACACAAGGTGTAAGCAGTTTCTTTACAGAATAAGCAGTGTGCAGCATTCAAAATCACTGCTGTGTTTTTTTTGTTTTTTTTGTATTATCACAGTATCACATAATCTATTTTTCTGGTGGTTTATTCCGTGGAAGCTCCCTGCCGCTGACATCTGGACAGTTTGGTAAACTGAACAGGTAGTAATGCAAATATCCACATCTGCATGTTCAGCCTGTACGTATGGTTCCTGCTCCAAATTGAAAACTGTCGATAAGGTGAATAGAATTTCCCTTCCTGCTCAGTATGTATGGCCTTTGCAGAATCACTGATGAGAATATGAACACATTTTAATACACACTTGGCACAGATCATATACGCATTGTAATATCATGCATTGTTTTTTATTTCAATTAATTTTTGTTTCATTCTGCATGTTTGCATGTTTGCACCTTTCCAAACACATTCTAACCTCACACCTTCTTTGTATTTATATGACCTTTTCCCATATTTCTAATTCGATCCCTTTCTCCTGCTGTGTCCTGATAATAATTGCATTTACAACAGTCCAATTTTCAACACAATGTATATTCAGGTCTCATCTCATTGCCTCCTGTAAATTCAAGGTCTCCACCTCTTCTTTTTCTGATAGTGACTGTATGAGTTATGAAGCCACATAAAACAAAAAAAAGCCATCTATGGATGAGTTGCAGCCGAGGTGTCAGCTTCTGTAACTGATTTCTGATCTGGCTGATTAATGTGAGGCCGCAGCGATAAATACATCTGGCTGAGAAGTGAGGTCTCATCGGCGCTGTGTTTAATGACGGCCTTTATATTCCGGACACGACGCCTCTGCTGCAGCTGTTTAACAACGTGCACCTGTCCCGTCCTCTGCTCAATGATCAATACGCACAGCCACGGAGCTGCAGCCGGCTGCATCTGTGGCTCACATGCTGATAAACTCATCCTCCTCTGTGTCATTATCAGTAAACCTTCTGACCAATCAAACGCTCCACGGCATCTCAGTTTCCGATGTCACAGCCTCAGAACACCCAATCAGCCGTTTATGGATCTATGACCTTTATTGACCTCTACAGTGCAGGAATTTACTGATATGACTTCCTCTCATCCCGAAGCGCTTTTCCCCACCCACAATGCTCTGTTATTACAAAACAATAAAGTGAGATCATATTCAACTACATAAATGAGAGAAGCACCTAACTAACAGAAAACTCCACTGAGGATATCGTTCGGTATCAGTTTTTTTTTTCTTTTCTGATAATGGTGCTTAACGGTACCAAAAACATAAATGGGCTTCGTACAAAAAAGCAGCATGAACACAACAGAACACAAACAACATCCTGAAATATCTATTGAATAACTAGACTTTGGAAGCACAACCAGCACTTTGACCTCCTTAGAAGAGTCAGGATTCTTTTACCACAACATAAACACAACTGTCACGTCCAGCGGTGCTTCCACCTGTACGAATATGATTAACTAAGCTCTGATTAAAAAAACACAGCCAAGCTGATCTCTTTAAATCCACAGCCATTAAACTAATCTGTAGATTAATCAGAGTCATGAGTACGGTGAGAGCAAAAAGAGGTGACAAGCAAAAAAAGCTAAAATATGTGTGTCTACAAATACCGACAGCTTGACATAGTTGGCATGTGCAGGGTGGTTATAGGTTCAGTGTCGTATTTAAAATATGTTGTGGTTTCCCTGCGAGCTTTAGTTCACATAGAGCTGGGCAATATTTATGTGCAAGACAAAATATTCTCAATATTTAATAAATGATGATTCTGAAACATAATGCATGCCTGCTCTCAAACCATTCTTGTTTATATTTATCAAAGGTTTGAAATGGGAGCATTTAAATAGTGGGTGACATTAGACTAAACAGTGTTTATTCAAATCAGACAATCGCACACAAGCTTTTAGCAGCTGCGTGATGTAAACCTACTGCCGATGCTGTGTTAAATAAAAAAATAACCTGACTTTGTCCGATTATAAATGTCTTCCACCATTTGCATGCCTTAGTGCCCTTGGGCAAGAGTTGCACTGTATGAATGTGTGAACGGGTGAATGGCATTAACTATCACTAGGCTCCACCCATTCTTTCTTTTCATCCAATCACACTTGTCTTAGTCAATCACCTGTAAGCTGTCAATGTTTTCAATGTTGGTTTAGTATAAGAAAGACGAGTGACCTCCACCCTGGAGACAGGGCCATCTCCCTTCAACTGTCCAATCTGAAGCCTTCAGGAGACGTCCCAATTTGTCCTCCATTGCTCAACATCATCATCACCAGTGTCTCTGCCTTGGGAAAATTCTAATTCATTTGTGGCCCTTCTCTTTTCTCAAAAGGTTTTGCTGCATGTTTTGCAGATGAACTCTGTTTCTTCAGGCTCTTCCTTGCGATACATAAATCACGCCTCCATCTTCTGTTACTGTACACCAAATCTAGACCTCTGTTATCACATTTCTTATAGGCCACTACAGAGCCTGAATAAAGCAACAAACTTCCTGTTAGCTCTGTGACAGACACATCAAGAAAATAACTTTATATTCATGACGCTGCATCTGGCACAGCTCCATACGGGCTGGCTCTGAGTGATGGATATGGAGTTAATAAACAGGGCTAGAAGACTTCTTAATCACGATAGTTCAATGAACATTAGACTGTATTATTATTGGACGAGGCCCAGAGGAAAAAAGGGCCAAAACAGGCTTGGTCTTAAGTACCAATACCAAGTATCAATATCTAAACCAATACTATGGGTTTTAAGACATTTTTGGGACATTTGTGGCGGTAGGTTTGGCAGTGTTAATTGATCGTTTCAAAAAAAATTCTCTCAATTCAGCATTGACGATATCAGAATAAAACCTGAATGGAACTCAGAAGAGCACATACCTCCATCAAGACCTTAAGTATCCAGTCCAGTCACCTAATTGCACACACTGATAGATATGAGTCCCCTAAAAATACCTGATTTGTTTCATCAAGATTCATGAAATATCCTTGGTGAAATCAGTGGTATTGTAAAAAAAAAAAAAAAAGAAGAAAAAACACATTGTCTTACATTGTTAAAGAAAGTGATACAATTATTCCTGGATCCGACCCTTTGTCAGGATCCATGTTTTAATGAGTTCTCTCTTGGCCCATGTCTAATCTTTCTACCAAGTTTTGTGGAAATCCTTTCAGTTGTTTTTGTGCAATCGTATTTACATAAAAGATTAAAAAATATATAAGAAACAAACAAATTGACATGGGTACAAACATAATCTCCTTGGATTTGGTAGAAATCAAAGTGAGTGTTGTGGGATCCATTGAAGGAGTCCATTTGTAATGCTACTACTAAGTGAAGCTTATTAACATTCACCTCAAGGTACAACTGGGCACCCACTGCCAAGGAGGTTATGTTTTCACGTGTGTTTGTTAGTGAACAGGATTACACAAAACAGATTTTCATTACATGTCATTACAGCGGGGCATGAATCAAGGAAGATCTCATTAAATGTTGGAGCGGATCCTGATCAGGGGGCAGATCGTTTTTTTTTACACTTTCTCTAACATTGGTAAATAGGAAGTTTTCAAGAAATGCCTTGAGACTTGATAAAAAAAAAAAAAAAAAAAAAAAAAAAAAATATTTATGAGTGCGCAATTTGGTGCAGATCCAAATAAAAATCTGGGGACTGCTGAGCTTTGGCAGAGTTATATGCTCTGCCGAGTGACATTCTAGTTATTTGTTTGTTTGACCTTTAGCAGGATTACACAAAAACTACTGGATGGATTACCATGAAACTTACCATGAAGGATGAGGAATGATATTAATTTTTTTTGTGCAGATCAAGAGGGGAGGATTTCGTTCTCTTTTCCATTGTGAGGATCTCAACATTTAAAGCAGAGATGAAAAAAGTCGGGCATGTTTTGTGTGTGCTGCCCTTTGTGGAGAGGTGAAATTTGATGCAGCTTGGGAAAAACCAATTTCTTACAACTACATCATAAAAACGGATAATTTGGAGTGCAATTCAAAGAGTTTACATTTCTGTGACGATTGTCTATGTATCAGATCTGAAGTGTCCTGTTAGTTACTACCTGTCAATGTCTGAGTCTGAGATGATCTGAAATGGCCACAGGACAAAACCCTGTGATTAAGGAAATACTGGAGAAAAATCTGACAGGGGGACATCACTATATTAAATGTATGATCACAATCTGGCTCCTCAGTCCATTAAACAGCTACAGGCTTTATTATTTTAATACCTCTACAAGTAACCGTCAGTAAAACGTGTCTTAAACCTTTATCTGTAAATAGCAGTCACATTCAGCTGCATGTTGGCATCTTGTTTTAAACAACTGAGACATTTAAACACTGAGTCCAAAGCTGAATTTAGCAAATCTCCCTGCAGGGACAGCAGCAGAGTGCACAAACAACTCTCGCAGTCACGCCATTAAGTTTGCAAATATCAAATCAAACATTAATGCTCTCTGTGTTTGCTCACAATCCCACAACCTCACAATTTGTGTTAATTCCAGTCACGATCTAAAAATAACTCTAGTTTTTATCCTGTGGTTTGAAGATGTGACGTCTTTATTTATAAACAGTCATTGGTGGTACAACAATAACAAAATATTTCACTGGTATAATTTGATTGAATATAAACAATTTAAATTAATATAAACCTAAATGCACACATTTTCTCTATGGGTTGCTCTTTAAAATAAAACCATTCATATTTGGTCAACATAAAGGCTGATCCAAATATGCACCTGATAAATCCATTGTGCTGTAATTTATAATACATTAACGCATTTACGCTGAATTCTATTGCAAAATCTCATGGCAGAATATAATTGTGTTTTTTATTTTTTTCGTTGGAAACAAAGTGTGTGTGTCAGACATTCGTGTAATTTTCCTTCCATTGCTGTTTTCTCTGAAGGTCACATCTCAGGACTTGTAACCATTGCTGTGACTGACCAGTGAGCAGCTGGGCTGAGTGGGCCCGTTGCCCACCTCTAAACATGTCTGCTGATTTACTGCTCCATTCTTTATGATGTCGTTTTCTGCATCATGTCCTTGTGATAAATGGCACTCTCATGCTGTCATATGAAAAAGTATAACACCAAGTCAGTGTCCTGCAGCTGTTTCCAGCCCAAAGTGAAACCATATCGGAGGCGTCATGGTTCAAACACCTTTGATTTATCTGCTGCTGCTGACCCCTGTAGACAGAGGCACGTCAAACATATTCACTCAGTGGTATTAGTTTCTGTCACACGCCTCCTTGCATTCACTTACCAATGGCACTCAAGACATATTAAAGACATGTATGCTTCTATATTAACTAGACATGACAAGCGATGCCACGGGATAAACAAATGTCCAAGTGAAATCCCTATAAATCTGACAGGATCTTTACTGTGGCGTGTGACTAAGAGCGGAGGCTCCTGAAATGTCTTGTAAATGTTCAGATGAAGCAGGAATCAATCGCCGAGTGTTGAGGCTCTGGCTCGTGTCGCCGTGCATTAAAGGATTTAAATATTCAGGAGGGAAGAGGAGCTGAACATAGCAGTCGGATTTTCTGACTCTATAGTATCAGATCGGTCGCGATCAGCAAGTTTTAAATGCCACAGCAGATGGAAAGCTGTGTAGTTGTGTTTTATTGCGGTTCTGTCTTTGAATTCTCACAGAGTGCTGAAGCTCCCTCCCCAGCTGATATGGTCTAACCTTGCTCACGTCTCACAGTTTGAGTCTTCACATGTGAACATGAGATGAAGTGTGGGTAGTTTGATAAAGGCAGTGAATGGATCAATTCAGTTCAAACACGATCATCCTTTACTCCAAAATACCAAAAAATAGATTTTCTTCTCTCTCCAAGGACACAGAACCATGTGCTGGCTGTTCACGGCACAGATGTTTGATATACATCTCTCCTCTTTGCTTTATCACATTAATTCCAAGTGTGACACTCAATCAGACGCCGTTTGCTTTGTCAGCGCACCAAGCAGCGAGATTGAACAGATTGTATGTGCAAGTGTTTGGAGGGTAATAATCTTTTGGAGGCTGCAGATTACAATGCTGCTGTGAATGTAATCCATTTTGCAGTAACACATGGATGGATGTTTACCTGGGGCTTAGGGCCCTTGACACGGTTCATTGATATTAATATTCCTACTTCGACCCTGACGCCTGACCTGTAAAATCGGGTGTGGCAGGTTACACGGAGGCTGGTGGGATCGCCCTTCGTCAGCCTTTGGCGGCCCCTGCGTTCAGCCTCATGTGTGTCTGTATTTGGAGCAGGGATCAGTGTAAAACCGTGGTTAAGCTGAAACCGTGGCTTTCCCGTGCAGAACCAGACCCCCACCCACCCTTTCTCCACCCCTGCCACCGGTCCAGCTGTCACCAGCCTGCTCTCACAGTTGACTCGGTGGCTGCCTACACATACTGCTGACCTCTGACATACACACACACATGTACACATGCTCTAATCCACATATGAGTATACCACTTTGGTTTTAATCTATGTGCGTATCTGTGCTGTCTTGTGGCTCTTAACTGCACTGAGGATATTTCCGCTCTGGGATGTGTAAAATAAACGAAACTAAAATAAGTTTAAAGGAACAGTTCTCCCAAATCATGTACACAATAAAAGCTCATTTTCTCTCCTGTTCTCAGTGGCGTCGGCATGATGCAGATATGTGCTGACGTTTTCAAATACCAGAAAACATTTGAAACAGATTCCATTAGAAAACATAATGGGGCAGGAACAGTGTCTTTCTTGTAGATCAAGATAATCCAAAGAACCCGTCAACAGTTTGTGTTGTTGCCCACAAATGTGTCATATTTGTTTGTTTGCACTTTTAAAATACATCTAAGCGGTTTTTACCATCCTAAATTCACATTATCTCGGCAAATTCATCACATTAGTAGCTTTCTAGATATATTTTTACTGTAGACTGGCTGAAAAGATCTGTGAGATTCAGATTTGTTTTATTTAAAAATATAAAATAATGCTCAATGCTTTATTCCCTGAAAAATTTATGAAAATGCTGAAATCGTAAAAAAAATATCCTGGATCGTTCCATTAATACGCGTTCGCACTAAAACTGGTTTCTTTCCAGGCCCCGTCCCTCCCCCATCTTTGGTGGAAATTTAGTTTTTGCAAAATCCTGCTAACACATAGCTGTGCCAAGGCCCAACACTCTCCTTATGAAACCACATATACATTCACTGTGTCTGTTTGTATTAAGATGTTCACCAAATTGAATTTATGCATGTTTTCAGTCACCTATATGAATTTGAGGAATCAACAAAAAATGTGTAACACGCCCTGTCTTTCAATTTCAAATAAAGAAAAATAATCCTGGAACCGCACCAAAAATCTAAATTTCAAGGTTATCCTGTTTACAAACAAACAAATAAACAAACCCAGAAAAAAAAGGGTTACTATCCCACAATGTGTGCTGTTATGTTTATGACGGCAACAACTTTTCAGTAATATCCGCACCATAAGCGATAGCCACTATTTTCTGACCACAAGGGGGCAGAAAAAAACATAAAATGACTTTGACTTCTCGCTAATGTGTAAGGTTATTATGGCAGCTGCCGACTTTCCCATTCAGCAACATTATCAACCAATTCGAGTTTCATTCGTGTCCACCGGCTGAGAGCTCATGAGTGAAATATCAGGCTCTTTAGCTGCTAAATGCTCTGCTACGTTCACCAGCCAGTGTCTAACTGTCGGCCGCTCTCTGCTACATAAAGGGAGCTGCAGCCAAAATCCTCTGCGGAGCCGCTATGGTAATAATTCTGTGTGAGTGACCCATTTCACATCCCAGGGTCATTTAATTTGATGCTTTGCTTGAGGAGTATTGATTGATTCAGCTTGGAGCAGGAACACATATCTGGATGAGGGTCATTTATAAAAAGAAGACACAAAAAAAGAGAAGGAGAGGTTTGTTTTGTAAAACACAAAACCGATTTGATTGGCTGGTTGACCGACAAAGGCTCATGGTTTGCCAGCCCAGTTCGTCTAATGGCAGCTACAACATGTAGAACTGCTCAATAGAAAGCAATCAGAGCATGAATAAACAACTGGCTTTTATAGTTTGCTCTGCAGATGACAGATTGATTTTTTTTCTCTGTAATAAATAATTGTCTCCAGCAAAATGAAAACGATTCTTCATCCTCTGAGAAGTATGTTTATTCAAGTTGTAAGAACCCGATCTGTTGAGCGGTTTGCTTTGTTTGTTTGGTGACAACAGAGCAACAAGAGCAACGGATAAGGGAGCAAGGAGACGGAACCAGAAGAAAACCACGTCACGATCACAGGCTCACTCTGCCACCTGAGCCACCGTGACGCCGCGTGTCACTTTCTGTTAGACTGTAGTGCACAGTATCCGGCCTGATTCCTTAAAATGTATCTCGCAAAGTCGAACTGCTCCTTCTGTTAGGATGCTGACAGGAATCTCGGCGCCCCTCCCACGTTGCAGGCCCCGGCTCTAAGGTTATCATTGTCATCATCCTTCATGGAGACTCTCCCCGCTGTGTCACCGCTCAGGGCTAATTGTGAGAAATTAAGCGTCACACGTGTGGCTGTGAATAGAACCCAATTAGACTAATCAATTTCCTGTATTACGAATTGCATATGCAACCCACCGGCGCCACACATGCACAAGCAATCAGGTTGGTATCTGTATCCACAAGAGGCAGAAGAATGACAAGGAATGAGAGAAGATGCCTGCCCCCCCCCCAGCCTACGGTGTGTCTGTTTTCCCTCTCAACAGGGACAGGACGTTAGATGAGGCGCAAGCGGCGCTGCGCCATGAATATAAATGGCCCTGGAGTCTCTGCTGTGCCCGTGAGCCCAGCCATAAACTCCGGGAGAGAGAGGCAGCGCAGCCGCCACACTTCCTCTGCCCCGACTTTAGGATCTCATCAGTTAGCCTGCGTAGTACGAGAGCACCCCTCAGGGACCTCTGCTCCTGCTGTATCCCAACATGGGATACATCCGTGCTTGACCCTTTAAAAGTGGTCTGACAGGTCTCTATAAATTTGGCGGGAAAGGGATCATGTGGAGATGCAGCATTGCCTGATTCAGATTGGAATTTATTACTCCTCCTCTCTCATGACCTTGGATAGATTGCTCCAATATCCTGAAGCCTCCGTCCCTCCTCTGCAGTAAATGTTTAACTGCCTCGGATGCCTGTGACTGGTTGTCAGTCAACACACAATACATTTGAAATTGTTGTCTATAATGCATGCATTGCCCTGTATTCTTTTAATTGTTTTGGTCAGTTCTCCCATTTCTTGTTTCCCTCCATCTCCATCCATCTGTGTGTCCTGCGTCCTGTCATGCCTCATCCTCCGAGAGACGGTGAAGATGGCGTGAGGTCTGACATCTTTAACATTTGATTAAGCAGATCGGCGCTAAGTGTTCGCGGAAGAGCTGAGCGGCTGACAAAGCAGCCGCTAACCCTGGGATACAAACCCAGAGGTCGTTTCAGTTTGCCTGCAGGCTGCAAACGCACATGCATACACACACACACACACACGCTAGGACACTGCAGACTCACATGCTACTACAGAGCAGGTTTCCTTAGACAGTCTAACTATTTTACCCATAAAAATATGTTAATGAAAGTAAAATACATCACTTCCTGTGACAGAAAGAAGCATAACAAACAGTAACAATCATGTTATTGTTCAAATATAGTTATAAAAGTATGAAAGTATAACATATACTTATAAAAGCATAAGCCTAGTTATGAAGAGGAATATCAAGAAACATTAAGTGTATGATGTGTGAGGGGAAAAGAGGGATATAAAATGCAATTAACCGACCCTAAGTGCATCTTACCCTCAACAAGGATACATCAGATTTAACAGAAAAAGGAAATTGAAGGTCACTGTGTTCGTGTTACGTATTGACTAAGTCACTAAACTAAAACCATGACTAAGAGAGTGGAAACACTGCATCAGTTTGTTATCATACACAGGTATGATATCAAACTGATGCAGTGTTTGCACTCTCTTAGTCGTCACAGGAGTTTGTGTGTTTGTGTGTCTTTTTCTGGGTGGTTGTTGACTAGGCCTTGATAATCACATTTTCCTCAGCTTCACCAGATTGACAGTTGATAGTGTGTCAAATGTCTGTATAGATTTAGTTTCTTATTGAATTATTCCTATTTTTTTGTGAAACAGCAACAGGAAGTAACCTAATGAGGGTTGGCAGCACATACTTGTCACTCTGAATTCTGTCCTGAAATTAGATGAGATGCATTTTTCAGCACTTCTTATTAAGGAGTAATTTAAATATTGAACAAATGTCTGACACAGCATGATTAAAGATCAACAGATCAGCGGGTTCTGAATATTCTTTAGATTCACTGTTTGGTTTGACTTGTGAGCAAGAAGAAGAGAAGTGGTTGTAAGTAGGGCAGGAGTGATGGAGTGATGAAGACGAGCGGTGCCCCCCACTGCATGAGCCTGTTGTCTGGATGTGATGACAGAGCTGATCGGAGCAGTCCAGTGCCTGTTATAAGGTTTGGAAGTATCCAATAAGAAGAGTAGTAATCCTATACGACAAACTGTTACTGATACACGTATTAAACAGGTCAGATAGAAATGCAGTTTAACACTGTCGATGGATTAGTCGTGACGAGTGGACTAAACGTTGGAAAACCTTGTGACCGGAAAATACATGAAATGGGAAAGTAAATCATCACATGACATGCCACTTCTTTTTAGCAAGTAGCATTATTAGCCTAAGAAAACAGTAAAAGGTAGTATTTCCATTTTGCACTGTTTTGGTTGTTGAGTTAGGATATGTTTGCAAAGTCTGCACTTGATTTGACTTGCAGCCATACTGAAGACTATTCTATAACTGTGTAAATTGGTTTGAAGCCACCTTAGAGTAAAAGTTCAATAAATATTAAATAAGAAGCACGAGCAGTTAAGAGTTTGCGTTTCAGTGTAACAGCACTTTTGAACGTGAGGACATTTTGTCCTGTTCTCACCTTTTCTGTGTATTGTATCAGTTATGGGTCCTCACATGTATAAACCTACAATACTGTATGTACCTTTCCTTCTAAAGTTGGTTTAAAACCATCCTTTTGAGGACCTTTCAACCTTTTGACATTTTAACATTGAAAAGATGTGATATTGTTAGAATGTTTTGATGTTTTTGAGGTTTGAGGTTTTGAGTGTACTAAGACATTTTATTGTTGTTAGGAGTCTTTGATGTTGTAAGTAAATTGTGAAGATGTGAAGACATTTTTGTGCTGAGAAGAGACTTTGACATTGTGACATCTTTACATTTATTCTATATTTTGAGGTTGTGAGGACATTTTGAAGCTTTGAGGATGATTTGACATTGTTAAAATATTGTGACATTGTGAAGAACATTTGATGTTGTAAAGATAATTGTTTGATGTCATGGGGACATTCTGACATTGTGAGGCCATTTTGCTGTTATGAGGCCAATATTGACATTGTAAGGACATTTTGATATTGTGAGGACATTCTAAAGTTGTTTGTACATTTAGAAGACATTTCGACTTTGTGGAGAAATTGTGACATTATGTGGACATTTTGATGTGAGGAGCATATTTTGGCGATGTGAGGATGTTTTGAAGTTGTTAGGAGACTTTGGTCAGATCTTAGAACGTCAAAGGGCTGTTGGAAGAAATTGTTAGAAATAGTTCTAGGTTAGAATAAGGATTAGGATTAGGGTAGGGGTATCGTTATGGTGGGCTAGGGAATGCATTATATCAACGAGAGACCTCAGAACTATGGAAAGACAGGATTGTGTGTGTGTGTGTGCGTGTGTGTGTGTGTGTGTGTGTGTGTGTGTGATGACAGTGGGGAGGGGATGGGATTAGTTGAGCATCTGGTTAAAACAAAACAAATCTGCTTAATCACTGAATGTATCAGCTGTGTTATTGATCAAGCTCCTCCCTCACCCCGAGTAACAGATTCCCTCATCATGTTGGAGTGACGATTGGTTTGTGTGTGTGTGTGTGTGTGTGTGTGTGTGTGTGTGTGTGTGTGTGTGTGTGTGTGTGTCTGTGTGTGTGTGTGTGTGTGTGTGTGTCTGCGTGTGCGTGTGATAGAGAGAGAGATTGCATCGGTTCGCCCGGTCACATGCTGCCTTGTCACATGCATGCACGTGCACACACTCATGGGCGTTCACATCCACTCTGCTACATCCAATTACTGAAACTAGGATATGGTTGACATAACATAATGAAGAGCCATTTTTCACCTGCCTAACTGGGACCACACTGTCTCATCATGCACTCCTATTCATTCACGAGTGAAGCCACTGGAGGAGATGCATGTTTAACCTGCATATGGTTAAACCTCTACCTGTGGTGGAAGAAGATTACAACCCTAAAAAAGGGATGGGGGAGGGGTCCTGAATAAATTGTCCAGGGTCCTGAGATGATTGATGGGGGACAGAAGTGGAAAAGACAATAAACACGAACTGATGTTGTTATTTTCCAGATTTTGGCCCAGATTTTTCTTGTGATTTGCCTGAAGCCTCTACAATATGATTAACTTTATGTATTTAACTTTTGAATAACAATTGTGAATTGACAAGGGGCAGCACGTAGATTTGTTTTATTTAAATTTAGTCTAGGAGCAAGGTGATGTAAAACAATCCAGTATTTCACCAAAGTATTAATTATCGGGGAAAGATTTTTTACCCATCTAAGATTCATCTTTTCATGCACAGGGTAGATTATCATCTAGGTTGGGAACAACCGGGTCCAATTGAATGGGTCACTGACCCCATGCAGGTGTATAGACAACTGAGAGTGTTTATGTTTGTTTTGCTTTGTATTTGGGTGAACTGACTCTTTAATATGAATCAGGGGTAGACTGACATTTTAAAGAGTTTCAGTTGTAAAACAAATCAGACCTCATTGATATCGGTCCCCATCGATCAATCTGTTCATTTATTTACAATTAATGTTTTCTATAATTAGAGTAATAATATACTATACTATATTTATTTTTTCATAGCACCTTTCAAAGGGACCCAAGGGCACTTTGAGTTAATCAAATGTTGGACAATGACCACCGAGGTAGGAAAGGGATGTTGGGACGTCCCAGTGGATTCCTCTCCTCACTGCATCATTGTCGCTTCTCTTTCAAGCCAATCAAACGTACAGACCTTCCCCTGGTGTGTGACCTCTCTGTTATTAAAGCAGTTTCCACACTCCAACACTCGATAAGCAAAAGCCCATACACATTATTGCATTTAGTAGCTTCTAATTTTCATTATGAAATAGTGTGGCACTTGGTATAAACACGTCTTTTTTCCCGTTGCCCTTGTTTTTGTTGTGTGCCCTGTGTATGATTGATTTCCAGGGTTAATTCCAAAGGACCTACATCATTTGGGTAGCCATCAATATGAGCAATTTATGAAAGGCACTTTCTTTCACTTACAACATCTTCATTGTCTCACACTGAATCGGGCTTCCAGTTTACCAATTCAAGTCTCATTCTCATGCCTCAAAAAAGGAAAGAGAAAGCATAAAACCTATTCTCTATTCATTGAGCTAAAGTGCTAGAACGGATCCTTCAGTAATTACAGGAAACTCTCATTCTCTCACATCGTCAAAAGTCACTCTTCAGTGGCAGTGCAATTCCCCCCTGCAGCCACAGCAGCAGCAGCCGCAACAGCAGAAGCAGCAGCAGCAGCAGCAGCAGCAGCAGCAGCAGCAGCAGCATCATCCCAGGTCTGATGGGCAGCAGGTATCAAAGCCCCTCTCTAACTGTTTACAATGTCGCATCGATCTGCTCAGCTTAACACCCCCCCACCCTCGAGGAAGCTCGGCGAGTTAAAGCAACAGTTACAGACACCGCGCTCACCTACGACAGCCACAAAAGCCTAACACAGCGTGCTGCCTGCTGCCGCTGCTCGAGCATCCTGTCGAGTCCTGCTTCTGATCCCATCCTCTGCGCTCTGATAATTCCTCTGCTGACAGGGCTGGAGGAGGAAGAGGAGGACGAAGGGGGGATGCTACTCAAAACTACAACAACACCTCCAAAACAAGTAGTCTCCAAAGAAGCAGAAACATTTCAGCCTCGATCACACTCATCCCTCAAAGTGAAAAAAAGAGAATTTCAGAGCTGTGAGCCGACAGGTGAATGATGTGATGAATGAGGTGATGACACATGGAAGTGCAGCACTAAGTGGTAGACGAGTGGGATTCGTTACCTGTGATGGCAATCCACATCCAGCCCGGGCTCAGCACCACTCATCCCGTGTCTACAGCTTCAGCTGTCCTGTTCCTCTTTTTCTTTTTTCTTCCCCCTTCTTTCCTTTCTCTCCCCTTTGGCCCTCTTCTTCTCTTCCCTCTCCCTTCTTCGTGATCTCCCTCCTCCTTTCCTCTTCCTCTCCCCGCACTTGTTTGAGTCTATTTCAGTAGCAGCAACAGAGGAGCCCGCTGCGACGGTGGCATGCTTTCCAGCACTTTGGCAGAAGGTCACATTATCACTCGCTGGTAAAAAAGGCTGAGGAGGGGGAGGTGGAGAAGAGGAGCAGGAAGAGGAGGAGGAGGAGAATTGACGGAGTGATGGAGGGGGATCGAATCGAGCAGGTGCCGTAGGAGAAGAATTAGGTAAAGGAGCAAGGAAACAAAATAAGAAATCGTCCGCAGTTCCCCTTGTTTTCTTCGCTGAATGTTCCAGGTTAGAGTTAAAAGTTTAGACATCTACCTGAGTAGAGGATTTTCAGGTGAGATGTCCCAGAATGCTTTGAGTGGAAATCTGTGAGCGTGCATATTTGTCTGTAAAGCAAGTGCCTTTTTAAGTATTTTCAGCAGCTGCCCACCTCAGGGGGAAATGATAATTCCTGTCTTGGCCGGAGAATGAGATTTCGGGAAAGCTCCAAAAGCTGCCCGAAACTTACACCACGCTCTAGATATCAGCACAAAACAAATCCTCAACGTCCAACTCCTCAGTCTTGTCCCCTTTCACTGCCCAGTTCAGGAAGACGCAGACGTGCTCCATCTTTTCCCCGAGACACCTGTCCACACTGTGACTCCCCATCTATCACAGATCCTGCAGGGTGACCCCTAAGCCTTCATTTCCCAGCCTCCATTCTTCCTCCTCTTCTGGTGTGAGCAGCACTCTCACGGCTGCTCCATCAAACTCAGACCCGGAAGAAATGATCCAGCTGCCCGGGACGAGGCTTTCAGGGGCCTGCGACAGATGGTCAGAGCGAGGGGACAGATGTGAGGCAGCCGCTGGAGTTTGAAAATACCTTCCTAAAAGAAAGGGGATCCGCCACCTCCCCCCTCCCTTGAAACACACCTTGTCTTTCCGTCTTTAGTGAACTGCTCTAGTCCCATTTGTCTTTTCTCTGTCTTCTCCTACCTGGGCCCCTCCATCCCTCATCAGCAGAGCTTTCACTCTGTCTGCGCTGGCCGGCTGTAATCCTGACTCCTACACTCTGTGTCACAGGAAGGGCTTGTGAGCTCTAATCATTATGTAGTAAGGATTTATCCTCTCATTCTCCCTCCCCTCCTCTCCGCCGTCCTCCCTCCGCCCCTCCCAGTTTATTTCCCTCCCTCCGCCGTTTCGAGAGCCGGCCGCCCTACAACTCTCAACGCACACAGCCTCTTTTGTAGCCATCACCGTGTAACACATCACTGCTCCTCACTCCTCCCTAATACCCATTTGTTTGTCAGCTCATCCTTGTTTCGTCTGTTACGCTTCGTCTCTTGTCTCTCCTGCTGCAGCTCGCCTCAACAGGTTTGTCCTTGAAATGTTCTCTGGGACAAACAGGGTCAGTGCTCACCATTTTATCTCCGTCTCTTCTGTAACGCATCTGTGTCTATAAAGTTTGTCCATGAGGGTCTACGGGTGTGCATGTTCGGCGTTAATGCACTATATGTGTGTTTATTTACTCGAAACTTGACAGATCCTGTATGCGATATTTCAGTATCACACCTCATGTTGTCCCATTATTAAAGCATCACAGTGTAACTTGTACTGAGCAACAGCACCCTCTGCAGCCACAGGTGGTGAAGTAGTTTTCATGTAGAGAAAAAAAAAGGTGTACAACTGTTGACCGTATAACTCTGACTGCATAGTTCCTCTCAATGACCTGAAGCACAACTGAACACTGGATATATCCCATGATCCCCGGCTTCCTGAACAAGAGGAGCTGCCAATCTAAAACAAAAATTTACATCAAAATCTGTTTAGAATTCCTCGTATTTTAAGTTTCCAGATGAACAAAGTTACATGGATCAACAAGATACATTCGGAAGTGGGCATGAAAGAGGAAACTTCTTCGTATTCCAAGTCAGTGAAGCATCAAATATCATTTTAATCAAGCGGCTGTTTCAAGCTCAAAAAGTTGCATAATGTTGCTTTAACATGAAATTCCACCATAGTCAGGTCATAGTTAGTCCACCAGAGGGCGATGAAAAGTTTGTCCCGCTCAGCGCAGACCAAAAGTATGACGAATGTGTCATTCCAAACCGACATGCTTCAATCTGCCTCCGGTATATGTCAGAGTTGCAGCAAGTAATCTTAAGTGATGCAGTCTGGCCCTGCATTTTCAGTTCACCCCAGGGCTGTCCAGACCAACAGGCCAGAAACAAAAAATGTCTTTATGGACCTGGCAGGTTTATTGTTTATTGGAAACAGGTACTATTTAAAAAAAGAAATATTGAAAGGTGTAGCGTTAACACGTTTTGCTCAGTAAAGAAAGTAACAAAAAAGCATGTTGATATTAAACAGTTGGTCCACCAAAGAGACCAGAGAGCAGTTCAGTAGAGACCAGAGAGCCATCAAGATGAAAATGAAGCCCCAGTGTATTGATCCCCCCCCCTAGTGGCTGGCTGCAGTATAGGTCATAAACCCAGCCTCCTCCATGTTAGCAGTTGGAACCTGGACCAAAGTAAAGATCTAAGCATGCTATACATCAATTAAATTTATTCTCAAAGATGGTTTCTGTCATTTTATGTAATTCTTCTCACGCTGAATTTTGTTGAAGTGTTCACGTTTCTAAGTTTTCGTTTTAATTATTTGATGATCATAATGATCATAATCATCAAATCAAAATCATCAAAATCATGATTGACAGATAAGACTGATTCCTGGTTGGTTGAGTGCATGTATCAACGGGATCTCAGTACCATGGCTCCACGTCATGGGCACAAGATGGAGAAGTCCTGAAAGCGTGAAAATGATACATCCCACAACAATATACAGTTTATATTGATCAGTAATCATTTGGAAAACAAATATTCATCCAAAAATTGTAATCTTCATTTATCTATACTGGCCTCGCAAATCTAGTACCTTTTAGGCTTAAATGAACCGTACCTGTATAATTTCACACGTTTGTTTGTATTAAGGGGGAAACAAGAAACCAACTTTGATTTATCAATTTACATCAGGAAGCAGAGTGGATTCCTCGTAATGAGTCCTTTCTCTTTGTTTCCTCTCGAGCCTGCTCTTTAAAATCGACCGATTCTCCTCTTCTCATCTGATTTCTGGTGAATAATTATTCAATTAGTTCCATCAATAAGATTCTTGGCATAATAACTACAGGAGCAGAGCCAAAAACCCGAAACTGCTGGACTTCCAGCTCTAGTTTGTTGTTAGCGAGGACATTGTTTAATTTAAGAAAACTGAATAGTTTTTTTTTCCCTGTAGGTTCAGGGAATTCAGAATATAAACATTATCCTCCAGCCTCTCATAAAGGATTGAAAGAAATTAAATGAATTAATTAGATATCCAACTATTATAATAATATCTGAAAAGGTTAAACATTCATTTGAATAACCTGAGTTCATAATTCGCCCACTTTATGGCCTGTTGCTGTATCAACAGTGAAATGTTTGGAAAATGTGTGAGTGAGTCCATGTGAGCAAAGATCAGGAAAAGGTTGAGCGAGCAAGTCGATGGGTCGATGACGTTTCTAACATGCAACAGATAATAAAATATGAAAAATCTAAATAAAGAATATGAATGTCTCAGGATAAACAAGAGGAGCCATATAATAAGATATGTTGGAAAGTTAGTAATATTCAGGACTTTGAAGAGTCAGAGATTTAGGATTCATATATCATACCCGGGCACCATCCCTCGCCTGGATGTTTTGGACATTGCTGTGAATGCATCTGACACTGACAATCTCTTGCTGCATTCTTCAAATGTGAAAAATAAATTTGGTAAAATGTTTGGATCCAATTTTCTATGTCTGAACATAGGCCTGAGTGAAGGATAGATATGGAAGGAAGCTCCTACGTGCTGAAAATGATAATTGCTGTTTACAATTATCACATGGCCTTCTCATTGAGAATTATTACATTGACAATTATAAATATCCATTACAAAGGAGCTAAAATGCAACTGCTTTGACCTTGGTGGATATTGGCTGCTTGCCATCCAACAAATGCTCATTTAAACGTCTATCCTCTCAGCTCAGAGCCTCAATGCTGTCGTCTCCAGAATGTGTAGGGTTAAAGAATGTTGAAAGGTCACGCTACAATCCACTGCATTACACAGCCGGAGAGACCAGTGCAGGATTTCTGCTGGTGACTCACATCTCTGTCTTGTTTCCTCAAGTCTCAAACTTACTCCCGCCCAAATGATGGTTCCAGAATTCCTGTACCTGTGTCGCAGCGCCCATTTACTCCACTTCCAGGTAACATTTGTAATATTTCATTGCCAAGCTGAAAACCATGTCCCTCACAAGGGCAATTGGAAACTCCTCCCGAGCAAAAAAGGCCATTAATCATAATGTTTTTCCCCTTGTGAAACAATCTATGGGAAAAAAATTAATTCCTTTCTCTTTGGCAGGACAACTTCTGTGGGATTTTACAGGCCTGTCAGGGCCGAGATGTGTCAGCTACACCATATTTGTTTCTCTGAGGCCGATGTTGGAGGCTGGGCAACGCGACCTGAATCTATCCCTGGACTGTGATAAATGTCCATGAATCCCCTGCTTGTGATCAACAGCTTATAGAGTTGGCTTTCCTGGATCAATTGGTGATCGATAAGGAAAACAGATGGGACTGTAAAGCAAGAGACAATTACTTGTCAGCTGGAGCTGGGAGGTTTCTTTCCTCAGGTTTGTGATCGTTGGAGGAGATAACGGCTTCTACCTTCCAGTGTCCGTCGAGCACATGATCCACAATGTGTCTAAATAACTCATTCAAAAGAAATATGAGGACTGGATTCAGGTTTTTTACTTACTCAAGGCTCTCAAATCTATTTATTACCTCTTCAATGTGTCTTTCTGAAATTTAAAAACAAATATTGTGACTGCAACATAAAAAGATAAATATATTTTGTAGACCTTCGATTACAGTTCACATCAAATAAACCCAAGCGTGCCGTAATTACTATTTATTACTAATTATTTCATAAAATTTTATTTGCATACTGCAAGATCACGACATACATTAATCCAAGGCACCAAGTGTTGCAGAGACTTTCGAATATTTAAGAGCCCAGACTCAGTGTCGGAGGTCTTGACTGGTCACGTGAGCGGAGACAAATGGGTGTGAGGTGGCTGGAAAGCGCGGTCGGTGACTACAGTAAGATGTTTGAGAGTTTGCTGTTAGTGGAAAATAAAGAATCAGTGAGAACCTTTGTGTATTTGCTTCTCCACTGTTTTCATGGCGTTGCCGCTGGGAGGGGCTAACATCGAAAACATTAGTCAAACACTGTCTCGTCTTTTGTTGCTTCACAAACAGTTTCTTCTTTTGATGACATCTGTAAAGTGGATTTATCAGAGTTATTCTAAAAGCCTTGATTATTAATGTAAACTCTGGCACATTGCTCTGATAAGGCTACAAGAGCTTCTCAGCTGAAGTTACATGGACACACTTCATTTTTATAATTTAACCCTCAAACTGACTTATTCCAATAAACAGTTTAATTGTATTTATATAATTGGTTTTGTCTTTACATTTGTGTGGTGTACAATGGATGTAACCTCCTACATCAGAATTATGCTTGGATGCAACAACATCTGGGATAGGCAAGCAATCTTATTTCATTACACTTTTTGTGGGTCAGTGTGCGCAACATGGACATCTCTAAAATAAAAATAAAACGTATGTGCTAACAATAATCCACTTTGATTGATTTTAGTAGAAGACTTGGAAACATTACCTGTTACATCTCAAATGAGATAGTATGATCACTGATCTACCTTCTATGGGGACAAGCGGAAAAAGTGGCCTCAGATAACATACACTGCCACTATTGTTTCAGAACGTATTGTTAGCCACTGGAAATGAAAACTCTGCTAAAGCCTCTTACAAGACGTAATATCCATATCACAGTAGTGCTCAAAATGCAAAGTGCTGAAGCTCCACAGACGACAGCTAACCCAAAGAATATTTCAAAATAACGAAAGGGAGAAGACCAGCAGGAACAGCGTTGAGCCGTTTCCCCGGTGAAGCAGGGAAGGGTGGGATGTATTTGTTTTGAAATATCGACAGTCGCTCCTCAGAATCACTAAGTCCATCTTTAAGCTCAGGAACGAGGCTCAGCATCAGACTCTGACCAAACCAACAACAAAGGCAGAGTGTTAGAGAGGAGGTAGAGTAAAGTCCATGAAGGTGCAACATGTCATCTACAGTGCTGTCACTACTGCAGAACAGTAGCCTCTTTGAACGATGCCATGTTTGATCATGTTTACATATTACGCTAAATCTGAAGCTACTCTGTCTGCCCCCTAGAGGAAATATCATGGAATCACTCAGGAACACATTTGGTACGCAGACAAGTGGGAATGCTTTAAGTCTTTGGTGAAAAATATGGCATATCAATACTTGGTTTGAGGGTATTCCAGTAAATACATTAAATGCTTGCGTTCACAGTGGTAAATATTTCAAATAATAATCTAACGGATTTACTGACAGAACTGGACATTATTTTAGAGCCGTAATGTTACTTTATATGAACCTGTGTCGAACTCTTCTCTGACAAAACCTCCTCTAACTGCCTGCAAACTGTTGGTGTAAACTGTTTTCCATGGTAAACTCTGAGGCTGGGGCTGAAGCAGGTGGGCAGAGTGAGGAGGAAGTAACACATGTCAGGGACATATGCTCTCTCTCTCTGTGGCCTGGCCGTCCTGCTTGACTGGACAATATGGCAGAGAGGCACATCTGACCCAAAATAATATCTGTCATGTCAACCGTTGCCGAGGCTCAAACTCCTGGCATTTGCAAACATGCTCTCCCCATTTTCTATCTGGGTTTGCTTGGAGCTATTTTCAGACGTGTTCCTGTGACTGAGGCGAGGAGGAAAAAAACAGCGTGGTAAAAGGCCAAACTTGGCCCTCGTAGATCCCAAGAGGGAGGCTGGATTTATCCTGCTCCGTCTCCAAGTATTGACCAGTGCCATCTCAGCTTACACCCTAAAACCGGGGTTCTGTGTTGCACAGAGAGGATTTCAGTGCTTCCTGTCTCCCTGAATCCAACACTGCAGCTTCTGACAACAGAGTATAAATCCACTTCTCAAACATGTCGGCTGTTGAAGAATTTCAATTGGATTTCATACGTTTTGTTTCTCCTCTTTCTAAACCTGAGCACCATGTGCATGGACTTCAGCTCATCACTTTCATTGATTTAAATATTTTAAGATCAAACAAGCTCGAGACGGAAACCAGGTTAAATTTCACGTTTTGTTTCAGATGTCTTGGTTCCATGCAACCATTGCTTCATCAGCGTATACATTGCAATATCTCAGTGAAAAGGGGTTTTACCATTGTTTTGTAGAGGTATTGTTTGTTTTCAGTTGCAGTCAGCGCTCACCTTGGTGATAAATACTGTATGATGTGTGTGGCTTCACAATAAAACATTAGAAAGTGTTGATAACCTGATGTATAGAGGGGCCAGTAGCTGAATTTGAATATGCTAAGTGACCTTTGTTGAAAAAATGCAGACTATTAATGAAAATTGGTTTTAACCTCTCCTGATTTCCTCAAATTTACTAACATCGTTTTTCCTTGGAAACTGTTTTGACCAACAGAAAATGAATATAATAAAAAATTTAACCGACGTTAAAGTTTCAGGTACTCTATGTTTGTGTGTTGACTATTTAAACAGCCCACACAATCAACCCAGCCCTCCCATAATACATACAATGTTAATAAGCAAATTAATAAATGAACACTCACGCTCTGGTCCGCCCTGAATTGTGACTCTGTCATCAAAGTACACGACATGGAGACAGAACATGGAATGGCTTAGGGGCTGGAAATATTGTCCATCAGGGTCAATATTCCAATAGCTTGTTGTTGCTCCTGCCAAAATGAGCAGCCAGGTTTTTTCAATTGTCCCAATACACGCACCTCTCCTTTAATTCTGTCCTCTCATGTATATCTTCCTCAATTGTCAGTTCTAAAAAGCTTGAATGTGGATATTATGTCTTGGAAATGGCTGACAGCATATCTGGTGGGAACTATTTCACTGACATTAGCAGACGTAAATCAACCCTGTCGTTCAAGTGAGGAACGGGACCATGATAACTTTCCACTTTCAGCAGGTAACGTGTCAGCTGGTGGTTGAGAGGAATTAGACGGATCAGGACTAAAGTTCTTATTCTCATCAGATCACTGTCAAAGAGCTGGGACAAAACCTCACTGGCAGAAAACCTTTTTTAGATGTTAAAAAAGTTCAATTGAGAGTGAGCATGATGAGAAAGCACAAGCCCCAAGAGAAATGGTTTAGAAAGCTGCTGTGCATGCCTCATACCCGTGTCAATGGTTATTACACTACAACGGGTATGCTCGAGCAGATTAGGGGCCTAAAGCAGAGCGAAGTCATTTAAAGATTATATAGAATGATATGTTATAATGATCTCAATATCATCCTAAACGACCAAAACAAATCTGTTTAAAATGTTCATACTTCATTCTTTTTACGGCTAAAATTGCCTTGGGTTAAATTGACCCCAAAGAACAGTGATGTGTACACTGTATACAGGTTAGTGAAAAAACATGATCATGTCAATTTTATTGTTGTCCCAATTAAATCAGTAAAAGTGATCCAAAACAAATGATATCAATGATTTACTTACTTCAGACACTCAACATTGAATTGGGTGACCAAAAAGAGAACAGCCACAATGGCTTGATCACCCCTAGTGGCTGGATGTGGTATAGGTCATAACCAACACAAATTTTAAATACACGTCCAATACAAACAAATAACATCAAATGACAAAATGGCAGCGTTCCTCTCTAGTATATTCTGGCTTCATTTCTGGATAATGGGATGTAATTGAGACCTGTCAACCATCTTTATTTACAGGCCTATGGTCTGTTATTGAAAGCAAAGTTCAGAAAGCGAAGAAATCACATGCATTCTATATTTTAAATTCAAATACAAAAATCTATGTGTGTGATTTTATCCATACTTGTGTTTATTAAATGTCTGAATCCGGATTTGTAAAGTTGTCGGATAAACATTAAAGATTGAGCAAAAATAAACCTGACGGCTACAGCGAAAAGACGGCAATACACCATCAGCATTTCAACATACATGAGGGACAGGGTTGTAATCTCCAGGTAATTTCTCTAGCTTGAAGTCATCTTGAGGCGGTGTGTGTCACTCACCTCCTCCTCTTGGCGGCCGTGTCTGAAGCTGCTGAATGTCATAATGCTGTCTGTTTTTTTTTTCTCTCCTCCTAGCAGCCAGCGGCGCTTCGGGTTGAACCCGGACACAACCTGTCATGCCATTAAGAGTCTGTGGGTCTCTCTGGGACCTCATGCCAAACTTAGACCTGTTGCCTGATGGATGCAGTCACCGCAAACAACTCGTCGTTGCTGCTCAGGCTAGCGATCTTTTTTCCATTCCAAAAAAAACAAGAAAACAAAAGTGATGAAAATGAGGCTCAGCTGTGTTTTTATTCAGCTTGTCGTGCTGTCAAGTTTACATGTTCACTTATCTCGTATCTACCACCTGCAGCTGAGCTTAGCTTGGCTCTGTAAACACAGCTGATGTATCAGTGTCTTCAAATCTCCATCGTTGTCAAACATGCCCCGATGGCAGACACATGCCGCTGTTATCCTGTAGCTCAGATTTACAAACATGACGGCAGAGACGTTTGCAATCCAAACCCATTAGACGAGCTGTCACAGACGTGTTGCAAGTTCCAAGCCAAGTTATCGGATGGAGCCAGGAATCTGGAATATCAACACGACATCAGTTCTTAGAGCCTCGATTTGGAGAGGGGGGAAATCTGAGCATAAGGAATTCAAAAGGCAAATAATGTGAGAAGGAGCAACAGGGTGATGATCAGGGGTGGACTGGGACAAAAATTCAGCCCTGGCATTGTCTGTCCAGACCAGCCCACTACATTATCAACGGACACCACATAGAAGTCCACAAATCTTGCGGCGTCTTCTCTCATGCATACTACTGTTACCACCTAGCTCAAAGATGGCAACAAAATGGGAGGCCACACACAAACCTCTCAAGCCAAAAGTACATTTATTTAACTCAAAGATTTAAATCAAGATAGCTCTAACTACGTAGTGGGATGTGTAAAATATGTTACGCGTCAGTGGTGTTAACAGTGTTTGGATGTGTGAAAATAAGGTGTGATGTATGTTGTAAGGTGCAGAAGCAAAGACAAGGCTGAGGGCCCCATGCCCCTGGAAGCAGCCTTTAGATCTGCAGCTGAAGCCCAGCCCAAAAGGGCAGGCCCAGGGTGAGTGCCAGCTCTACCTGTGTCTGGAAAACAACTCCTCAGGCTCTCACATGTCAAGTGGTCAACCTGAGAAGGACATGGATACATTATAATGTCTCTAATCATCACAAATTAAGTATGATTTCATAAAACATAAAAAATGATAAACTCACCAGACTAGAGGAGACTCAACAGACAAACTTTGGTACAGTGAAGGCAGAGAGTGGAGGCAGACAGAGAGCAAGTCCTCGAACATGGACAGAGGGGGAACACCTCCTCAGGCTCTCACATGTCAAGTGGTCAACCTGAGAAGGACATGGATACATTATAATGTCTGAAAAATAAAGAAAATGTTTTCCACTGTCCTGCACCTAGAGTTGAGAACTTTTTGGATGTGTGTTTCTTTTAAAACCTTTTGAAAATTATTATAATTATGAAGTATGAATTTATACATTAAAAAATACATGGTAAACTTACCAAATTCTAACAGTGGTCCCAAATGTCCACATATAAAACAGACGGAGAACGACTCCTCAAATATATCACTACAACCTGTAATGGAGAATAATTGATAATTTAGTGTACATGATCACACCATTAAGGATCAACACATAAGCACTCTCATCTCTATTTACAGCTCAGAAAGTTTACTGTTGCTATGGCAACCATAAACGACGTTAGCAGCTCTTAGCTAGCTTAGCTAAATCATCTGAACAATAATAACCCATAATATCACAAATCGGCATATTAAAACAAAATCAAAAACGTTTTCTACTTTGTTTTGGACATGTCTAAAAAATGTAGCCTAGCCAGCCCCAGGCCAACGTTACTTAACATGTCTGCCTCCACTCGCTCATCATTGTCGAGTCCTCCTCGCTCGTCTCCCGGCGCACCTGCTGCTGCTGGGCTGGTGAACCCGGCACCAAACAGGTCCGTCAGTTTGCCACATTTAGCAGCCTCCACCTCCAGAGACTTCAGCTTTTTTTCCCGATGCTTCTCAGCGCCACCCGGGCGTTTTTTACTCTTATTATCCATTTAAAGTTTCTGTCTCAGCAGCAGCCCGTCCCGCGACTCCCCCCGCCAATGCCATGATGTCCCGCCCCACCCTGGTTTGTGTTGTGATTGACAGCACTGTCAGGGCTCTCTGAGCCTGTCAGCCCATGATTGATTTACAATGACAAACAATAGACCAATAATATGTGTCGATGCTGGCAACACACTGCTAGCCCTCTGTAGCCAATTGGCCGGCCCAATTGGAGGGAATTTAGAGAGGAAGAAGAGAAAAAAAAACAATAAAAAAAAACATAGCGGACCAGACCGGCCCACATTGGGTCAACGGCCCACCGGGACGATGCCCGGTATGCCAGATGGCCAGTCCACCCCTGGTGATGATGCTTCCTTCTGGTCAAGCAGACAGGAGATAGGTGTCTCCTGCAGGTGTAACACAAACACACTGTGTGGTCAAGACATAGACCTAAGTTTTAAATCATTCTCAAATTTAAAATGTGTGAAATCTGAAGCAACAATACATTTCATGCCTGACTTGTCTCTAGTAACATGTATAAGTACACATTTTTGAATAGTTGCCCACTGAAACTAAACATAAGTAGTTTCTGTGTTTTAACTACTATTATTTTTCACATTATATCTTTAATTATTACATACTAAATTTCTGAATCGCTGGCTCCCAACCAAACCACTGAAGATAGCAACCAAACTTCCACAGTTTCCTGTATATTCTGTTCACATTGTATACAACATTTTTTATATTTTTATATTTACTTGTATACTGTTTATATCTAAAGATATTCACTTATTTACTTTTACTGGTGTGCCTACTTTTGCCAATAAATGATTATTTTATCTAATCCCGAATACAAAGCCTAGATTGATCTTTATTTATGTACGGGACAGACCATCCATAAGATCACATTCCATGCACTCAGTATTAAAAATGTAAGATAGCTTTATGGTGGTTTCAAATACTGTGGTTTTAACAATACAATCAAAACAATATAGTATAGAAATCCTCACAAACTAAGTGAAATTGAATAATTTACATTAAAATCCAGGCTGTTGATTAAAACGACAGTACAAGATGAATATTAGATCCGAAGTCTTTTCTTTTTTTTGGAACCCTGTGCTATGACAGAGCTTCAGGATGCTCTCAGCAGGTGAGCGTCACTTAGCACCACCCCCGAGACATCACACACATGCGGCGGCTGAGAAGCGTGTCCTCAGCACCCGTCCACTGGGCAGCTGCTCTCACCACCAGTCAGTCAGCGCCCTCTATAGGACGCTCGGAGTGCCAACCTGTCACCATTCCAACACTGCTTGCTCCACATCTTATCCACAAGCTTCACCCTTTACCACAAAAAGTAAAGACATCGAAGAATTTTAAATCCCATATTCAAACAGCACCAAACGCGCTGCACTGTTTTCCAGGCTCTGGCTGCGGGGCATCCACCTGCATGGACCTTTTCTTGGCTTCGGCTCCACGAGGGCAGCCTTGCCAACCAGTCCCATAATCCACAGGGTGAATAAAAATGGATTTGGCTGGAACAGACGCCCAGTAAGCTGCCTTAAACCAACAGGCAGGATCGTCCACAGCCCGGTCTCTCATGTGCATCCTCCTTTTTTATGGGTCACACGTGGTCACACCTGCAAGTGCTCTGAACATGTTAACAGCCGGACAAGTAAGTCCACCAAAACATGTCAAGTAGAAAAAACAGACATTCATCATACTGCAGTTGAACTGCATCTTCCAGCTCAGACAGAGTGAGGTGATCAATGCCTATTCATGGGTGCACTAACCACTCCAGAAGGATTGTACAGGGGAGAGAAGCAGCAGGACTGCAAGTGTGAGTGGAGGACGGAGGCTGTCGGAGTGAGCGAGTGTTCTCTCTCTGGCACGATGCTCGCTCCCCTCTCCGTCTCCAGAGGCCTCGGACAACAGACGGGGTCACAGCGAAGCCACATTTTAAATCCGGTGTGCAGATGGACACCAGTAGTGGTTGTAAATCCTCAGCGCCTTGGCACCAGGCGAGTGCAGAGAGCAGGCCTGGCCCGATACGTCATCAGGTCGATATTCCTGCTCTGCTGTGAATCACATGTCGGACACTTTGATCTGTCTGCTTTTCCTCTGATATCTGAGGGAAGAGAGTGCCTCTGTTTGATATACACGTGTTTACTCTCTGAGATTCTGCTTGGGCAGGGGTAGGCAACCTTTACTATCGAAAGAGCCATTTTGCACCCTCTTCCCCCAAGTTAAATCTGTCTGGAGCCGCAAAACATATTTGATAACTCAGGTTATAAAGTTATATATATAGTTATACAATATACATAAAAACTATAGTTTGTCGCATTTATTAAATTATAGAACGACAATAAATCAAACTGTAACAGGTAAAAAAAATATGCCTGTTACAAAAAAGGAAAACACCATACTCTTATGAAGAGGAGAACAAAATAAATGTGTAGGCCTACTTTGAAATAAATGAAACACAGAACAATGCTTTTTTTTCGCTCATCTACAGCTTGGTACTTTAACAGATGCTGTGTGCTTGCTCTGGAAATGTCTTTAAACATTACATTTTTTGTTTGCTAATACCTCGCCACATATCAAGCACACAGGTAAGCAAGCATCGTTGGCAGTGAAAGCAAATTAATCTGTCCACGCAGAATTAAACTCTCTATTTTCCTCACAGACTTTGATTTTTGGGGATTTATCCATGGTTAGTTTACCGAGGCTGGGGGTCTGAAACTGTAGATTAGCGACGGGACGTAATAGGATGTGACGCATATTTTAGTTGACGAAAAATGTTAACAAAACGTGAGAGCAGGTCAGACTGGAGGTGGACACAGAAACTTAAGCTCGGTACAAACCATCTGCTCTGATCAAGAAGCTGCGGCGCTGATCTCTGAGCAGCTGTGACCAGAGAAACTCTGTGTTTTCACTGTTTCCACTGTTAAGAAGCAGCTGGTCAGTCACTGAGCGGCTGCTTCATGTGAACGACCTCTGATCTCACGTTGACTCTGAGCGTGTGAGTGGGGCGGGGGGCGGAGCCCCGGGGCCTGTGTGTGTGTCCGCTGTCTGGGATCACCCACACACACATATTCGACCGCTCCTGGTATTTCATGACGGCCTGATACGATGATGATTTAAAAAATGAACGTGAACGTGACGTTCACTCACGTTCATCATATGAAAACTGATTCGTTTAGCTTACCGTTCGCGAAAAATATGCGCAACATGCACGACACTTTACAGGGAGCCAATGCAGAGGGGCTGAAGAGCCGCATGCGGCTCCGGAGCCGCAGGTTGCCAACTACTGTGCTTGGGAAATTATATAATGCCTCACATTTGTTGATACCTCTAAGCCTTCTCAAGAGACTTGTGTGGTGTTCACGCCTGATTGTTGTTCATGTTGGTGTAAATCATTCCTCTTCTCACTTCAGTCTATATTTACACCCTGTTCTCACGCTGGTATCAATTCAATCTCACTTCTGCTAAAAGTGCACTTCAGCAGCATCAGCACTCTATACTTGCTTTCGATTCTTTTGGCTGTAACAGATTGAGTTAATTTTGGGAACGGGTAACGATGGCAGGATTTAAATAGAAGATCTCTCACTTCTCTTTTTTAGCCTGCTAATGGAGTGGAGCAGTGGAAATAATCACTCTATTGTGTGAACACGTCCTGATGAGGACACGCTGGTTAACGTGTGACACGCAAGCACATGACGTGACAACATGTCCTGAAGCCTGTGAATGTTTCCCAACCGGCTGGATCATAATGCGTCAGACTACCTTTAAGCAACCAGCTTTCAGCCAAGTCAGCAGGCCGCTCCCGCTGTTACACATGAAGCACCGAGGCAGGAAGAAAAACTGGCCCGTGTGACACTCACTCCACTCTGGACGGCTTAATATGATTGTGGTTTAATACCCATTACAAGAGTATGGAGGGCCCAAACTCACCTTCCCTTTTTCAACCTATTAGGGAAAATAATGACAAGAATCCTGGAAAGAGCTGCGCTATTAATGGAAACAAAAGTGCTGGGCTTGACAGAAAAGGAGCTCTAGCTATAATTTGTGGGATTAGGTGCACATGCTGCTGATGACCCTCAGCCTTCTGGGTAATACAAGGTCAGGTGGGAAATGGGCGATCTTAGAGCTGGCCAATAGAAACCTCTATTGCACAAGGCAATAGGGCGGCATATAGATGGCAACTGAGACAGATGGAGAAATTAGTAAATGAGGCTGAGAAGGAAGAAATGCAAGAAAGGAAAGGAGGAGTGAGAAGAGACAATAATGATTTGGTAATCATGCTGTAGACTTGCGGCTAACGGTTGTTTTCAGTATTAATTAATCTATCTAGCAAAACTAATTTCCCTAAGACACACATCCACGTGGATTTTTTGTCCGACCATCAGACCAGATTCATGAATTATTCCAAATTCAATATAAAAAATCTGGCAAATCCTCAACTAGTCACAACCATTGTTTGATATTTTGGCTCAAGAAATGACTGAAAAGAGTCAGTGACAATCAAAACCGCTGTTAATTTAAGTGAGACAACGACAAATCTAAATTTTTCTCAATAAAAAAACAGTATCAGATTTTCAAGCTTTAAACATATTGTTTCACCCCCCCAGTCAATGTTTGTTATGGAAAGTAAATTCTTCTTGGCTAGATGGGAGAGAGAAACACCTTCATGTGAGTGTTACCAAGCAACAATGTGTGAAACTATCTCAGCATCATGGAAACTGTCTTATAACATGGACCCAGATTCAGACAGAGAAGAAGTTAGAAGAAAACATACAATGCCATCATGACTTATTACATTTATATGTTTCAAGATATCATGTACATTTTCACGACTTGCTATACTTAAACATTTGTATGACAATAATAACTATACTACCAGCATTTTATAACCTATAATGTCATGCCATTTGTATGACTAAGTTTTAGTAAACTAGAGCATGACAAATGACATAGCATAGTCAGACATCAGCAATGTAATGAAATAGTTAAAGTGTAATGAGACATAAAAATGTCATGAAATGCCTAAGTAAGTAAGGCATCAAGGTATGATTATTGTAAGGCATAAACATTTTTGTATTTAAGTCATATTATATTGAGGCATCAACAATATTTTGAAAATATAAAAGCATAGTAAGGCCTTGCAAATCTCATGCAAATGTAAAAGTATATAAGGCTAAAAAATCTCGTAATTTGTAAGGTATCCAACATATCATAGACAAGTCATATTATATTAGGTAAGTCAGAATGTGATGTAGAAGATTCTCATCTAGGTCATGGAATCTTCAGGAGTTGTACAAGTGTACTTTCAGACTTTTTACTTTTTGTCTTCCAAGAGGCATTGGGAGTTTTTAGGTATTTAAACTCTGCTGGTCTTTAGTCATTTTAAGTCATTATATATGATGTTGTAGTTTTTTTAAGAAACTGTCTCCTGTGTGAAACTGTCTCCCGGGTCGGAAGCTGCAGCATGTTTTACATTCAGGGGGTTTTCTTATCGTACAACATAAAGTACAACATTTGAAGTGCATTCATAAATGTCATTCCTCTTGTCAAACCTCTTGAGCTTCATCCATTGCACAGTTCTACTGCAGGAGAGTTTCATTGGCTTTTCCTGGTTTGAAAAATGAATTAGTGTTGGAGTTAATCATTAGTGTTTACGTAACACTTCCTGTAACTGAAGCAAAATACAAAACATTGCTTGTGAATGATGTGTGCATTGTGTACTTCCTGGATGTCCACATCACTGAGGTTGGGCATTTAGGTCCCTCTTCTGGACAGGCAGTGTAATTACTGCACGTTGGATTATATCACTCTCTATATCCAATCTAAATGCTGCCAAGTGTTTAACATCATTTTATGTGAAGAAAATATTTCAACTTTTCTCTCTGAGAAGGTGGGATGACTGATTTTACAGGGGGGGCATGAAATACACTGCTTTAAACCACCGCTTCACAACACAGCTTCTGTTCTCCTCTTTAAAAGCCACTCAGCACTAGTTGTGAATCCAGCGTTAAAGTTCTCCGAGCGAGGTTGGCCGCAGATGGCACTTAGTTGGGCCGAGCAGTGCAGATGGTGGAGTGTGGTGCTGATGGATGTGCTGTCTAAAACTCCAGACAAGAAACCTGCTGGTGCCCCTCTGTCTCAGAAACGGAGGGGGAGGCTGAGGAGGAGAACCTGCAGCCCTTAAAAACACCCGGACCACACACACACACACACACACACACACACACACACACACACACACAATCATCATAATACCTTGTGTGAAAATATATATAGAAAATAGGATATTTGATATGATAGTTGCAAACTTGCAGTATGTTTATAACAACAGTTGATAAGTGTTAATTGGTCAGTCAGCAGCAGCTGTTCTGTCTTCTGTTTCATATAATTGTAAACAAATAAAATTTGGATTTTTCACTCATGACCACACTAAAAAAAATCAATATGAACCCACCATTGCGGGTTTGAGGGAACTTGCAGTAGACATATTTGAGTTGACAGGACAATCAATAATATGAATATAATTTATTACTGTAGAGCTATGTGTAGAGCCTTGAATGCTAAGGGGGAAATATTCACGGAGATTAAAGATATTGGTGTATTCTCACACACAATGTACATAATGTTCATACATGCATACACACATGCATACAACAACCTGCTAAATACAAAGACAAAAAAGAAACAGCACGCACTGGATGCAGACATGCACAAAATGACCATCGGTTATTTGCAGACACATGAATGTTGAAAGGAATTTGCATAGTTTAATAAGTTTTTGTCCGTGTATGCATACATGTTTTTATATTACACTTATTTGCACTTTGCTCAGCATAATATACAATATGTATTATATTACCAGAATAATACAATAATACTGCTCTGCACACTGTGGTTCTCATCAGTGCAGTTTTAAATAGACATGATCCACCAGGTGTGAGTTTAAACTACATGTTTTTCTTTAGTCAGAACAAACACAGACATCATCTTAGGCTCTGGTCATGTAATACTCACATGATACATATTCATGACTTACATTGATGGGACAATAAATACACATTGGAGACCAACACCAAATTACATGTGTAGATATAAATAAAACTATACATTTATATAAAATATACATTAGTTCAATATGACTAAATTAGAACAATTAAAATAGAATAGTTCCCTCTACTTCAGCACCTGCTTATGTTTCACGCGATGGACACAAACATCTACGACATTTTTGGAAACTTTGCTAAAACTAATACATCTTAAGATGCCACTTCTGTATCAAATCCTTATTAATAATAATAATAGAAAACCCTTGAAAGTACGCTTTTTTCTGTAATAAAATCTATATAAGGACATGCAACATTATGTACTTCATTAAATATGATAAGTATGATAAAGGACCTGTCAGAGCTCATAATGTTTGGTAAATACTTTACAGAGGTGTCGAGCTGATGTTGAGTTGAAGTGTGTGAACAAAATACTAGAAACATTTCACAAACAGCACATTACAGTTTGAATGCATTATATTCTGTATCTCTTCAATCAGCAACAGTTTCAACCAAAGCATGTTCACTTTCATTAAAGGAGAATGCCTTGCATATACAAACAGTGCAGGTCAAACTCTGCTGCCCGACGCTGAGATAAATGAGTGTGATATAAATACTTGATTAGACTGAAATGTGTCATCGGCTGGTCTCGATTCAGCTGTAATTCGGCTCATGAAGCGTCTTTGTTAATATCATTTGCTGCTGGAGTCTCACAGGGGAGTCCTGTTCCTACAAAATTGAAAGCGCCTGCAAATATTTGAGCAGTGTCTTTCTTCAACACCTACAGACTCGCCGGTTCTTCTGCTCCCCTCTGCTACATGTGCCGTGACTTGATATATAACGGGTCCTCTCGCCCCTGCTTTGGCTCCAATCCAAGGCCCATTTTTACAGATGGGTTTTACGTTGGCCATTTTAGCAAAGCACCCTCCCCATAAAGCCAAGTGTCTCATCGTCTCATAATTATGTGATTATGGTCAATTGCTGTGGTTGGGGTGACAGATTCTATTCGAGCCCAACAGATGCTTTTATCATGTTCTAGATCCCAATTCGACCTTAATCAACCGTTACATGTGTGAATTAAACAGGGAGATGATATTTCACGCCTGAGGTGAATCAGGTGTCCGACAGGTGCGGGTACGACCGAGTGAAGCTAAACATTTCACTGAACAAAGAGAAGTCGTGGTGAAGCTGAAAAGTGGCGACAGTGAATGCATCCCACCACTTCCTCAGGCCCACGGCAGAAAGGAATTCCACAGATAGATGGTGCCCCCATGTGGGAATTAGATGACATTACAATTACAATGTGGGGACTGGTGATATACATATCGTATCAAAAAGCAAACATTCTTTCTTTTGACACTGAAAGCATGAAACAATGCTTCATAGTTTTCTTTTCACAGAAGACTTATGTTTCCCTCTCATGTTATTCTATATAAACATTTGACTTAAATATATTACGTTTTATTTTTTGTTAAATACTATTTGTCTCCTTTCTTTTTAGTTCTAGGTTATTTGAGGTCTCGTCTTCTTATAGAGTAAAAGCTCAGAAGTTCCTTCTGGAAGGATGCTAACTGCTAACCAGCGACCACCGACAGCTCACAGCAGCCGTGTCCTACTTGCATGCAATAGATACATTCCAAACAGATGGAGTGTAGAGAGTACTCTGAAGTAGTGTACTCAAAACAGTCAGTATACACACAACACAAAATCTTAATTTCACTGTCTCACAGTGCAGCAGGCGAGAGGAAACGCTGCAAAGCATCAACACAAATTGCACTTACAATACACAATAGACCCAATATATGTGTGTGATTGTTTTATGTGTAATTTCAGTTACTTGGACATGTTGGCTTGTTTGCTGAGTCAATGGAACGTACATGAGTTATTTTTCTGAGACACAACTTCTTGATCTTTACTTTGTGCAAGAACGGCTTCAAACTGATTTCTGACTCACTGACATCTGGTCTCATCTGGTTTTGTTCAGGATTTTTGCTTCAAAGTTTCTGCAAAAACAAGTTCTTTAAAACTGTCAAATCATCTTGTGCTCAGTAAGAAAATCAATGATACATGTAATGTCACTAGCTTCAGCTGAAGAGAAATGACCAATATATTGATCATTGATAATTAATTAGTTTTAACAACTGATAGTGTAGTGTAGGACACATGTGGCAGGTCTTAAAGTGCTGGTTTTAGGTGCTGTTGATCTGAAAGGATGAAGTAGGAAATAAAGATTATATTATCACATGTTGGAGTTAGAGTCTGGACTGTCATCAGAACTTCAAGGAGAATGGGAGAAGCACATTCATCATGATTCATTTCAAAACTCGATGCTTTAGTTGGCAGAAATGTGACCAAACTAACAAGTATTTACTGACGAGCGTGTTGGTCCACACACGTTCCATGTTCGATGCTCAGTCTGAACATTCGCACCATCCTGTTTCAGCCCTGCTTCTGATCGTTCAACCTAAGTGATGACAAGAAGCAATGAAAGTCTGATTCAATCGGGTTTTAGTCGAGGCCTCGGGCTAAAAAAAACTCAGAAATTCAAAGAGCAATGCAGAGCATGTTCACCTACTGAGAGAGAGTGAGCAGAGGCCGTGTCGTGCACCGGAGTGACAGAAAATAACAACAGTGTTTTCTGGATTTTCATTTTTTCCTTTTTGGTTGTGACAAAAAAAAAATCCATCTCCCATTGTTTGTCGAGGCTCAAAGGATTAAACAAAGTCAACAGTGATGGAGAGGCAGTGATCTTTTGAAGTATTTACATTTGTGTTTTTTGCTTCTCCTCCTTCCCCCTGAAGGCATGCGTCTCTATTTTCCCTCTCTCAAATTCAGGCTCAGAGTTTGTCTTTGCTCCGGCTGGGTAAATGTCGGCCTCGGCGACAGACAGGTGCTCTCCATCTTGTAAACCCTGAGGGGGTTTGGTATAAGATAAATGGGTCTGGGGGCATGGCCCCGCCCTTTTCCACCTGGCTCATCTCGCACGGTGGTGGCGATGTTGTGTCATCGGATTTGGAGTCTCACCATGAGCGCCTGTCTATCCCTGAGCTAACAGAAACTCACCACAAAACAGCGCTGAGACACGGAGGCTGAAGTAGACAAGTTTATTAATGATAATAATGAGGATGATGAGGATGATGATAATATTAATAATTAGTCATAATTATAATAACGTTAATGTCATAATAAATAGAACTCTTTATCTGAAGCACGTAAAGAGAAGCATACAGAAAGAGAAAAAACAAAAACACAAAGTTCAGAGTACAGAGCCAGAGGAGGGGGCAGGGACTTCTAGAGACATTTTTTTAACCTTTCAATATATTCATTTAATTTTTTAACATTTTTAAACTTTATTTAACTGGAACATTTACAAAAAGGAGAAAGAGATAGATTTTAAAAAATCCTTATAAATAAATTTTGTCATTATTAGAACAAAATACAAGATTTCGGGGAGTCATAGGATGTTTTTTTTTTCTTTTTCTTTTTCCCCCTGAAAGGACAGCTGGGGGAGGTGGGGCGCGGGGGAAGGACGGGTGAGGGTCATTATGTACAGAACACCAGGAATACAAAAGGGGCCAGTCGACTCACATACTAGAAGGCTGGGGGGGAGGGAATGGTGGGGCGGGGTGGGCGTGTCAGGGGTCAGGGGGGAGGCGGGGGTCTCTCAGAGGGGACATCCTGCTAGTGTCACAGCTCAAGCAGTTGTGCTCAGGAAGATCAGGACCTGTTCTCTGTACTCGAGGCATCCGAGGGAACTGAGGGAGGGAGGGTCGCCTCAACCCTGTCCCCTCGCCTCCCCCCACCCCCCTCCATCCCACTGTCGAGCCGGAGTTTCATAGACATTTCTTTTTTTTTTGTTTTTGTGAAGGACAGAACTTCTCTGGACGCAGAAACACACTCACTGCTTCGGGTCAAAACTTGATCAGCGAGGAGAAACGACAAACAGCCACAGTTTTGTGAGAGTGTGCGTTAAAGCTACCTGGTAAATTAGCACCTAAAAATAAAAACATGAAATATTCTCTTCAATTTCATACCTGACCACTGATGCTAGTGCAGCTACTGACATGGAAGACCAGCCGGGCTAACAAGTTAGATTGGAAAACGTAAAAGTTCCACCAATTAATGAGTTTAATACTCATAATATAAAACATCTCAAGCTTAAAACTTTTTTTAATATTTTTTTTGTCATTTCAGAAGCAAAGTCCCATGGGAACTGTGGTTAAATGTAAACCCAAAAAATAAGTCTCATGACTGTTCATCATCGCTCTACTTTTTGCACCAAGACTTCTGGATTCTGTGAAGCTAGCGAATGTTTCCCATCCTGACACATGCTACAGGAAATGTGATATTTTTTTCAAATAAATAAAATATATTAAAAAAAAAAATAAAGAATTGAAAGAGGAAGCTTTGTCCTGATGTGTGTTACTCAGTACTCTATAATATTAATCTTCCATTTAAATTTGCTCAAACTAAAACGGTGGTTTGTCTGCACGTTGACCTCTAATATAAACTCAAATTAAACCTAGAAACTTAACAGCTTCCTGTCATTGAATTTAGAAAAATCTCCTATGACTGAGGAAGATTCCCAAGAAAAGAAGCATATCCAAACTTCTTCAGAGAGCAGTGTGGGTCTCTTTTTCTTTTACATTTTTGAACTTGTAGCGAAGTAGAATGAGTAAATAAGTGGTTTCCCCTTTGTCACATGTGACATCACATCTTTTTTTGTATTTTTTGGCAAAGTGCATAGATAAAATAGTGGACATCATGTGACCAAACAAAAACTGTGGTTGGTTCGTCATCTCTGCCAATTGAATTGGAGGATTAGGCTGATTCTGCCTCCAGAGCAGCTCTGGCTTCCAGGAAGTTCCCATTAAACAAAACCTCCGCCCCGCCCCCGAGTCTTCTCTGACCCACCATAAGTCTGTAAGTAGGCCGGAGGAATCAGTTGACTCTCAGAAACAAACCTACAGGTATGAAAATGCTAAGTCTGCATATGATCGCTGCATGGGAGAGAACGAATGATCGACTTTACCCCATTTAGACTTTACAACAGTTAGTTGCCATGATATATATACTCTTTGTAATATATGAGAAGCTGTCTACAGATGAAGAGAGGTCGCGTGGGTAGGAGCCCTGATTCAGAACAAGTTTTTTCTTTTTTTTAAACCTGAAATAAGATGAAGTTAATCAAGAAGTGTGAGGTGAGATTTACTGTACAGGATAATAACAGTACACACTGTAGTTTTGTACAGGAAGTCAGGAGCTCAACCTAGTATTACCTTCTTGGAACCATTCACACAAAACCACCACACGAGTAGTGTACCCTGAACTCTCAAACAAAGTTGTGCTTCACCCGAACCTGCTCGCCTCTGATGAGAAAGTTTCTTCTCAGGGCCAGCAGGTCATTTTCCAAAATGCAATAAAGCCGCCCGCCCACCAGGGTCAGCAGGAGAACAGCGGTTCACAAAACCAAGGCTCCTGCAGGAAGCGGCCCCGGGGCTCCGTCGGCGGGGCTCGTTACATTAGCTAGAAGAGCGAGCTCTTCCTCAGCAGTATAATGAGTGTTCGAAATCTGGGTCACGTCAATACACATCCGGGCTTCCGCCACCATCACAGAGTCCCGCTGTCTCCTGATCAAAGAGCACTGAGACTGTGTGTTCAAATCATACTTTGGTTCAAGTAAGAAAAGGAAAAATCAATATTCATCCGCTTTTTATCTGACACCTTGAACTAATTAGCAGGTCGCGGCTCCAACAAAAGGGCCGGAATCACAGAATACTGCAGATGTGATTGTTTTCCTGAAGCGTCTGGTGGGTAAACCTAGGATGAGTCATTTTATGTTTTTGCTCTGAATAGTAAAATATCTAGTTTGTGTGTGTTTGTGTGTGTGTGTGTGTGTGTGTGTGTGTGTTTCATTCTAAATAAGTTGTAAATTGATGATTCGCTGCTTTGAAAGTGTTGTTTTGCGTAGTAAAGGGGGAGGGGTTTGGGGGAGATCAATTCACACTATCACCATCACACTTTCAATCATATAACACATGATCACATGTTACAGTAATATATCAGGGACATATGTAGTTGGAGGGGGAGGGGGGGGGGTCTGATATCTATGTTCGGGGGCCAGAGGCTTTCCTGCCCACCCCCTCTACTCCCTGACATCACCACAGCCCATATAATAGATATGTATATATATTTATATACAGAAAAAGAATACATACTTATTGGACACCCTAGACATTAAAGTACATTCAAAGAACTGAACCAACATTCTTGTTTAAACACGTTTACAGTGACTCTCCTGATATAAAGAATTAAGGTTTCGCTTCCACCAAATTAAAACTTTTTTTTTCCTCTTTAAAAGTTTTCAGTGCTGCAAAATAACAAACAAACAAACAAACAAAAGAAACCACACAAATAAATATTTTCAGAATACATTGACAAAAAGAAATTGACATATTTCAGCCCTCGTTCCTTGTTACCGTTGGATGGGCACTACTATAGTTCTATAATGTTTTATCTAGCGACATAGTCTATATGCCTCAGGCTTGTGTTTTGGTTATGCACCTGCTGATGTAGTACAATGGGATTATTCGATTATAATTCAATTTGTTACATGAACGTTGATGAGTTATTCTCGGCAGGTGGAAACGTGCATCCTTGGTAGTTGTACGCACCTTTTTATCACGTGGGTCTGATAGTTAGTCAGTCGGTGCAGAGTGACACAAAGGCTTGGGCTCGGAGTCTGGCAGGTGAGTAAAGTCGGCGACTTCTGCGCCATCTTCTCTAACTAGTCCATAGTCATTGACCTCTGCTGGGGCGTGGAGAGGGGCAGACCGGGGAGGCTCGGCTTTATACCGTCTCACCGTCCCGCCGTGGCTCAACCCCCCACTCCCCAACGCTGTAAACCAGTGACTCTGCCCATTGGGGAGGGCGGGGATGCCCAATGGTGCTGCCAGGAGGAAGTGACATCATGACAGTATCCACAGGGGACGCTGCTAACAGTAGGCGCTGCTGGCCAGTGACACCGCAACAAGGAGGAAGGAGCGACATCACCGGCCCGAAAAAGGAAGAAGGGAAGGAAGGAAGGAAGTAAGCAAGTGGTCGGGGAGGTTGGAAGGAAGAAGGCGGAGCAGTGAGACCAGGAGGCTGACCTCTGACTCCACCCACAGGAAGTAGAGCGTAGAAAGTGCTTCTGCCTGGATGCCGAGCGCTCCCTGCCACCTTTATGTTTATGTTTTTGTTTACACAACCTCGGCGACAGAGCAGTGTGCCATAGAGAGAGGAGGGGGGCGCTCCTCCCTCCTTCTTCCTGCATATCACAGAATCAGCATCAAGGGCCAACTGTTCATCTCCCTTACCAAAAACATAAAAACAGATTTGTACATATATACTGCTTTATACACACTTTTTTACCATTGTAAATCACAAAAGTATAGAAAAATAAAATGTTTTATAATAACGGGACACTTTTCTTTCTCTCTCTGTCTTTTTCTACCCGGCAAAAAGGTGGTCCCTGGTGGAAACTGGCTCACTCCGTCTGTCAAGTTTGTGGCTGGTTTGACACCGCTGCCGCGGCGCCACTTTGTACGCCTCCCGTCTTCCCTCGCCAGCCTCAGTAGAGGGACTCCTTCTTGTATTCTTCTTCTTCTTGTGTTATTTTCTTAAAGCTAGATCTCCTCTCATCGTTGTTTTCATCTGTGATGTCCATCAATACTGAGTACAGCTCTTCCTTTTGTATTTACTGGAAACAGGGGAGAAAAGTAGGGAGACTGGTAAATATGCAGCATGTTATGTTTCTTACGCTAGGCATACATTATGAGAGGTGCTATGAAAAGTCAGTGTGGAGCAGCTTCAGTGAAACGTCATTTCTTTCTAGACAATTTTTTAGAAGTGAGGATCTTGCCACAGAAAATAAAGGGCCGGGAGTAGTTCTTTGAAAAAAAAGATTTCCAGTAAACATATGAAATAATATCTAGAATAAATTCCACAAACCTTCTATAATTTCCTACCTTCCCATGTTTTTTAAATCTATGCAATATCCAATGGTACACTGAGCAAGTTCACAATATCAGGTTAACACACATCAACTGACTCAAAACAGCCAAATGGAAACAACGATTGAAACTAAACTGCAAAAAAAAAAAAAAAAAAGTTTGGGAGCAGAGAGACAACAGCTACATTCACTTTTCATCCGCCTCTTGTAATGTGGCATAAAAGAAGCAGGAGCCGAGGCTTCCCGCCTGCCAAAACGAGTGCTGCCGCTCTCCACAGAATAAAGATCAGAGTGCGCTGTAATCATACAAGTGGAGATCGGCAGTTTGGCAGTGCAAAGTGAAAAGTCTCAGTGTAATGGGACTGGATGGAAGCAGGGGAAGAGGTGGGGCGGGGTGTGTGCAGGTCGGGGGGCAGGCAAGGCAAGGCAAGGAAGATGTCCCAGGACCCCCGTCACGACAGATGCTCACTAATTCGGAGTGATCCCCAGCAGCTCCGTGGAGTCTCTCGCAAATAAATAAATAAAATAAATGAAAGAAGACGAGGCTTTAATTTTGAAATGGCTTTGTAGTGCATTACCCAGCCCCCCCCCCCCCCTCCAAACTTCCAATCCAGAGAGACAAACAGTCAACCAAGTGGCACGCTCAATCAGTGTCTCCTCGTATCTGTTTCTTCTCATGGAGGAAGTGGCCTGAGCTTCTCCACCTCCCCCTATCTACCCTATAGCTCAGATTTACCGAGCACTCGCCAGGGACCCGCCATACAAAAATATCCACATGCAGGCTTATAGCTCAGCAGGGAGGGAGCACAATAGCGCCGGAGCTACATATAGTCCTCACTGACAGGCAGCCTAGAACTGGATGAGCTGCCGACACAAATATATTAATCACCCATATGAAGGATTCCGGAGGGGGTGAGTTCAGGTGTTAGAGCCTGTCCCTCTTCTAGTCTTAGTTTGTTAAAACGAGTCTGAGTTTAGAAATTAGAACTTGAGCCTATTAAAAGGGTCAGCTCTCTCAGAGAACAAAGTAACAACTTGTCTCCTTAGACCTAGATGCATCGAGCCTATGCGGGGACTTTTTTGGTTTATCCGTAGCCACGTTTTGGAATCTCTGCTGCCACCCTGGTGCAGTGGAGGCGAATGGAACTGACACACGTTGTACAGAAACAATGTCCGAAAAAAATCTGTGATGGATGAAAGCTGAATGCTTTCGACTATACTGAACGCCTGAGATTCCCTGCGCTTTCTTCGGAAGAGGTGCACGAGTGAAAGCAAATGTCTGAGTGAGAGCCTTCCAGTTTATCTGCAGACTTTCTTCGCCTGGGCCCCTAATCTAAAGTCCACCGAAAGTCGAGAGAATCCGCTGTCAGATCACAGCGGGATGCTGTAAACAGGATCACGTGATCTCCGCAGCAGAATGAATGTTTCTTCCTGCCTCTTCCTGCTGCACCCGGCTGCACCACCGGGATTTTGTGTTGTTGTAAATGTGTCTCTGCAGAGAACCGGACTCTATTCTCCAGACTTTATCCGCAGGTCACGTCTAAATACTCCTATAGAGCCAAAAGGTCAGAGGCCATGTGTCTCACAACTGAGACGCTCATTCTTAATGTGCTGCCTCATGTGATATTTGTTCAGGTAAGTATGGTTTTAATAAGTTATTTGATGAAAAATAAACAAAACGTCATGTTTGACGGCTGAGACTGACTGTGTTTGGTTGTGTGAATGATTCAGTGGGACCTCGATACTGCGGCTCCATCCCCGGATCGCTACTGCACAGACTCTGAGTGACATCTCAAGGATGAGTTGACGGCGCTTGTTTCCAGGCTATTTTCAATTCATATCTAGACAGTGTTAACTATTTTGTCTGCATGACTTCTGTGTAATTCTGTGTATTTTCTCTCTTTGTAGTAGGGTTCTTTGTTTGTTTTTGAACGTCATTAATTAAACAGCATTGCATTGAGTTCTCATCCACCACAGACACGTCCCCTTTTTGCAACTACCTGCATCCCCCGCACAGCGCCAAAGGTGAAAAAGAGCTTTTCAATAAAACAAAAAAAATCCAAGAAAATAGAAATCCAATGAATGCAGTGTTTGACTGAAAACCCTTAAGTTGACAACATCATCCATGTGTGTAGGCAGACATAATCTTCTTATAACTGCTTTATTCTGACACTCAAAACAATCAGAGATTACTTATGTCACATATTGACAACAGAAATAATTAATGAAGAAAGAAAAAAAGTCATCATAGTATACTTTTATCTATGAAATGAATCCAAAAAGAAAGTTACTTTACACCTTTCAGACAATATATTCTCATTATAGAAATAACACACAATTCAAGAACAAGTTCAGCTGAATTGGAAATACACAGATGACCCCACTTCATATAGGAATACATATAAAACAGTTACTCAGAGAATTGCGATATAGTGTGTGTGTATATACAGTACATTTAAATGTATTTACAAGTACTGTAATTTTTTTGCTTGGTTCTTTTTCGTACAAATCTTTTAGGTGGATTAATAAATGCACCTGCCAGCTTATCAGGGCTTAGTGAATACTTTTAGTAAATATAAATGATGGATAAATAGTATTCTCTGCTGTAAACATATCTCAATACTGCTTTTAATAAGTACGAACAAATGTTTGGATCAAATAGAGGTCTGGTTGCATATTAAGCTGGTTATGGAATACAACGAAAGCAAACAAACCCAAAAATATCAAAGTTTTGTTTTGTAAATTCACCTTTAAATGACTGTTGACTGTAAGCGTAATAAAAGACCTCTACGATACTGCAGTTATTTACATGTTATGTCCTTGACATTTAAGCCTCGATCAACTGACACTGAAACAGCTCAATGCTAATTTTAACTATTTCTGTAAACTGTAGACAAACCCGTGCAGACTGATGACAACACTCGAACTCGGCCCTGTAACAACATGAAGGTCGGAAGGGGATGGTGAGTGAGACTATGAGATATTTCCTTGGATGACGATACTTTCATTTTCATTTTACTCAAAGCAAATTGACAAGACCTCAATTCTGAGTACAAATACATTCAATTTAAGTGTCGATCCCAACTCACTGGGATAAATGTTTGTTTTAATTTCAGTTGAGATATTAGTCACTTAATTGTTTAATAAATTCAGCAAATTTAATTTCTCATGCAGAAGACAATTTTTTTTTTTTAACTTAGTGTTGTTTAACATTACACTGGTGGGTTCCCTCACCTGCTAAAAACGAAATAAAAAACACTGTAAGATGATACAATTGTTCTATTGCTGTTTCTGTAAATTAATTAGTATTTTAGTATTTTAGTATTATTTCTGAATGATTTTAAAAAGGATCAGAATCTTGTGGATATGTGTCAAATTTGACCAATTAAGTTTTCAGTGTGATCTTTCACATCGCCTGAAATAGATTTATTCACAAAAATAATGTGCAGTTAATCTACAGGCAGAAATTATACATGAAGTGATAATTTAGTTATAATTAAGATTAGTTTTAAACTTAATGATTTAGATGATTAATGCTTGAAAGATACATTTTCTATTTAGTATAACTTTCATCATTCGTGTAATGAGTTCCATCAGCATGGACTTCATTATGATCTAAGGTTATTTTAACACTGCTGCTCTAGCACATACTGTGTATGTGAATAGCATGAGTGTTCAAAAAATAAGGTTTATTAGGAGTTTTTATCTGTGTCTTTTAGTCTTTGTAATAATTATGTAAATTTAATACCATAAATACTTAATCTTAATCAATCTTATCTTTATGTTTACGTCACATATCGCCTGCTAAAGCAACCCCGTCTCCGATCATATTGAAGTAGACCAGACGGGTCAAACTCCCAAAAAGCTCAGGAACAATAACTTTCCTGCCACTGTTGGATCTGAGCTCAGAGGTTGTTGTGACATTATTACAGGGTGAGTGAAGTGAAATCACGTTAAACTTGCTCACTGCAAACCACAGCATGTTAGCTAATTGCATTTGCTTTTTCTTTCTCTCCTCCCTTGCACAGCCAGCCACATACATTCTTAATTCATATATGTATATATTTGTATATATATATAGCACATAGGCACACACATTCAAAAATAATCTATTTCTCAACCAGTCTAGCTGACTAAGGGTTATCACTAACTGGACGCCCAAACACGTACTCTAATGCAGAGTTTATATGAGAAACTCCTACAAATGCACAAACCAGTTCTCCCATTTGAAAATGGTAAAAATAATATTCAAAGTTTGTTTTTCGACTCATATAAAAAACCCAAATGGTGCATACGTACTAGCATAGAAAAGGAAGAACAATGTTTCTTTACCCACATAAAGATTTTCTTTTCTTCGTAAGATAATGGGTTAATTCTTTTTTTTTTTTTTGATACAACATTACTTTATAACATTTTAACATTTGACTAAACATAACTAGCTGTTTATGATATTTTTTATAAATATGTTACATCTCAGAAAGGATTGAAAAACAACAATAACAATAAAATAAAGTGCAACAAACAGATTTTTTCTTTTGAGATCACAAACACTTTTTGTGAGCACATATAAATTAGATTAACGCTAAAAAAGAAAAGCTTTTGAGTCGTGTTGCCTTAGCTGTGCTGACATCTTGACAGCTGACTGTAGCTACACAGAGTTTCTTCTCAATCTACCTCACGCGGCACAAAGTTGTAACAGAAGCAACGACTGTACGTCGACTAAGAGGCGAGTGCCACTGCACTCCACACACTTCCACTGTGACCCCTATAACTCCTGGGTGCTTTTATAGAACATCTGACTCTCTTTCTGTGTGTGTACAGTGTAAAATGTGTTATACAGTATATGTCTACACACACACACACACATATATATGTATATATATAATACAGTAGCTTTAATAAAGAACAACAGTCTTTATTTCATTGCTCTCTCTTGGGGTCTCTGCTTAAATGAAAACTGGGAAATCCAATCCTCTAAAAAGCTGCGTCGCTAAGAGGACAAACCTGCTGGTTGTGTTGGAAATGAAACTATCCTGCCTGCTGAGAGGTGAACAGCACTGTGTTGTCGTTTGTGAGTTTCAGTTAGCTTATCCTGAGGTAAAACACTTTGTGCAATGCTTTTGAATAAAGAGACCAGTGACTTGTAGCAGAACAGCCCTCTGTCAGGTTCACCCTCCTCAGTGCTGTGTGTGTGTCTGTTTGTGTGTGTGTGTGTGTGTTTGTGTGTGTGCGTGTGTGTGTCTGTGTAAAATGTCGAGGACCATTTATCTGCTGTGGTGTATTAGTGAGGATATGCAACTGTATCTTCTGCAAATGAAGTTCATATGCAACTATTCTGCAATTGCCTGTAACATTTTTAGAAACATATGATGACTGAGCTGAAATTATAAACACAAGATAGAAGGATTTCTATTCCAACTATAATTTTCATTTTTTTATTTAAATTGATATAATCTATGAAATTATCCATAAAAGTGTAAATCGCAATTAACAAGAATAGGTCAATGTTTTGTCCAGAGCAAAACAATTATTCAGTGACTAGTTGGAACCAATTACATTTTCCTTAATAATTGTCTTTAGCCATTTATTTATCATTCAAACTATTTGCACTGATCCAGTACAATTTAAATCATACTTAACTGTATTTAGTTATACAAAATACATTTTCTAGATATTTAAAACACTTTCCAATAAATTGTGTTTCAATATGACCTCACAATCTAAGGCTACACAATGTTCCATTGAACCGAGTTGACAGACGACCACTGATTCTAGAACATGCAGGAGAACTCCAATCTGACAGTTCAATGCCACCTTTCTGAAAAATCTGATTTCCACAACATTTCTAAAAAAGTTCCATGACAGGACTGAATTTAGACGCAGATGCAGAATAGTTGCATACACACATGTGCAATTATTTGCAAGAGACTGGGCTGGAGTATGATCCATGACAGAAATCTGACCTTTGTGACCCTTTACTCTTTGCATGCTGTCATACTTGAGCTTGTTAGACTCAACTGCAAGTGCACAACAGTTAGGGACACTCGAACGTTTAAAGAAAAAAGAAACGCAATCAGAGCAGTGCTGTCTTTGAACTAAGAATTACCAAGGCATGTTAGTCAACGTTTTGAGCTCTTTATTTCGGCATGTCAAATGGAGAATAGAGGCTCGAAAGGTAATTAACCAGGACGGGACGGGTGTCCTGACCTGATAAGACCTGCTGTGTTTCCTGTTGGTTGTCTTTACATATATATTATAAAAATGCCCCAGTATATTCTTAGTCAGATGAGAGCGGCTGCATACACACACCTCTGAGCATGCATCATGCGTGCTACAGTAGGCTCACATTGGTTATGGTGACACAGCACCCATATACAGCAATCGAGATAATGCACATGTGCATAAAACTTTCCAAAAGAAAACCAAAAGCACAAAATGAATACAAAACAAGAGCAGACCAATGATGACATCAAAAAAGTTGTTGTAGAAATATCGGTGTCAGGGGAGGGGGCTCGGGATGGGGACCTGGAAGCTTTTAGTTTGATTTAGCTCCCCACCAAGGACCGCTTGTTTTGTGTTTGTCTTTTTTTGCTCTTAAAGATCTTTTTTTTTTGTTAGTTTGTCGGGGTAATGTCTCTGTCTTTTCTCGCTTTCTTTCTTTCTTTTAGTAGGGAGTGAAGCGACTGTACCCTCCTCTGTATAGGCTAGCCTGCAACATCAAAGATGAAAAAGTACCAATCAGTATTCAAGTGACAGCCGTAGTCGGTTTCTCTTTCTCCACAAATTTCCTTCCTTTTTCCATGCACGTTACCATTAATTTTAATAAAGTGGAATAATGGTTTTTATTTATGATTGATAGTTTGACATGTTTAAGCCAAATGGTTTTTGTTGAATTAATTGGATATACTGCGGGGTGTGTGTTAGGAACAGGGTCATCAGGAGGTAAGGTGGATTCAGAGTTTAACTGGTGCAGGTAAATTAATTGCTTTTTGTAAGTTATTTTAAATATGGTCCCAAATAAGAGCAATTTCTTGAAAATTTAAATCTGGGGTTCTGATGTTAGGTATTTTTTTCTTTTTCAAATTTAATACATTTAGCAATAAATTGGAAAATACTGCGCTTTGGGCTTTTTCACTTGAGGAAATCCATTTGTTTTCAGGCTGTAACAATATCAGAGTTTGGACCAAAGCGGAATAAGTTCAGAGAGGTTTAATCACAGCCCCTTTTCAAGTCTGGCAGAGGTGCCTGCACCTTTCTGCAGGGGCAAACCACCACAGGATATTAGCCCTTGGATTTAGCACCATGCTCAAGATATCTAGGGCAGACACACACATAAAGCATGCACGTGGGTTTCTACATGCACACCTACACATGCACACACACACACGCACACACACAAACACACACACACACACACCACATGGGCCCTCCTCTTATCTTTCGTTGGCTCCGCCGCAATTAGAGAAATCAGATAAACTCCAAAGGCTACTGAATGTCTTCAAAGGCTAATTTTGCCTAATTTTGGGGAGCCCTCTTGCTTGAACAAAACTTTCATCCATATGAGATGTTTCTGTACGCTGGAAGTGAGTAAAGAAGATTTTCCAACCTCAACCTCAGAGGAACTAATTATTGTATAGCTTTTAAATGCAAAAATGAATCCTCTCTGCTGGAGAACCATTAATCAAATATGATTAAAGAATAAGGAGCCCAACTGGTCGTATCTCTTTAGCACATAAGTATATTTGATGTTGGCCTCAGCACAGCTCAGCTCCCAGTAGCCTCACCATTTGGTCAACACACTCACTCTTACACACTCTCTCTTTCTCTCTCACACACACACACTCCCTCTTGAGTCTGCGTTAGCTCCCTCAGCTCCCAACACACACAACATTAGCGCTTATATTTTTAGGGGGGCCAAGCCCGGTCTTCTACTTTCATCAAGAGGACGATTTAAGTGTCAGAGAAATGGAAGGAAATTTGGAGGAAAAAAGAAGAAAAAAAAAACATTCAAGCACATTTTTTAATTAAGTAAATGAAGAGGAAAAAGAAATGTCTTAATTAATGAAAGCTTTTAGCTAGCAGCTGCACCGGGGAACTGTACGCTGTTTTTTTAATATGGTTAAAAAATCGCATACATGCCGGAATGGTAAATTTCAGTCATTTCTCAAGAAGAGAGCACGCCTCCGATCCAGCTTGTGGCCAGGAGGGGGGGGGGGGGGCGAGACAACTCCCTCCCTCCGCCTTGCTCTCTCTTTCATGTCCCACGGCACACTGCTGCATGCGTTTGATGGCCCTTAATATCTAGCTTTGGTCCGCGAGCTCGATCCCATCCCCTCCTCATCATAAAGCAAAACCAAAGAGAAACTCTCTCTGTTTCAAAGAAAGACGTTCTTTTATTTATCCTCACTTTTTCATCTCTGATGTTACAGTAGCTGCAAAAGCTAGCTAAAAACAGACATTAAGAATTCAACGTCACCCCTTCTGGTTTGGCATGGATGAACGAAAAAAAGACAAAAGAATAAAGATGATCCAACTCACTCCGCGGTGAGTCGGGTGATGGATGAAGGAACAGAAAGCTTGGAAATGTGGTTGTTATGTAAGATGCTAAGTTTGTGTTGAAAAGGAACTGAAAGAAAAACACTGCAGTGATCATTCATTCTCATTTCAGGAGAAACTGGTGTCAAATCAATATTGCAAGAGGTGAGCTTGTGTGGCATAACATTCGTTTGTTGCACTAAATGTCTGAGAAATTTCCACATGCCGGGGGTTTTACAGTATTGCTCAGCTCCACCAGGGTGTGCCAGAGAGCATGACAAAATAGAATCAATTAATGAGTAAATACACAAATAAAGACCAGAGACCGCTGCGGTCCCTGCTCTTTATTTTGGAGTGTGAGTTCAATGTGTGCTAGCTCGTGTCGTGATGTTTGAGACAGGGTGCAGACAGAGAGAGGCGGCGGTCTCGTAGACTTACCATAGTCCCCACACTGTACGTGGCAGCAGGGCCAATCGTGTGGTGGTAGGGGTCTGCTGTTGCATAGACTCTGCCATAGCTGCACAACGGGAGGCAGAGAGAATGCGGTCATTGATCTATCATTGACGAGGAGAGCAGAACATTTATGCATGCTTGTTTTATGCTCAACCCCTCAAGTCAACTCTTTCAAGTTTCTAACACAATCAGTTATTTGACTCCTCAGCCCCCTGGGCTTCCCACATTATACAAGGTGGTTCAAAAAGGGGAGTTCAAAGGTTGGTGAATTCGACTTGTCTTTTCATTGTCATCTTGATTAGGTGGAAGGAATAGGTAATGAGCACAGAGAGAGAGGGGGAGACGGGAAGAGAGAGGGAGGCAGCGGAGGAAAAGAGTTGGTGCTGGAGGGCTTGGTCTCTCACCCTGTTCTTGTTTACCCAGGCTGCACACTGGGCTCACACCCCTGTCTTTTCATTGTTACTGGTTTGGAACTAATCCTTCCAATTTCCTTCTGAGACAGGACAAGATGTGTCTGCCTTATTTATTTATTTATTCGACTTCACATATTCCTCTATTTACTTTCCTTTTTTTCCCCTCTCCCCTCAATGCTCGCTTGCAAATGAGGGTCTGCACGGAGCAGATAAGGCACACCCAGCCAAGGACTGAGGGCACCAAATCAACCAGGAATAAAGAAGTGGAGGGAGGAAGGAATTCTCCTAAAGGAGGCAACAAGACATACAGTGTTCATGCCTTTCGCATGAGCTACATTGAGTTATATAAGATCTAAATATGGCTCTGCACATTTAAGTCCGGCAGCGCCCAAGGTCAGCGGGCAGGACGTGAAATCAGAAAGGCTGTCTTGGCTCCTTGGGGAGGAGGCCGGTGCCATGAGATGGTCAGGGGAAGTCTCCGTGGTCCTCTTATCTTCAGTGAGCACCGAACCCCACAGGCCCTGTGAGGCTAATGTATCTACAAAATGACTCTCACCAGAGTGGCACTGCTGACGAGCAGCAGGTCAAACCACCCCTTGCAATGTCACACAGCCTCAACAGAGCTGATTGGAAGCCGGCAGGGTCCCCACAATGTGACTGGCTCCTCACAAGGTCTCTTTGATACAACACACTCAATGGTATGAACTCAGTTTAGTTACTTAAAGGGCTTTGGTAAGGCAGCCTGTGAGCACTGTGGGCTTTTCAGATAATAAATGTTTCATATTTGACAGAGGTTTCACACGCCTTCCACAATCCCGGTGACCTCTTTTGATGATTGGCTGACGGCTCCACGGTTAAATCGGATAAGGTATTGCCGAGACAATACCGACAAACCTCTATTGATCCAATGGGCATGACCGCTTATTCAAAAGGAAACAAACAGACAAAGCAAAACAAACAACTTTGCGGCGAATTACATTAAATCTCAGGGAAAAGTATGGGCAAGAGAAGCACGAATTAAATCACTCTGGGGAAAAAAAGGAGGAAAAAAAAAAAGCCGCTGTCCAATTTCTGCTCTTGCTGAGCACGGCTGCTCATAATTCGAGCTGCGGCGAGGCCTGATAAATCTTACATTATCGATATGATCTTCAGGCTCTCAGGCAGGGTGTACGTTATCACAAGTGACATGCTCAATCCTTCCCAGATTAGATTCCCAAACCAGCCCACATCCCGGGCTGACAACGGCTTTCGGGGGCCGAAATGAATCAGCGACGCCCCCTCAAATGGAGCACACCTGAACCAGAGTGACATCACTCAGAAGTGATAGAGTTCCTGCCGGTCCATCTCTCCTTCTCTCTGTCTGCCTACCTCCCTTCCACAGACCTGAGGCCATTCATAAATACTGCAGTGATATACCCGCTCTCCCATCACAAGTGGAGAGTCACGACGTATATCACTGCTTTTCTCATAGAGTCCAACAAGGTTAGTCTTTTTTTTTTTTTTGTCTTCTTTAGCTCCGAGCTAAAAAGAATGCGGCAGTTTCCCTAATAGATAAGAAAAACCCCAGGAAACCAAAAATAACCGATATTGAATATAATAAAAAACTGGTGGAGCGCTCCCTCATTCATCACAGACATTCTCCATCTGTGTTCGGCCTGTACACGTCGTATTTCTTGTTAGGAAAACAGTGATTAGTAAAAAACTCCAACCTTTGCTTCTATGATTTTAGTCATTAATCTGTGATGTGTTTGGTGAAAAACACATTTTCATCTATTTCTACTTTCCACTGTAATTTCCTCCAGGATCAACACAGAATAGAGACAGTATGTCGAACCATTTAACTCAAAACCATGTGTTTTATCAGCATTACATCATGTTTCATATGTCTGCTTTCAAAAAATATAATCTGTAAGAACCGATTTCTTGCTTGTGATGATTTTAAATGTTCCGGTTGCATTTGAGCAGCGACGACATGACCACCAAAGAAGGGACACACGGAAATTCATTATACATTAACACATTCAGTTATCTTTGTACAGCCCGATAATAAATTGATACATTAAAAGGAATGAAGGGTGGATCAGAGGGATTCTCACCTGTCACTGTAAGCAGCAGTGGTGGCGGGCTGGGCAAATCTGTATGCTGCATAGCCACCCTGTAAAAAAAATACCAGTGTTAATAAATGATTAAACAGAACCTGCACATTGAAAGGTTAGCGCTCAGAGACACATAAAAAAACACAATACAGACAGTACAGGCTCAGGTTTGGCTACATAGTCAAATGTCAACACGCAGGGTTTTGGTCATCAGTTCACATTCCCCCAGCTGCAAGTTCCCTGTCAAACTCCAGAGTGCGCTGTTTGATATATGCTGTGTTGGGCAGGTGGTGGCAACAGGGGAAATGAATGATGCTCTGGAGAAGCAGGTATCTGGGGGGAGCAAGTCATTGTCACACTGGGACTCATCCACGGAACAGCAACAGCATAACAGAGGCCACGTGAGCCAGCTCCCCAAATTCAGCCCATTTTTAGATTGACGCGACTCTGCTCCTGCATTATTGAAGAGCCCCTTTTTCCTTTACACGACCCCCCTGGCTCACAAATGAAGTAGGAAGGCAGAAGATGACCGGACCATTGGGGAGTCAGGACCGCTGTATTCATTTGCCAGAGTGGGGAAGGAATTAAAGACCTCATTGTGGAGTGCTGCTATTACTCTCTTTGAAAAATGAAGCTGTTCTCCCACTGTTTTTCTATTAGTGCCAGTAGAGTGTGTGCCCATCTGCGTCCATACGCTGGATAGGTGGCTTTTAATAATGCATGTTTTCATTCATTTTTAAACTCACGGGGGAAGACGTCCGAGGGAGAACGGCGCAGCGAGGCGCCGGTGTGATGATCGCAGCCACGGCTGGCGCATTAAATCAGGTCAGGGGCGGCGTTTGAATCCCGCTACCCCGATCCTCCAACCCCCCCAAAGATTCTCCGCTGGGACAGGAAGTCACAGTAGTTGAGGCGGATGACTTTCTGTGGGACGGCCATGCCTTGGGACTGCGCTGATTACAGCAACAGCCTGAACAAACACGCCCAATAAATCACTCTCCCTCTTTGTCAAATCCTGCACACAACAGTGCAGCACATTTGTTATTTTGTCGTGCCGAATGCGTGTGTTTGTGCATTCATATATGTGTGTTTCATGCATATGTATGAGCACATGCGATGTATGTAGTGTATATTTATATACGTAGGCATTCAATTCCCTCTCTGCTAATATATTAGCAGGTCATTTGTTTCCAAAGGGAAACGTTGACACATCAGCTGGCTGATACAAAAAAAGCCAGTGTCCAGTGAATGATGGTGAAGGACACTGAGGGGCTAAGGGACAGCTTCCTTTTGGTCACCGGAGACCTTCACGCACACTCAGTCAGTCTGAAGCAGTGCAGCGGCCAGTGCCAAAACTAATGGCAGTAAAACACCAGGGGCTGGCCTGACGGGTTGAGTGATGGACCGACCTGGCTAGGCAATGGTCAAGGGACACAGGGGTGCAGGACTTAGCTAGAGGTGGCAGAGCTAGTGTGAGAGATCACTCAGGGCTCAGCCGGGGTCTCGTCCATGGTGGTGGTTGTCCCTACAATAAAAGCTGGTGAAATACGGCGCTATCATGTGTGCTGGTGTGTAAGTCATATATCACTGGCTTTCAGCATTTTGTTCCCAGACGCTGGTTGTCAGTGAGAGTGAGAGGCAACTGTCATTGCTGCTGTGCCCCCACTGTCATTTCGCTTGCAGTCGAATCAAAGGGACAAATTACATCCCCCCCGCAAACGTTTGGACTGATGTCAAAGTGGGGCAGCGTGGTAATTTCAGCATTATCTCCCGAGCATCCATGCTTTTCTCTGTCAAGGGCGACGTGGAGCAAGGCCAGCCCCTGATGTGACCCTGCCTGCACGTACAGCTCCAGAGGGAAGGCTAATCCCTTTATCTTCCGCTGCTCCCCTTATCTCCCACATGGTGATGGCTGGGAGGAATCGGCTCCACTCAGGCCTGTGCAGAACCCCTGGGGCAGGGATATCCCAGCCAACCCCGCTGAGTGTACACAAGCGGGAGCGGGGAGGGAAAGAAGTAGCCAGGATTGGGGAGGGCTGCAGAAGATGGGCCACCTCAAAAGCCCAGACAAATCTAAAGCAAGAAATTACCTAACTTGACACGGGACACTGAGCGCGGGTCTGCCTCTTTGCCAAAGTCTGAGATCATAGGAAGAGACGAGATGGAGACGAGGGAGGAGCACGGGGGGTTTTAAATTTTGTTGTCGGGTTTCTTGGCAAAGCAGACAGAGACCTAATCGACACCGGCTTGGCAGCGAGGCTGGGAGAATGCTGAGGGCTGAGGAGATCACGTTTTTGTCTCCGGGGCTGGGCTTTTTGTCTGCTTTACTTCTGTTTCATCTAAGCAGGCAAGAAGACAAGAGCCAACTGTACTTACATAGATCTCGGCACCATAGAAGCCATCTTGGTACACCACCCTGTGAAATGAAAGAACAGGAAAGGAGTGTTAGTTATGCTGCCCTCCTGAATCTCAGCCCCTGACACTCTTCCTATTTCAACCATTTGTGTGCCTGTGGGGTCAGCTCTTAGCGGCTTTAGTGTAGTCTGCCACAAATAATGAATGACACATTAAAGCGAAAAGTGCAACCGTTTCACATCCCCGTCCAATTTTCTGCTCCGGTAAAATTGTTTGTCTTTCCAGTTGCTGCAGTGTTGTCAGGCGGGTGGCGGGGAGCGGAGGTGAGGACAAAAGAAGGCAGCGAAGGAGCTCCGTCACATGACTCCGCCATATAAATCAACCAGCTGCCATCAGGAGCGGTAGGGCCCCGGAGTGGGAGGGAGGGGAAAGGGGGACGTGGGATTTCAAGTCCCGGCTTCGACGGCGAGTCTCTCTGCAGCAAGATGGATCCTGATCTAATCACAGATAGACAGCTATACTGGGCCCTCGGCCGGCCTCCGTCAGACCTCTCCCATGGCCACACAGACCACTGCTGATAAGAGACCAGTGTGAGGCAGAGCTGCGCAAAGCCAGGAGATCAGCAGAGGCCCTGGTAACAGTCCAGTGAGATCTGCCCAGTAATATGCTATCTCAGCTCACTGCAGCTCTCCCTGTGGCTTTGTTACTTCCCCCTTTGTCAATACACAGCGTTCAAATGTGAGGATGGTCTATACATACCTAGATACCAACAATGATTTTATTCCCTAGAGACCCCTTTAGGAGGAATAAAAAGTAGATGGCCAGAAATATGACGTTTTTGACAATTGAACAATTAAATTGTTCTCAGCAAAACTAGGACAAAACACTGAATCACACCACAACCCTGGTGAATAAAAACATGTTGGTGTTGAGAAATAACAGAAATATATCTACATTGACATTTTTATCTGATGGCAACAACCATACATGGAGGTCTTGTGTACTGTCACTCATACTAAACCCGCTACTAGATTCAGGTTAGAGATTAGATACTCACGCTCCGTAAGCTGGGATGGGGGGTGGTGGCGGAGCTGTGCGGAATGTGTTGTACACAGCCCGCCCCCGACCTCGCAAGTGGGCACCCCTATAGGCCACCGTAGCGCCTGTGGCAGGGTAGGGAAACCCTGTTACTGTGGAAGCAAGCACACAAGAGAAGAGAAAATGACTTTCAGAGAACATCCTCGACTTGGCATTGCTTACCTTATGACAGAATACATTAGAGAGAGACGTGTGGCACTGCTTTCCCTATGACAGAATGCATTATGGGGAAGACAAGGAAACAATAGATTTAATCTTTTCTAGGTGCGCCTCATCGAGCACTCTCGCCTTTCTCAGCTCGCTGCTTTGTGCCGTACTCAGCAAGGATCCACATTTGCTGTACGCATCCTTTCCCGAAGCCTGGCGAGGGGCAGCCTTGAAGCATAGGCAGGTAATAGATGCAATACCACTAGTTTCGCACCACGGCTTTTTGCACAGTTTAGACACAATGGGCTAGCAGCAAGGAGAACAGTGAGAGGGTGGACGGGGGGAGAGGCAGAGGGCGTTCCTAGAGACGAATGAAAGGTGAAGGTTGTTGAACAACCTGACTAGATGTTCAGAACTTCCCCGAGGGGAAATGGAGCAGCTGGGCTGGACAGCCAAGGCCCAAACCTCAGTATGACCCCCGTCTCCAAACCCATCTGGGAACATCTTTAGCCAATCACACAGCTCCATATGTCCTCTGCTGACGGCTACCAGCGAATCACAAAGAGGAGGTCGGGGTGAAAGGCTTCAGGGGGACTGGTAAGGGTTGCTGTGATGGTGCGGCAAAATGTTCATGGTCACCGATTAGAGGACAGGCGCGTGATCCACAGCTCTCTACTTAACCTTCAATCAGTCCACTGCCTGTCTGATTACAAGCAGTGAAGGTGCATACAAACACACCGATCTCGAGACATGATTAAGTTGGCCACCGCTTTGCCTGCAATCGAAATTCCCTCACACCCTCTTTTCTTCACCCTCTCTCCCTCCCCCAACGCCTAGTCCATCACAGTACAGTCATCTCCATTATTCTTCATCTCCTGCAACGCCTCCTCATCACCCTCCCCTCACCTTATTCCTCTTTATTCATTTCCATGAGATGTTTTGGGGTGAATTCATCACAGACCCCTTCAGTTTCTCCAATCAGAGATCGCTTGGAGCTGCAAAGCTCCTGTCTGGTCCTGTTGGAGTGGGGGTGGGCCTCGGTTGGGGTGAGTAACGCAGGTTAATAACATGTATCCACCGTGTTTCAGATCATCCCTGCCGCCACAGAGGAGACAGCAGGCAGCCGCTCGGGATCGCAGATAAACGAGACCGCAATGAAGATCCATGGTGGCTCGTATACATTTGGCGGTGTATGGGTTTCTGCCTGGGGAGTGACGGTCTGGCGTCACTGGGCCGTGTGCGGCGTTAACCCCGCAGGTGGACCAAACCAGTGAGCATCCTAATGAGCGATGCACACACCGGCCCCGCTGCTTCAATAAAGCTGACAGGGAGACAGATTAGTAGTGCTTTTAAAAACACAGAGAGCCAGGTTTAATGTCTTCTGCCATTAACATCACGCTCCATTAGTGGGTCCGCACACATATTCAAACTCTGCGTCTCATTTGGCCAGGTAACACCCACATTCTCCCCTCCTCCCTTCCACACACCCACCAAGGTACAGGGCACTTTGTTTGCTGCCAACGCACCAATAGACTGCCTGGACTCGCAGGGTGCCCCCTTTCCCCCAAGTGATTTATAATGCTGACCTTGACATTTAAATTAGTCTCCTTTTTTTGGAGCACTGGACATCTGAGCGTAGTCGCTAAAGGGCAAAAACTATCCTCTTTGATAGTTTCCGCGGTGTGTGTGTGTGTGTGTGTGTGTGTGTTTTTTACCCTCTACTTAAAAAAATCGCTGCTATTTATTGGCCCCCACAAAGTCCAATTGCCACTTTCTTTATTTTTTGGAAATTTGTATGCAATATGCATGCACTGATGTATGTGAATGTAAACTCGTAATGAGTTGGCGATAGGCTACACTGCTTCAATAATAACCCATAAATCAAAGGCACTGTCACACCTTAGTAAGCCTGTGAAAAGCAACAACAGACACGGTGTATGAGAGCACAAACCTGGTCTAGCCACCAAAGTCAAACACCTTTTCCGGGAGGGGGGCTGGAGAAAATATGAGTTATGTGCTGGAGGGCGGCGGGGTCACACTGCACCTCATATGTCATATGTGTCAACCTGAGAGAAGCTCAATACCTGCAGAGCCAGTTGGACCTGAGGTAATCCAGCTCTGTGCCAATGATGGGGTCATAACCGGCTCCCATAAAGAAAGATCTGATTTTCCACAAGGTTGATCTCTCTAATACTTCCTGCTCAAATACATCGGGCAATGAGCACTTAATCCACGCACTGGGGACCAAAAACAGCTTAATCTAATCAAGAGTCTGGAGCTTAATTATCCCCCTAACGTACACTCCAACAATGAGAGGATCTGTCTACGTATATTAAGATGGCAATTAGCCTTTCTTTTCTGTCATTTACACAGCTGGTAAGCTTGCCATGAGTCCTCAAGAAAAGTCCACCTTAGTCGCAGACAACATGAAGTGGCGAATGAAAAACTACTCATCTCCTGTCTCTGCAGGAATTAGGCTGCAGAGGAGAGGCTCTCTCTGTTTGCCTCGGGGCAACTGGCCATATGAGGGGATTTCTCAGTGGCAGCTGTCCATGGTGCTGAAAATACCCAACACAAGGAGTAATTTAGAAATCTTTGCCAATTATTTTTAGGTGAGGTAAACATTATATGTATTGCATAATACATATAATCAGAGGCCTCTATATACCTTAACTATTTATTATGTTTTGATGCAATGGTTAATGTTTGCAATGTTTTTTTATACATAAGAAAGTGAATGCAAATGTTAGAATCTGTGTACAAGATCACTTGAATCCATATATCTGTATATAAATATAAATGCTTTAATTTCATATGCAAATATGTCAAACGAATTTATGATACATAAATTAAAACCAATGAACATTTAAGTCGATGAATTGGACCGAAACAAAGACAGCTGGTCATTATATTATACTGTATGGAAATCTACATGTATATTGATGAAAACAGCAAAAATCTGAGCACAAAAACTGAATATCTACCAGCTACCACACACCATGATTTGTGCCACTGCCAAGTTTTATTGGCAATCCCTTTATTTGACTGCGGACCCAATCACCTTGCTTCTCTTCCTTGGTACAAGACAACCCCCTTTCCCCCTACAGCAGGCCCCTGGGGGAGCTTTAGGTGTTGGGGTAGAAGCAGAAGACATGGACCTGGGATCGGTGCTGCCTGCCTGTACCCGACCAACTACACCCCCACTCCTCTCCCCTCTATCAGTAGGAGGGGCCAATCTACCCTGGAAGAGGTTAAGAGCGGGGAGCTGGCGTGAGGCTCTCATCCGTCATTCTCCTGAATGGGTTTTGAGGACAATAAACCTGTAGCGCCAGGACGAATGGAGACGAAGTGCGCTGTCACCGAGTCAGGATTTATGGCTCCCAATTTTACTGATCTCCCGCACAGAAATGAGGACTGATAAACAGTGATTAATCGCCTTTATATCCCATTTTACTCCCACCGAATGTATATCAACTGTAGCTATGATGATTTTCCTGGAACCTGATTTTAGTTTGTTTTTTTCATTGTTTTTCTTGGAGATGGGAGAACATCATAGTCAAAGGCATGATGAGTGTTGTTGTTTTTTTCTTTCTTTTTTACAGCTAAAGCCGCCTTTTTCTGCTCATTAGTGTGTTTTTTTAAAAAAAATGTATCTCTTATTTATGTTTTCCATCTTCCCAGCTGGCAAGCATATGTTGTCGTTTAGGCTTGGCAAACTCCAGCGCCATGTCAAGACGACTTGAAAAATTAGCAGCCAATAAATCACCCAACCCCTCCTGCTTCCTCTGCCTGGAGTGGTGGACCACACTCCCTCTGATTTATGAGATGATTTGGGAAGTGTGTGAGTGTGTGTGAGTCTGTGAGTCTGTGTGTGTGTATGTGTGTGTGTGTTTGTCTGTGTGTGTGTGTGTGTGTATGCATGTGTGTGTGTCTGTGTTTGAGAGAGTGTATTATGGAGAAAGTGTGCACGAAAGAGGCGACATGCATTAGTGTCTGTGTTCTACATAGGTTATCTATTTCTGTATGCTGGAATGCACTTGGTCCGAGTTTAAAAGCAGGGCATGGGACAGTGTTATGTGTGTATATAGGTCAGCAAAATGATTGTTAATATAAGTAAGACTTACTTAACATGTAGATTTTTAATTCAAAGGCAAATTCTACCTGACCCATAATTTATATGTTTGAGTGTATGCATGCAACATAAGAGAGAAAGAGAGAGAGCGGGAGAGAGACAGAGAGAGAGCATGTTTGTTTGTGTGAGTAATTATCAGGGGAAGATGTCAAAACCAAGGGAATGCTGGGGGGAGGAGTAGGAGGGTAGGTGGGAGGCAGGGGAGGAGGCATGGAGGGGGTGAGGGGTTGGAGATGAAATAAAAATGATAGATGGCTGCTTTCTGTCATGGACAGTTATTTAGAGGTTCGCCGTAAAGCTGTCCGGGGAATGAACAGATTTTAGTCTAATGAGCAGAAAGGAAAGCCGTTAAAGTGGCGCGATGTGCTCAGCACTTCTTCAAAATGAAATAGTACCATTTCCCCCTCATTAAAATGCAAAGGGTTCATATAACATACAGCAATAAAGCTGGCATGTCGAGGCGCAGAGAGATAGGGAAAACCCCACTGAGCTCATCTCATTCCTCCATTACTGAGACCAGAAGGAATAGCGGCCTTCGACAGGGTAGGTGCCAACAATATCGCTCACTCAATCTCCCTTATTCGGTTAGCTCTGTAAAAGTCAATCTGGCGCACTTGGCAAATCCATCCACAGCAGCAGCCTCCACAATCTGATAACAGTTGCAGGGGCGCTTGCTCTTGAAATCATTTTTTTCAGCTTTACAGTTGCACACCGCGCAAACAATGGCTCAGGCTCCTTCAGCCACTCAGAGAAGCTTGGATCATCCACTGCTTATCTAGGCCGCTGGCAGATTCACTTTGATTTGAGGGGAATTTCATGTTCAGTAGGTTCAGCATGAACCCGATTGTGAAAATTCCGGGGTCAGATTGGGATTGGCTGTGGCTGATAGTGGCCTCAAGTACACTTGCAGTGCATGGGGTGGAAGGTTGACAGAAAAGCATTCAAAATTCAAACAGCAGGAGCTGCAGGTCTCTTACCAGCATACAGTTCAGGACCATAGACAGCTCCGACCACTGGATTCAGCTTCCAGCCTGATGAACAAAATAAACTCAACTCACGACCAGAACTAAATTGGAATACTCTTGTGTCTTTTGTTTTTAGGTATTGTTATAAGGTTTAGCACTTACCGTTCGTGTAAGGGTTGGCCACTTTTTTGTTTGTCATCACTCGTGCTGTTGCATTGTTCACCTGTTAAAATCAACAAAACACAAGGTGATTACAGACCCACACATGTACTATCCAGACACACAAGGGTGGGCCAAAACCAAGAAGCAACCGAAGATGTAACAAAGTCCTACAGTAATATATGAATAAATAAATAAATAAATGATTATGTAAATATGTTTGTAACACTTTGGTGTGATTGTGTTTGGTTCACCCTTTCATGAATTTATTCATCATTTCAATTTTCTTACACATTAATAAATTACTGGAGAGAGAGGGGGAAGCATGCACCAATTACCCACAGGTATGAATAAAAAAACAACATCCTTCAAAATCAGTAATTGGTTGAATAAACAAATGGATTCCAAAAGAAAAACACAGGCATTGCTTTGATTTTCTTCTATTGACCTGATGAGAATGACTGAGCGGGGGCTCGGCTCATCGTAAACAAGAGCAGAATCAGAGCAGGCGCCGCTAAACGATGGTGACGGGGGAATGCAGGTCTTCTCAGGTTTGTCAGGAACCCAGAGGATGATAGCATGCATTCATTCTGCATTGTCAGGTAATGATGGACAACCAGGGTGTCCCGGTTGACATATGTGAAACGTGCATTCTAGGGAGAACAAGTTATATGCACCATTATGCATGCATGTATCCAGGCACATGTACATTCTGGAATGCAGATATCCACTCACACACATCTCAGCCACATGCAAATGCATGGGTTTGTGGGTAAGTTTAGGAGGCAGCAGGCAGGAAGTAGAAAAAGATGAGGAAAAAGGGAAAATGAAAGCACCTCAATTTTGCGTCCCTCTACGATTGTACCGTTTAGTTTCTCCCGTGCACGATCAGCATCTGTGCTTGTTTCGAAAGTTACAAACCCAAAGCCCTGAGATCGCCACGTTAGCAACCGGTCGAGAGAAAGGAGAGGGAAAGGTTGGACACACACACACACACACACACACACACACACATTCACACAAACACACACACACACAAAGAGGAAAAGAAAGGGGCAGGGAGGAAAAAAGGGAAAGAGGTGAGAAGACAGGAGTAGGTGAGCAGCAGAGTCGAGTTGTAAGCAGCCAGATTAATTAGAGGCAGTTAGTGAGGCGTCAGGAAACAGCAAAGAGAGAGATCCGAGGAGGAGAGGATGGCGGTGACGTGACCTCACACAACAACACCAACAAACCTGCCCGCTTTACCCAATTAAACACCACAGCACTGGTGCCATGGGTGAATGTCAGGAAGTAGCGGATGCAAAACACTGTGTTAGCTGCCATAACAGTCGTATAATTATCTACACAACTCCAGCAGCACAGCCCTCGTCTTTCTTTGAAGGCGTGGGCAACGGGGGAAGGAGTGAGGATGAATTCTCCACAGAGAGATGTTAACTTGATCTCTGACTGTTTCTAATTCACTGCACTAATAAGTGGGACATTTTTTACACAGGCAAAAAATCACACTGGCTCACTGATGCAAAAAAGTGATCGGTGTCACTGCAAATACCATCGTCTGTGATAGAGGAGAGCGAGGATGTTGACTTTAAAACCACAACCAAAATATATCCAACCTCTCATTTCCATCCCCCTCCCCCCCCCAGTTCTCTGTCTCCCTCGCTCCCCTGGGGGGTTTTGTCACTTCCTTGAGTTATGTGGACTGGGATACTGGACCTGAGCTCTATAGCAGGAGCATTAAGATATGCTGGCCAAACAAGTCCCATTCCTTTGCTTTCTATATATACTTATAGAGGTATGGGCAGGGGAAGAGGGAGCATGGCCGGCGCTGCCTGATTATTGCTTGAGGATGTAATACATGTGAGAGATGGCGAGCGGTGTGATCTCGTATGCATACGCAGGATCTCCGGGCTGCTATTCCTAGCATAAATAACACGGGACCTGTCCTTGGGGAAAGAGAGATAAAGGAATAAATTCAAAAAAGGAACTGAGGGCAAAATTAATCCTTTGGACATTCACCCAACTGTGGTTACCCCCTCTATCTTTTTTTTTTTTTTTTATCATGCACACATAATTAGCTTACAAGAGGGGAGAGTGGAGCCACCATTTTTCAAAGGAGACAAACATATTGAATGCAAATTGCCAAAGCTTCATAGGAAATAGATTGTTTATTAATGGCCTGCTCGGTTCATTATAAAGCACACAGGGTGCAGGGGAGGGAGAGAGAGAGAGAGAGAGAGAGAGAGAGAGAGAGAGAGAGAGAGAGAGAGAGAGAGAGAGAGAGAGAGAGAGAGAGAGAGAGAGAGAGAGAGAGAGAGAAAGGCATCATGGGTAATGGCTTTGTAGGGCACAAACAATAAATGCTTGTTACGGCGGAGGAGGCAGGTTTATCCGGTGCTCAATCTTGTCTGGCAGAGGGGGCTGAGTGCAGCAGTGTCGCCTGGTTCCAGGGCTCCCTGCATGCCTGCATACGAGCCCAAACTACTCCCAGGTATGAATGGGAATCAATAGTATTCATGCCTCAACACCCAGCCAGGGAGCCTGTCTGCTTTATGAATGGAAAGCTGTGGAGCTTAGTGCACTCCATTAAATGAACAGCTGGATGAGGAGCACTCGGCTGTTCACACCTCCGCAGGCTTCACCTGTCCATGGTAGGTGGTTGGGAGAATGATACTGCATTGGCGTAGCAGGGCGCTGGCTAGTTTCCTGTTGACTTTTTGCTAATCTTGGTTTAGGAATTCAAATTAGCATCAAAGTACATATATGCGAGGACATACATGTGCCAAAGAAAATTAAACTTTGAGAGGTAAATTTGAATTATACCCAGTTTATTTGTGTTTCTGTATTAATGTCTTATATATAGCCATATAGAGTAGAATAAAGAATAAATATTTTAAGACACACCAGTAAGCCATACTACTGCACTGGGTTATCCTTCATTAATATTAAACACATTTACTTTATTCTAACTCACAAAATCCTACTGCTTCAATAGTTTTTCTGAAATAGTTACTGGAGCACCAATGTGGATGCATATCAACACTATTGTCAAAAGGTTTGTAAACCTGAAATCTGTTTGTCTGTGATAGGATTGCAAAGATTTACCCCTTCAGCAGGAAACATTGGGTTTAGGTCTGACAAAGTAGACAGGCCAGAAAGCGCTGATAGAGAAACACTTTCATGCTTTTGGTTGATTCATGGGATTTATTAGCAATAAAGCAAATTGTTGAAAAACCTCAATCTTTCAAATGTCTCATTTAAAGCAGCACTCTGCAACTTTTGCTGAACAACAGTGCCTTCTGCAGCCAATAATCATAAGTTATTCTCTTGGGCTCTGAGCTCCAGCCGTTTTAATGTACAGCAAACAAAGCTTATCAATCTCCTGGCCTGATTGCATGGTCCCTCCCAATGAACGGATGCATGGCTGCATGGTGTATATTCCTGTCTATGCTCAAATATACACCAAATATCTCTTCAAAAAATGTAATATTTAAAAAGTCTCTTCGCTCTCGAAACCTTTCCAACTTTTTTTTTGAAATTATGGTTTCTTTCGGCACCACTCGCTGGAGATCGTGCCTGCTCACCAAGGTTATACAGAGTTGAAAACTGCTGCTGTTTTCAGGTGAAACTGTTGCATAGTGTTGCTTCAAAATCACTTTAAGTACCTTCGATTTGAGCCTTTATTGCATACAACACATAAACACTTTAAATATAAGTTAGCATTAGTATTAGCTTCCAAGTTTATTTTAGCCAAACAACCTTTATTTGCAAAACCACCCCAGAGGACACCATTACTATCCTGAATTATCGTCTATTTTAAACAAAATGATAAAACCTGATTAATGTGGAATCTGTGGAATCAACACCCGGCCTTCAAAGAGAACCAGGTCCCTTAACAAGTGGTTTCAGCTCCATACGCTTGAGGACCTGCAGCCTGCTTGTGGATTAAGTGAATTGTGAAACAGCTCAATAATGAATTGATTGACAGGTCTAATGATTCACAACTTGGGTTAGAGCTGCAACAACAAAAACAATAGGGAGGGAGGGAGGGAGGCAGAGAGAGAGAGAGAGAGAGAGAGAGAGAGAGAGAGAGGTGTGGTGGATGTATGTCTCCCAAACCAGGCTTAGAGACCACTACTCTCAGCCAATGTACACACTACACTAATGCCATCATTAGGAAACAGAAGAAGTACATGGTAATGAAGCAGCTGGCGTTCTAGTTCACTTACCTTGGATCCTCGCTCATTAAAGATAATCTCCACATCTAAAATCTTTCCAAATTGCTGCAGAGAGAAAAGAAAAAGAGCAGAGCGGGGCAGAGTTAGAAAGCCTCATTGGCTGTGAATTCATGAGAAGGACAACTGGAGAGAGAAAAACCATTAGGACAATATGGAAATGTTACTTTTGTGAGGAAATGGTGGTCAATTTGCATTTGTTAGCTGGGCAAACAGTTCTTTAAGCTCACTGGCGTTGCTTTCAAAAGAGAGCTCATAGTTGCTGCTCTGGTGCAATTTTTGTATGTCAATCCAAACTCTGCTTGAGATCACAGAGTCTTTGATTGCACATCAGCATTTCTGATGTTTGTTTGCATATAATCATATAATGATTCGATGACTTGAGATATGGATCCGCCTCCACGATCATCTGGTCTGAAAACTTTGTTGGATCTGTTCTAACTGCACCTCTCTGTCCTTTCGTAAGCCTCCCTCTGTCTCTTCTATTCTTCCCCCTCTCTCCCTCTCTTTGTTTGTGTGCTCTCCCAGTCAACAGGACCTAAGGGCCAGTCCCCAGGGGTTAACATGCTCCAGCCTTTCGATTTAACAGGCCTGCCTTTGGATCATTAAAAAACCGAGGAATGAAAGTAAACTGTAAGTTCCTCTAATGAGTGGAGTGAGAGCGACTTTTAATTGCTGTCTACAATGGCCGTATTATTTCATTAAAAGTAATTACCCTGTCAAGCGGTCCGCGTCGCCTTCATTTCTGCACAACAGGGAAGAAATGGGCCTTCCATGTGGTCGACGCTCAATGGGAATGGATGGATCGTTTGACTGAGTCTCTAATAGGGGTTAGGAGGAGCTGGCTATTATCTGGCTGGAGTGAGTGGGCTTGAGGAGCTGAGGGTTTATGCGTTAGCAAAAAACATATGCCCCCCCCCCCCCCCACACTTGAAAGGGTAATGCAGTGACCTCACCACACCAAGTTCAAATGGAGGAAAAATACTTAGTTATTTAAAACCTCCTCAGTTTTATCAGGGTGTGTTTCCTCTCCGTTTAAAAGATATTCCATAGATCCCATCCACACGTTGGCCTCATAGGATGCGCGGCTCCGCTGATTCTTATGGGTAGCGCCGGCTACGATCACGCACACTCACACATTTATATCCCAGCGTGATGCCCCTTTCTCGCCTGAGATGACAATGCTTCCCCCATGCAATGTGCAGATGCTAATTGTTTTAACCGAGCGTAATGGGCTTGTGGCGTCGATTAATTAGTTTCAGAGGAAGTCGTCTTTGTGGATTTCCACATGGCGCAGGGGACTGCTCGTTGCTCACCAGTGATCTCATGCACTTCTGTCTCCACCCACCCACTCATACCCACACACTCTCACACGCACACACACACACAAAAACAGCTGCATCAGCAGCACCGATAAACAATAGCTCCAATGGGAGGAGTCTCAAGAGGGAAGACGAGGGCTGCAGTCAGATCCATGCACCCACAGACTATAAAAACAACTCAATATCAATATAAAGACAAAAAAGACCAAGAAGCATCCACAAGTTAAACCCACACCGGTGCTTTTACATGTTCATTTATCAAAAATAATTAATTTTACTTCACAGCTGATCGCGCTGCTTGATACATTTAAGTCTTTTTTTCCCTAGGTATCCATAGGTTTACATTCATTTCTAATTCCATATGGGTTCCTTTACTGTTATTTAGGAAACGCCGTGGAGACGTCTCCAGTCATTCTGCACTTAAAATAAATCACGGGGAAATGGAAATTAAATTACATGACTCAAGCCTGTTCAAAGAGTGTGGCTTTTACACATAAATGAACAGAATCCGATGGCAGCCAGGAGATGTATTAAAAATAATTATATGAAATAACCTAAACTCTACAACATGCACAGAAAGATGTCAGCAATTGAAGTGATTCTTTGACACAGTGTGGACTTGCTGCAATGTGGTCAGTTTTTCCTGCACAAAAACTAGAAAACACATTCATGACACACAGTGTTTCCTGTGCCTCAAGCCAGCCGGTGTGGGAGCAACAAACACCGTCAACTGTGCCTCCACCTTTCATCAGCTTGCATTTCTTTAAGCTCTTCAGAAACCTATAATTACGCTAGAGCGACTGTGTGTATTCAAACAGTCGCGTGGCAGTGTGGAGGATGTTCAGGCACAGCAGTCAGTGTGACAGCAGGGTGAGGGGCGGGGGGGCAGAGGTCCTGATTGCTCTGGGAAACGCTGTGAGAGCCCTTACATGCGCCGAGAGAAGCACTGCTGAAGAACCCAGTCGCGTAAACGAGGGCACCCTCAAGTAGCGCAGCATGGGCGCTGTGCAGAGCCTCGCTCGCACTTGGAGTGTTTTCATTCCCCACACACTTGCTAGCTCTCGGAGATCACAGTTTCTAATTACTGATGGAGGTCCGCTGTGGTCGTCCTAATGAGCCCTTCATTTAGCGCCTCGTTAAAGGCTCGCAGGTTTCTCCACACCCGTAACCCTGTGGTGCGCTGGCTGAATCTCAGGCCCTCCCTTCTTGTTGCAGGGTGCCGGTTCCACAGCCTTTTTTTTACCGACGTCGAAACCTTTCCCAGCGTCACCCGGGGAGGGTTTCTCCGTGTTGCGTGGGAGCAGATGGAGCTCCTGGCGGGGTTTAGCCTTCTTCAGTGGGCCGTGCAGCACCTCCACTCTCCTCCTCCTCCTCCGTCTTCCCGCCTGCGTGTCTGCGGGTTTCACTCAAGCGTAGCAGTAATGGCGTATTGAGCCGGTGGCGCTCCAGAAGCCATTAGAGCTAGAGGGATGAAGCTTTCCACACGCTGATCACACAAAGGCCCATTGTGGAGGCCATGTCAGAGGGTGGAGCGGACCAGCTATCTCCTTGCCAAGCACTACCCCAAGACAATCAATCCCACAATCCTCCGCAATGCCAACCGCCGAAAGGGGAAAGGGGGGGGCAACACGTGGGTGAGGAGGGTGATTGAGGGGGACTGGGTGGGACGCGATCAATTTTGTATCGTATATCTGCACGAGCCGGGCCAGGCACACAAAGCCTCGGAGCTAATTACTGAGGCGATTTGGATTCCACATGACCTGCACCAGAGCTGGGAACAATAAAGCTAACAATCAGAGGAGAGAAAGAGAGAAAGAGAGAGAGAGAGAGAGAGAGAGAGAGAGAGAGAGCAGCCATGTTGTCTGCAATTTATAAAGCCACAGCCCGGGCAGTAATTAATATCATCAGCTGGATGTTGTCTTCATAACGATGAGAATTAACGCCTCTGGGTTCTAATGGTCCAATTAGCGCAGAACATTTAAAGTACATTTTTGGCCATCGTCTCCATTCAGATCCATTATCCTTATTGAATTTGGGATGTTTGGGTCAATTCTTATTGAGGCTTCTGTGCGACACCCGGGCGAGCCGCTGAAATATTCATCGCCTCATTAATTGGGTGAGAGACGGAGACAAAGAGACATTTTCTGCTGAGGACCTTTGGTTTCGCTGATATGTAATATTTGTCGGCTCTGTGTGTGTGTGTAACCTCTGAACAGGTAATCAGGACAAACGGTTTCCTCCGTCCCAATTTCAGCAGACAATTTAATGTTCTGCGAGGGTCTAAAAGCTACTTAAGAAGCTTTTTCGTGTGGATGAATGTATAATTCTAGTGACCAAGACAGAAGAAATTAAAGATAACACCGCTGCTTTTTCCTCCCTAATTTCAACCACCATTCCTTTTGTTACTAATGACATTGTTCTCATCAAGCTCAGGTTAATTACTGAGATTTAGGGAGGCGGCTAAATAGCAGCCTCGGCGGGTTAAGGACAAAGATGAATGGTATAACTTCGGGGTACTGGGCTCCATAGCTCAAGTGCAGCAGGGAGTTTTTACCCCCCCCCCCCCCCCCCCCCTTCACACATCAGCACCTGATTGTGACTGATTTGCCTGTTTTTCTCTACTTTTCAGGACTTGTAAAAACTCTCAGAAAGCACTTTTTATTTCTCCTGACAGTGTAGTTAATGATGTAAATGCCATTAATTATGTGGCTGTTGTTGTGCGATTTGGTCCCACTGCTCATTTAAGCCAAAGTGTAATCATTTCTTTCTTTGTGTCAGGCGAGGTGAGATGCCTTCACTACCATCCTTTCAGGTGGATTGAATTTTACTTAATAACTTGGTTTGGAACGTCTGTAGATACTTCTAGGCCCCCGTTCATACCTGGTATTAACATCCGTCCTGAAAACCTCATCACAGGTGGACAGCTTTAAATTAATCTGTTCAGACCTGTCATGAAAATGTGTCTCCTTTGACCGTGTGATCGGTAAGCAACAGCTTGTAGAGTTAGTGGTTGTGTGCACCTTGTTGTCTGTGATCCAACAGTAAACTGAGAGAAGAGGGAAGAAGCGGAGGAATACCTAATGAAGCACCTATCGACACACGATAAATGTATCGTCTGGATACGTGTTTTTTTTAGCGTGATTTTGTGAATTTTGCACTTATTTATATTGTATATTTCAGTTAAATATACTTTAAACTGTTAACAGATTATTCGTTAAATTTCAACTTCCGACTTACCGTAGCAAAAACAATAGACACTCTGTCACCAAGTGTCGGTTCTGGCACGAATACATTTTAAAAGTATCATTTTAGCACCGGTAATCCAAAATAAATCCAGACGACATCCAACCCTAGTGGTCAGCTTTGATATTGTGGCTACAGCTCAGGACACATTTGGGTGCGTTCAGACCTGAACTTAGAACTGACAACTCAGGACGGATGTTAACCCCAGGTGTGAACAGGGATCAGCATACTCTACATCTTGTGTGTGCATTGTAACCTCATTGTCATATCTCAGTAATTAACTTGACAAGTACAGCATCACTATAACTAATAGATGAAAGGCGAGTTTTTCCTCGCAGGCACTCACCCCAAACATCTGCCTTAGGTCAGGGTCCCGGAAGCGGAAGGGAATGTTGGAGACATGTAACCGTTTGGGCTGCTGCTTCTCTGAAGAGTCTGAGTGCTGGAGCTGGAGCTGCTGAGAGCCCTCTGTTTGCGTCACATCATCTGTCTGCCGGAGGGAAACAAACACAGAAAAGACACACGCTGCTCATTAGCCGCTACAGTATACTGTACCTCCCGGTCCTGAAGCAGGCAGTGGGGGTGGGGGTAGGGGAGGAGTGGATGTGGCAGGGAGCGTGGGTGGGGTTGGGAGGCCTGGCTGACTAACTTACTCGGCATCTGCCATTTTTCAATCTGGCGAGAAAGCCAAAGCGATAAACAGCCGATGACTTATAGTGTCAAACCTGAGGTTGTGCATTACAAATCCACTTATTAATCTCTTGCACTTAGCTCTTGAGCAACAGGGAAGATTGAAGGCGCTGACAAAAAGGCGTGGATATAGATCCCACGGAGACCTGACATGTCTAGACTAAAGACACATTATTGGTGACGTTTGCACACAGGCATCAGAGTGCGAGGCCCAAAGCCCTCAGCGTTGTTGTTTCCATCATTATGAGAATGCTATGCTGACATTTCTATATAAATGACGTGTCTGATGTCAATGACAAATTCACTTGTTTCTCTGTGTGACACCGGTGATGGATTTCACTGAGGGAGCTGGTGGTTTGTCTGTTTAGATGGACCTTGTTTCTGAGGCAGTTTCTTTCGCTGATGTATTTTCTGTGGACAAAACCTCATTGGTCGACAACATACTTCATCCGCTCTTATTCTCTGCGGTGTGGGACAAGTCTATCTACACAGGACCTCATATTTGGTGGTTTTTGAGTCAATAAAAATGACTATCACAATTCAGCCTCCTCTGATGTCGACTCTCTGACTCAGAGCAGGTTAAACAAACAGTTCAACATCAATGACAGTGATGTGATTTCTTTATATTCATAACTAATATTAATATCACTTGAGCATTTAATATGAATGCAGGGTCAGGACATTTATATTATTTAATTAATTTTAATTAATGTCTCTTTCCAAAGTCAACACAAACAAAAAAGGATCAATTAATCATGTACATACCTCTGGTGTTTTTAAATATTCTACTTTTATTTTATTGCCAATTTCATTCTTCATATTTTACTATCTGCTGCTGGAACAAGTCCATTTTCTCTGCATTAGATCAACAAAGTTTATCTTTTAGTTTACCTAAATTAAAATTAAGTAATGAATGGAATAATTTTGAGAAGGAAGCAAAACTATAAAATCCACTAAAAGTTTTCGAAATAAGTTCATTAAAGGGAAATATGAACACAGGACTATGTGTTGTAGACTATTGGGTATATACATTATATTACATGTTCCTGGGTGCAAATGAAAACTGTACAAAAACAGGGTAGATATAAAAGCTAAAGTTTCATCCTACACTTTTTCGTCAGTAAAAACATCCCCCCATAAATTTGAAAATATATATTGACATGAGTATTTGAGGTCAATACATTGAAAAAGGAATAAAGGAAAAAAGTAAATAATCAAAAGGACCAAAAAAGGTTTAGGTTTTGCGCCGGAGTTATTTTTTGCTAAACTCCAGGGTGCAGGGACTCCTGGAGGTGTCAGGTGGAATGTTATTGTAACATTGAAGCTGCCAGTTTAGGTTCTATCGTGCCAGAGGTCTACTAATATAATTCTACCAAGGAAATGTGAGTTCTGAAATTTCAGTTTCAACTGAAAAAGCTGCAGCTAAAATCCCAAGAAAGAGAAGTATTAACAAGCAACTGAAACACCATTAAGTCAATGTAAAAATAAAATCTGCTGTGTGAAGACAGAAAACAGTTTGATTGGGACACAGACTCTACTGAAACTAAACTGCCCCAAAGATAGAGAAAGTTAAAAAGTGAAAAAGGACTAGAGTCCAGCAAAACCCTACTTTTGAAGGATGGAATAGCTGAATGAGGATACACTGTTGGAAAATTAGGGTTGTAAACTAAAGTGCTAGAAACATTGAGTTAAAATTGAAAGTTGTAGGATTTCCTACTATTAGTGAATTCACCAAGTGCTGTTGGAGACCTGGATTGGGCTGAGAGACAGACTCAGGGTAAACAGTAACAGACTCATATCACGCAGTGTTCATATTGTGTTACACTCTGCTGAGCGTGGGGACGTTAATTGTTGAGATACAGGGACTTCAATCTGCCTCTGTTTCTGTTTTTTCTTCAGATTCTCTAAGCTCAGTTTACATTGAAGTCAATGGGGTTATACAGTAGGTGTATGATCATCCCATCACTCACAGGCTCATGCAATAAGTTGTGTGAGTGTGTTTGGTTCGATTTCACACTTTGGCTGAAAGGCGACAGACTTACGGCCAAAAAGGTGTGAAGAGGGAAATGTGTGACCTCAAGGACGAGTTGAATAAAAAATATTCAGAAGGGTTCAACTCACTTCACTCTGAACCTTCCACCCAACGTAGAAACAGATAGTCAAATCTAGATAAGGTCAGAAGAACTCATGACAGTTGAAGAGTGAATAATTGTGTAAAAAGTGTGAAGGGCACGAAAGAGCTGAATTGATGTGTTGCAGTCGTATTTTCAATCAATGTTTTAACGTTTGAATAAAGTTTCCAGGTGCATGTGTGAATGAGGAGGACGAGCTTGAAGATGAGTGGGTTTGAAGTTTTGCACCTGTTATATCTAAGGTTCATACTGAATACTTGAGGGTAAAAAGTGAAAAATGCTGAGATATATACTCAACATACAATTTATTTTCTTCTAAAAAGTAGATTGATGAATTGAAGCAACACTATCTAACTTTTACTGAGCAACAGCGCCCTCCGAGCGATTAGTGGTTTTAATGTAGATACAAATTTATTCTATTAATGTGTTGAACAACTTAACAGTGGTTATTACTCATGATCACTAGACTTCCTAGACCAGAGTAGCTGCTGCTGTAACAAATAAACAAAACTCTGTTTAGAATTATTCATGTTTTAAAAGTTCCCTCAATGGTTATCGGAGATTAACGTAGATTTTGAATGACATCGCATGCTTATCTAGTTGCCTTTATGTTTGCAAAAGGCAGCGCTGAGTCGATGGTTTCTGACAACAACAATGCAAACAATGGAAGAAGGTGTAATTAAGAAAGAAGCAAAACAAGTAGCCTGTCCCTGAGCCGGGGCGAAGTAACATCATATCGATGCCAGTAGTTTCTTTTTCACAAATTCTCTCCTCAAAAACTTGGCTAATGTTGAAATATCGTCTTATGGTTGTCTTGCTTAAACTATCAGCTACACTGCCCTCCCATGTTTTCCTGTGGTACTGCTCCTTTTTGTTGTTTCTTCTGCACCAATAAGCTTTCCGAAGACGTGCACAAAAATTGACGAAATTGAGTCTCCCTTTCTTTCTTCTGGCATTTGAACTTGCAACTACCTGTCAGATACAGCCTACCTGTCAGATACACACTTCTAACATAGCTTCTGGTTTATGACCAAAAACAGTGGAACAGTGACAGGAGCCTATAATGGTAGTGATAATAATGTTGGTTGTAAAGAAGTGTCAGCACCTAAGAACAATGAATTCCATTGTTCATGTTTTCCTTTATGTGCAAATGAAACGCACCCGGTGGATTGGTGAGCTCTGTAGGTGATGGTATAGTGTATTTGAACTTTGCAGTGATCCAGCCGTGGTTAAAATACTCTTGGCAGGAGGTGAACTACAAAGAAGAGGTGTCAAAATCAGACACAAAATCATTTGCCTTATTCTCTCCCCACAAGGTTTTGCAAATCTATAAGTACATCACATTGCCGTAATTGGTCTCATGACCACAAGAGGTCACTCATCAGAGAAAAACAACAACAACAAAAGGTTGTTCCGAGCGTTTGAACATTTGTTTTTGATGCCGTGGGGGCGGTCTCTACTCGGCAACAGCAAGCCATTGATCAAAATGAACAAAAACGAGTCCTGATTTAGTGGCTGCTGACTCTGGGACTAAATAAAGTAGCGTGTGGAGGAGGGGAGAATGAGAAACGAGAGAGTGGAAGTGGCAGATATCGAGCACAAAAGCTGTTTGAATGTGATATGTAAACTGCAAGGTCTCCCGGGAAGTGCTCTCTGAGCACTGCAAACACACTCTATACTGGCTGGGGAGTCACATACACGGACACAATCTTGTACTGAGATACAGACGTGAAAAGGGAGGAGGATGTTGCCGGAGTACAAACGGTTCGAATGACACACACGCATACGCAGGCTGATAACCCTCACCCTGCTCCGAGCCTGTCGGATGGCTGCAGGCCTCTCTTAGTGATACATTTCCCACCATTTAGGAAATGGGGTAGGGATTTATTCATTATAATTCATCATCACAGTATTATCATTATCATCATGATCGTAATGATGATCGCCTTTATTATTCTCATTATCATAATCACAATCCCCACTGTAATGGCTGTCATTTATTTGGTTTTTATGGCCCATTCCGAGACGGTGACATACATTGTTAACAGTGACAGTTGTTTGATTCAAGGTCCCACTTTGTCTCCCCTGCAGCCATCCAGGTAGGGCAGGTTGGTGGCGGCTTCCTAAGTCCTGCCTGGGCTTTGACTCTGTCCAGACCAGAGGTTAACAAGTGGCGAAGGACGTGAGAGCCGGAAAATGCACCAGGATGACCGGCCTGCTGGTGAGGAGTGGATTTCTGACAGAGAGAGAGAGAGAGAGAGAGAGAGACGGGCGGAGGGGTCTTAACTCTGCCGTGTCCTCCCGCGCTGGAGGTTAATAGCCTGAGTAGCCATGTTGGGCCCCGGGGGTGACACATAGCAGACAGATGCTGGGACCGTGGATGGTGACAAGGTACCGGAGCCCCGTGGGTCAATCTGTTTCATCGGTCACACATGACACTATCGACCTTTAGCGTATGTTGCCAGACTACTGAGATCCACTGTCCTCCAGCTCTGTCCGGCTGGCTTTTTATCACGGCAGGCGTGGTTGCGTGTTTGCAAACATCCAGATTAACTTTCAGTCTGTGCTCAGACAGGCCAGCAGCACGCTGACACCGGGGGCAAATACACATGTGTAGAGCACAAATACTGAACTGCTGACTCCCGAGCACCCCAGACTGCCTCCTACTAACTCAATAGCTGTGAGTGTCACTGGGATCCGGGATGCCTGCCTCCGCACGCCGCTCCCGAGGATCTAACCTACCTGCCTGGTTGGGAGATGGTGGTGTTCCAGTGGAAAATAATTACCTCCGTATTACCATAGGAGGTCACAATCAGCGGCACTTTACTGTCCCGACAGCTGCTGTCACGGGGAGGGGGCGGAGGCGGAGGCGATGGGATGCAAAACACGCCGTCACCGCCAAAGCCAGCAAACCAGAGAGTGAGAGAGCTGTCAACTCCGGCAACTCTCCGGCTTCCTGTTCAGTCATTTCTCTAAAAGACTCCCTTGCTGTTATTTGCAAATCGCCTGCAAAGTGCTCTGCTCAGCACTTTCCCCCTCCTCACAGAGTGGCATTACAAGAGCATAATTGAAACTATCTGATTGGAATGCTGCCAAGCAGGTAGATTACATCCGATTAAATGGGGGGGTGGAGGGGTGGGGGGATGGTTGAGTCTTCGCTCACAAGAATTATAATGCCTAAGCTTTAATTCATTATTTTCCCTCTCCTGGTCCTCCACTGTTTGTTGTCTTTTTCTAAAGAAGCTGCTAATATATCCCCTCCATCACCCCAGAGAGTAGGGGGTGTGAGGGGTGTGAGTGGTGTGAGTGGTGGAGCAGGGGGGCCGCCCCCGCCGACTCGCCCTGATTCATACCAAGTAGGGAAAGGTGGAAGTGTCGGAGTCATTTCAGGACTTGAGGAGACCATAAAAGTCCTGTTCACTCTCTGCACAGACGTGGCTCAGCTCAGCACCTCGAAGGCTCAGACAGACATGAAACGCTGGTGCTTGAATCATCAATACGAAAGACAAGGACGTGTATTTCAGAAAATATCTGCTTTGATTATGAAAATGGCCTAAGATATAGACGTGGAAACATGAAAACTAAAGGAGAGAAGTCAGCAGCTGTGGTGCAGGGCTCGGTTTTAACTGCAAGTGTGTAAATCTAAATGACAGGTTCTTAGTCTGTAAATTTAAATAATACGTCTGGGTATACTATTATCAAGGCCTATTTTATTATGCTCCCTGTGCTAGACAGTGACATGTTCACACAGGACAGTTTATATGGATATGATTTTTCACTACAGTGGATTTATCTGCAGAATTTTTTTTTTCCTAATGAAGACACCATTTATTTCAATCAGATTAGAAACGTACCTACTGTCTGTCTGTTAGCCAAATAATCTTTTACATTTTTGGTCCTGATTTGGGGACAGAATACGATTCCCACTTTCTTTAATACTTTTGTTTCTACTTTTTTGTACATTTCTCAGAGAATAATTCATTTTAATTTAAAAAATCCGGCATGTTTAGGGGACTGAGATTTATGAGTTTGTGCAGTTTGGTGCAGATCCAAATAAAAACTTGGATCTGGTGAATTTAAATGTGGTTTTCAGAGGACCGTAGGGCCCTGGTGGAGGTATGGGCTTTGTTCAAGTGCCCTTGAATTTTTCTTACCCAGCCTTTTTCAATAAGCATTTATTAAGTATTTATATCATCTCACTGAACAGTTAGAGCTTGAACAAACATCAGAGAGTTGTTCAGGAGATTCAGTCGTGCTGTGGAACTCCGAGCATATCTATAATATCTTGAATTTACAGTGTGAACATCGGCAGCTCCTCCCCCTTACAGATAAAATGGAAGCCGGCGTTTAATGGTTGCGTACATGCTGCCGTCAGCACCGCCTCTGAAAGCTACACCCCGGTACAGTCTCAATCCCTTAAACATGGTTCATGTGAGATGAGTGTGCATGTGCGTGTATGTGATAAATGTTTGCATGTGCTCACTCATGTTTTCCGAATGCCCTTGTGTGTTTGCGTGCATGTGCATGTGCGTGTGTGTTTGTGTGTGTGTGTGTGTGTGTGTCTATGTTATCACAGTCCCCCAGAATACCCTTTGGAAAGTCTTCATGCCGCTGACACGCGCTGTGAAAAATCTGGAATTGAGTGCTGCCCTAACGCCACTGCCTTAATTTGTTATCTGAAAAGAGAATGATTACTCATGAAATTCAACCAAACCTCAGACTATTTGAACTGAGCCAGATAACGAGCTCAGTTTTTTTTTTTTTCCTCCAGCAGAGCTTCCTGGCAGCCCTCTGCTACCCTCATCTCTAAGGATTTGGAGAAAAGTTGGGGGCTGCCTCTCCTACTCAAGTCACTTGCTTTCAAGTCAGCTTGTTTGAACATGGCACAGAGCGAGGTCTCAGAGGTCTGGCTCTGGACAACGCCACCTTCCCAGCACAGACGGGGGACTGGTAGACATGGACAGGAACAGAGAGGAGAAGCGAGGAGAGTTCCCGCGCCTCATTAAAACATACACACGCTCCGTACTCCGCGGGGAATTCGCACGAATCCATACGTTTCACTGAATTTTCACTCTCTCTTGACTCTTTTTTAAGTCTTTAAGTCGAGAAGATGTGCAGAGTAAAGCGTCGTCGTGGGGTAGAGGAGCTGAGCGCAGCAGAGTTGAGCCAAGGGAGGGGGGGGGGGGGGGGGGGGGGGGGGTCGCTGCGAGTAGCTGATCTGCTCCCTCAATCTGTGTTTCTGCAGGGTGCCCTAATCAAAGGCACCCGGGCCCGTCTGTGGCACCCAGAGCAAACGGGCTGGGTCTGTCATTAAAGCCGGGGAGCACAGCGGTGGGCGACACTACACCAGCGGCCCCCGGGGATTTGACTCTCTGTTTACACCCCACTAATCTCATCTCTCTGTCCTCCCTGAGAAAAAGACGGGTGGAAGTGGGGCAGAGTGTGGATGCAGAGAACGAAGATGGAGGAAAGCGGGGACAGCGCGAGAGAGGAATAGAATGAGGGAAGGCAAGACGAGCTCTCATCTCTCCATGGCCACCATCTCTGGGCTTTCTTCACAGCGGTGTGAACAGATGAAATGAAATCAAATGCGAAATGGAGAGAGAGAGAGACAGAGAGAGAGAGAGAGAGAGAGAGAGAGAGAGAGAGAGAGAGTGTGGGAGTGGTGTACAGTGTCGGAGGGGGAGGAAGAAGAAGGAGGGGGAGGAGGTGGAGGCTGAACCTCCTGCCAAGTCTCTCCTCACTTTAAACTCGCTTGTGTGTCAGCCATTACTGTAAGTGCGGCGCATAACCATGGAGCGGTTGGGAAACGTCACACAAATCTTTAAATCAAACATTGCGACACTACAGGACGATGATAATGTGCCGTGCCATTCTATGGCCGTGCTTGTGCCGTATAAGCACTTTTTTCTGACGCCAAATGTTCGGAGGCGCACGCTAATTGTGAGGCTGGGAAAATGGAGTTATTAACCGTGTTCTTTATGAGTGACCCAGATCTCTCTCAGGAGGGCTGTGGCCTCGCCATGACCTCACACAGCAGGTGTTTTAATGCTAAAGGGGGGAGAAGAAGGCATGAAGGTCTTATTTTTTTCATCTCTGCCGGCATTATCCATCTTTCCAGTCGTGTCTCTTAAGTCCGGAGCCAAGTCGTTCTCCCTTTTATCTACATCTGCCTCCTGTTAAGGTAAATCCCGGGTCAAGGCTTTTCATAGAAAAGGTATCACTACGCAAGAAGGAAATATATCATCTATGATTTTAAATAACACTCTCTCCCAAGATGTGTATCACAACGTGAAGCATTGCCAGAGATTTATTTTCCAGCTGGGGGGCTGATGGTTTACAGTAAAATGAGTGACAGGAGGAGTATAATCAGGTCCTGGCAGAGAACTTTATCTTATGTCTAAATAAGAGTCTCAAACATTTGACTGCATTAACAGCTCATTAGCTGATTAAAAAGGAGATGTTTTTTTCTGGCTGAAAATGGCATCACTCTTTTTGTCCTTGGACTGTGACCAAGACGATCGTGGGGTCCTGAATAATTCACGTCAGTAGCATGTCCAATCTCCACACAGATATATAAAAGGTTTTACGTGTTTTTAATGGAGCCTCAAATTACTCCTTAGAAACACACTTTGATTTCATCAGCGCCTCTTCAATCAAATTCACCTCCTTCGTCAACAAGCAATCTTTGCCACGGCTTCAGACTCCGCCGCTGCTCACTAATGTGCAGAACTCCGGCTTTTTATTAAGAAAGGTCATTTTGTGTTTGTAGGAAAATGATTGGGAAAGTGATTAGAACGTTGCTTCGGGGCCTGGATGTACTACGTCAGAACACGGCTGGTGCAACTGCGACATTTTTCAAACACCGCAAGATGTCAGTTCCTTATGATGGAGTGTTTGGGCCACTTATAGGGGGAAAAGATTTAGAGAAAGCAATAAGGTCAAATTATTATGAGAATAAGGTCATAATTTTAGGCTTTCTCTCATGTTAGAGGGGTAATATCCAAAAATCATTTTGTCACTTGCGTTAAAATGAGGAATGTGGAGCATCTAACTTCTGTATAAGTTTAGTAACAAATAACAACAGACTTGAAGGACATGGCCCCCTTAATGGTGGAGGAAAGGTTTGGTAGTGGTCGACTTCCGAGGTTATCGTTGGCCAGATCAGTGTGATATTGAAAAAGGGTTTCAAAGTTTCTCAAGAAATAATGAGATTGGTTCAGGGCTTTGGGTCCAGAGGGAATGAAACTCCTGGATGTTTTTTGTTTGTTTTTTTCTATTGTACTACTTCTTGAAAAGTCCAAACTTTTTTTTCTTCAGTATGGCCCTAATACACCGTCTTTATTAAGACAAGTAAATAAATATGATATTCAACTAGATACTGCAAAGATAGAGCGGGGAACATATTTGTGTATTTTGTTATTTCTAAAGCCGAGAACAGCAATCTATTGAGGTATATTTTCAAAGTAATGTATATGGGGGTGGGGGGGGGACATCTTGCAGGTCAAATTGTGCTACAAAGCTTTTCAGGCCGGGAGGCGATGGAAAAAGGGAAAAGAGAAGCAAACAGTTTGTTACTGACAAAAACGTCACCATGACAATGACAATCACAACGGAGCAATTTAACATTGACGATCAAATATATCAACATGCTAACTTCATAAAGTATCGACAGTTAAGCATTTTCTTTAAACATCTTATGCATTGTTATGAAAAAAAAAGATAAAGAAGAGAATATGAATATATTTTACTTGTTGACAGTCTGCTGAGAACAGTGTTTGCAGGTGATGGAGGACACTGACCGGTGCGGTCGTGGTGGCGGTGATGGCGGGCGTGCTGTTGTCAGTGCCGGCCGGCTCGCTGTGTGTCTGTGTGGGTGTGTAGAGGGTCATGGCGTGCTCAGGAACCCGGCTCTGCCCGGTGTAGTCCTGCGTCGGAAGTGGGTGTGGTGCCGCAAATTCTGCGGGGATTCCATTCTGTGGGGGAGGTGGATACTGGGCGGGGGTGTACGGCTGGGCCATCGCTTCTGGTGGGTTGGAGGCCTCTTGGTTACCCTGAGAGAAACACACACAACAGGAGGCAAGTGTTAGAACTGCGCTCGAGATTAAAGTTGAACTGCATTGTTTGAGCAGCGCGAGCAGCATGAAAGACGTGCGAGCTCCCCTGTGCGAACCGGAAGGCAACTGGGGAGAGTTGTCCTGCAGACCAACTAAGTCAGGGGGAAACAGCAGTCATATCACAGCTCGGCTCGGATTAGAGAATTCCTTGATCATGGCTAATGAACACGGTTTATGTTGTAGAGCATGGCTCGCATGGAGGGGCAACAGTCAGGGGGGAATCTCAATTGCACTTGTGGCAAAGCACAAGAGGAAAGATCAATTAATTGATAAAATTTTGATTAGGGCTTTTGATTTAAATGACAGGTCTGTTAAAGTAGCAGCTGCTCCCTCTCCAAGCGCCACGTGACAACTTTTAACACCAACCTCCGCGTTCGCTTTATGAGCTTTTCCCGCTCGCCGCCCCTGCCTTTGTTTCCGTCTCACGGTATCCTTCGGAATACAAAACGACCCCCAGCAGTGCCGCTTTCTGTTGTTTTTTAATCTGGACTTTAAAAGTTTTATTTTTAAGTAGCCTAACAAGAACCATGGATAATTAAAATGTCAAAAACAGGGGGAAATTTTAATTAAATCAGTGAAGGCTGAGAATGTGACCGATCATTTGATTCCGACTTCTGGTCCAGATTGGAATGCTTATTTCCGTTAGGGCCCAAAATATTGTCCTATTCATAAATCTCTAATAAAATGAATTCCTCATGCGTCAGGAACCCACCGTTTGTGTTATCTATACCACATATGTTATTTTTGTCTCTGCTCCTGACTTAAGTGATTGATGGCCCTTTGCAACGAAGCTGTTCCACAGACCCTTTGTCTCGTGTGGATGCTTGAGATGATGAGCTGCAGAAATAATGGACTTTTCTGGCTGGTGCACATTGTTAAACTCAGTAATGGCTGGACTACACAAGTGCATGTCTTATTGTTGCGAAGCACCAGGCTCTGCGAATCCAGACTAATGAGCAGAACGGTGAGATCAGTGCTGCTGGAGCGGATATCCATCCCGACATTAAAAACACAGAGGGAAAAGGTGAGACAATAACACCAAAATCCAATAACACCCCCCACAAATACCCTCAATCAAATTTAAAGATACAGATCATGCGGGCTCGACGCATAACTCTCTCGATAAGAGAGAAAGGAGGAAAAAGCACACAGTAGCAGCCAGAAGTGAGGGTTTATGATTGGAGAAAACAATAACAGTAAACAGATAGAGAAGTTTCTGCCTCTTCCTTTACAAGCCGGCTGGGGATGGTGAGATAGGAGATAAATGTGTTTTATTCTTCTTCCTTTTTTCGCTGCTGCGGTGTTTGGCCTCCTCCTGCAGATTTCCACAGAACGCTGTTTCTGGACAGGGGGAGGCTGTGGTTTTAATGAGAGAGCCGAGCAACACTATGCTGTAAATGTAGTGGAAATAATTCTCCTCTGACGTGTTGGCAAACAAACCTCAGCATAAACTGTGCTCTGCCAATTAAGGAAATGCTCCATTATCTAAATGAAAAAAGCGAGAAGCCTTGAGAGAGGGGAAGGATTGACCAGCCTCCTGCAGCCTGCTGGGCCTCAAGGCTGCTCCTGCTGTCGGAGTGGACCCTCACTCCTGCCTGACCTAATCCCCCTCCTCTTTTTCATTATACTACATTTCTATCTCCTCTGTCTCTCTCTCAATCCCTCCTCCCCTGTTTCCCTTTCATGCTCGTCTCTCCCCCCTTCTCTTTTTATGCAGAAACTTTTTTAATCTCTACCCCTGTGCTCTACTTTCCCTCTCCCTCCAGTCATTGCATTATATAACACACTTGCATTGCGGGGCATTCTAATTCAAGGAAGCTCTTGATGTTGGCAATTTTCAACTTCTAAGCACCCATTTTAAAGGAGAATGGGGGTTGGTTACCTCGTGAAAAAAAAAAAAAAGAAAAGATGCACCTCCTGGTGTGACAGCTAAAAGTGCTACCAGCTCCTGTGTCCTCCTTTCAAACCAGCCCGAGCAAAGCCATCAACACATCGGTGCTCAACAGTCCGGTGGAGACAGAAAGCTGAGTAGCCTGGAAACAGGAAGGTGCTGTGTTCGACTCTACATCAAACAGCGTTCGTGTCATGAAGCAGATCAAAGCTCCACGTCTCCTCTTTCTGTTAGTCACTGTCAAGGCCGATGCCCATGGTCCTGATTCGGGATTGGAAGGATTTGCTGAGGACTTTTTCAGTGTGTTTATATGATATATACATAAAAGATCATCATACGCGCATCAAATTCCTACTCCGGTTTTGCGAAACCGCGTTTTGCTAGCCGGGCTACTGGCTGACGCACTGACTGGTTAAATCCGGGGTACCGTGGCACCTCAGGCCGTCGAAACAGCACAGAGTCCTCATTAGTTTCTCACACCCACATTAGCACAGGGGGGGTCCTGAAGCCAAGGGCTCTGGCAAAAACAACGAAGGGGATGTGGGAAAAAAAAGCCTGAGATGGTTTCAGCTTCTGCCGCATCGCATTTCAGTGTCATCCTGCAACACAGTTCCATCCAATCAAACACAGGCAATGTATATATCTTGACTGTCAATATGTACTGATATCTGAGTTGTGTGTCTTATTTCAACATATTTATAATGTCTTGTGAACCCTCATCCTGATGGATGTTATATTTAAATTGGACCCCCTGCATCATATTTCAGGAAGTTTAAATTCCCCCACCAAAAGATGCTCCCTTTTTGGTTTTCCATGTGCACTGAAGCGTTCTCAATAGATGATGTATGTGCGTACGAGCTGAAATGAAAGTGAAAGCCTGAAGATTAAATGGTGCTGATGCTTTCGTCCAACCAGGAGCATCCTCAACTTGTCAGATAACTTAGGTCGAAACAGAAAGGAGTGTGGATTCGATGTGAAGCCTACAAGGACGTGGAGATTTTAAAATGAGAAAACGTTGGAATCAACACAGAGCTGAAGAGTTGGGACCTGAAATCATGACACTAAGAAAGAGAAACACACTGTATGAGAATGTGACTGTGGCATTAATCATCAGGTGGTGTGGACTATTTTTCATTTTTCAAGATCTGTGGATTCTTCTCTGATCATAAAAACAAATTTGCTTTTCCTGAAGAAATGTTTTTGTGCTTTGTTCTCTTTCCTATTTCTGTTGAGCACATTGTACGAGAGCTTTTTGGTATTAGTTTCTTGTTTGCAATATCCTCGGCTTCTTAGTTTAGGAACGCCTGTGATTTAGTTTACTCTCCTCACTTGCAGTACTGTTCGCCCGTTTCTTCTTCATGCCTCCGTTCAACATTAGTCATGACATGTTCCACTATACTTGTTAAATCATCATCTGCCCCGAGGTGTCCCTCTACGCTCGGGTCACAATCTGGAACCTCACACTCGCAGGACACACACACACAGGAGACAAGTGACACACAAACAGGATAACAGCCCGGAGCTGGGTATTGGGGAGAGAAAACTACCAAAGTGGTGTAGCACCATGCTGCTGCTGTTTCAAAGGGCAGCGGGGCGAAAGCAAGGAGGTGGAGAGTAAAGGCCTCATTAGTGAAACACAAAGTAACGCTGGCTCTCGTGTGATCTTCGCCTTCCTCTGATGTATGTGACAAACGAGTTATTCGACTGGAGATGAACTGGGAGAAGAAAAAAGGCCCATGCAAATCAGGGGGAGCTGTGCTTGTCCCAGTGCGGCCGCGTGCCCTTTTCGCTGGGGCTGACTCGCCGTCATCAAGATAATCCACGTTGCCTTAATGAAAAGCCCTCCAAGACAAACCAGTCAGGTACACAGCACATCTCATTCCACCGAAAGATATTGCTGTTCATTACGGCTGCATACCAGTGCTACGCGTCGTTGTTATATTGGGACTCGGGTGTCTCTCTACCTGCAGGCCTGTTTATTGGAAAAGAACAGGTCCCTTTGCGGCACTTTAATACCCCCCTTACATGGCCTGCTGCCATGAGCCACCTCAGCCTCGTCTCCATGGACATGAAGACGAAGAATAAAGGCAACTAGCGAGAGCATCCTTTATCGATCTCTCCTCCTTTCCATTCCTCTTTCCCTCCTTCCCTCTATCTCTCCTTTCATCCCTTCTACTCCTATTACCGAGGAGCACAATAAAAACACTATCTCTAATCTTAAGCACTCTCCTTGCGTAAAATTGGATTGGAAACCCTTACTTAAGGAGATCACTTTTGGATTGGAGTTTTTGTTTTTACAGTCAGCGTCAGGAGCCAAAGAGGTCAGGCAGGCCGTGTGATGATGTCCAATGCTGAGGCTGGCAGTCTGAGAGAAACTCCCAGCTTACAGTTCTCAGGGAGAGACAGAGACTGGTGCTAACCCCGGTGTAGATGGTCAGGGCTACATTCCATCTCAGCAGGTAGAACGACTTGGCTGCGCGCCAGCGATCCGTGATCCTCTTTAGCGGCAGTGGGAGGGACGGTGTTGAAAGGCCAAGAGGAGATGGGCTGTGCAAATACAGGAGCTGTTAGGAGGAACTCATATCGGCAGAGTGCTGCACTGACTCATACACGTGCGCTGGCGGGTCAAAGAGCAATGCGAAAGCAAAATACGGCAGGCGACTAATTGCGCTGCATTGAATCCGGAGGGAAATCACTCAAATGGGAGCGGGCTGATCAATCTCAGCGATAGGAGCCGTGATGGAGTGGGCAGCTTTATGGCTTCAGCTCCCTCACATGCGGCTTGGATCATTTTTCAGCAAAGGCCTGCTTTACATAGTTCCTACTGTATGACACTAATAGTCGGAAGCAAGCAACGCTCCTCCTGATTCTATACACTAAGCAATTCAAACGGATTTATGAACAGCTCTGCTGTGTCTCTGCATAATCTAAACAGCATGAATAGTTTAATATGGAGTTAACATAAAGCATCGCTGTCTCAGTCCTTCATGGAAAACAAGTGACTTGCATTGTCAGATAACAGATGACATAACGTCTTTAAGTGAATCTCAAGCTTTTCAGGGGCTGAGCATTTTCCCTGTGTCATCCGAAGCACGGTGCACCGAGCGCTCCTCTCGACAACGCTGCTCATTTGGTTATAATGACCGCCTGACAGTGACAGTGGCAAACTTGTGACAACTCCCGCTGGGCCGTCACACTACCAGCCCGGGCAGAGTTTAGAGGGAAAAGTGCAGAGCAGCTCAGCCAACGTACGGCAATCAGTTGATGCAACCCAAACGAAACACTGAGTGCTTCTCAGCCAGCTGCATGAAAGCCTCTTGTTGTGCCCGGCTCTGCTGCTGGTGCTTGGTTAATTGTAGCCCCGCACACAGGCAGGCAGCCGGGCAGGCAGGAGAGAGGACGGCCTGCGATGATTTCCACAGGCAACTGGCATTCATTTTGTCTTGAAGGCGCATAAATAAAGGCTGTCTAGTCGGGTCCATTTTAATTAGGCGAGCCACATGATCTTACTCCAGCTCTCTCTGTTAACACTCACCAGAGGCTGCGGCATGCGTTAATTACAACCGCATGCCACACAGTGAATCCAAGGTGAGCTCGAAAGTAGAAACTCAGAAGAGGTAAACAACGACGATAAAAAAACAAAACACCTTCAGCGGAGTTTCTCATGATGAGGCACATATTTGGTGCAACGGTTATTCCCCTCCCCCCAGTCAACCAATTACAGCGCAATGTTGGGAGAAAGAGAGAGAGAGAGAGAGAGAGAGAGAGAGAGAGATGTGGAGAGCCAGCCCAATTTAATGCAGATTCACAACACCCCCCCCCCCCCCCCACCTCAACAGAAATGCGGTCTTCCTCACCTTTACAGTAGGTTTATGATTTCAAATAGGCTGGGGAGAGGCTCGAGATTGTTTTGTCTCACATTTCCTCCCCTGCAAACTCCCGTCTTTCCATTTTTCCACCTCATTTGTGGAAAAAATCAATTCGTGAAAATAAACACTCAGTGTCTTTGCTCCAGCGTCCAAGTCAATTTAGATTTCGCGCATGTTTCCTCTGCTCTTTTTTTTTCCGAAAGGCTTAATCGTTTTCACATGTCACATATGTTTCATCGCCTCTAACGTGATTTTTCCTCGTTATTGGGAGCACTTATTTGCCACCCCGTCCTTGGATGGAGGTATTAGAAAGAGAGTTCATTTTCCTCGATCCCTTGCTGATTTCTTCATTACATTGCAGCAGAGGCGCCGCGTGGCGAGCCTCGCACCGAGATGGGACTGCTCTTAGAAGTGCGACTGCGAGTGTTACTATACCTCCGAGACGCCGGAGCGCCACTTAATAAACAGAGTAGACAGAGGATCACTTTGAACTCCTGTGACATGTAATGAACCTGTCTGTCTCAGCCACCGCTCTGTCTGGGCTCAGGCGGCGCACAGTAAAAAACGCAGAAAAAAGGAAGTAAATAAACAAAAACACTTCCAAATAAGCCTAGAGGCCCTGTGAAAAAGCCATCAGTTACACATGGTTAGACTCATAGCATTTTGCCAACGCCATAAGAGGAGATAATTGTCTGTTTCAGTGCTGTTGCCTCTTTTGTTGCATAACAGATATTTACATCAGGGACTAATTACTCCAGATTGGGTGTCAAAATCCGGATTAACTTGTGGGATGCATCCAGTTCGGTGTTGAGACTCATTTATTAGCGAGAACAGACACCGTGCTGCTTTGACCCGATCAAAAACTCACCAAATAACTTTTTCTCTTTCTTCTCTGCATTTGCTTCTCTAATGTTGTTGGAAAAACAAAGTGATATTGGCATTTACAGGCAATCTGTAAAAAAGACTGATGCTCCCAAGACTGAACAGTTATCAGTTCTGCTCATATCAACCCGTAGGTCAATCCCACAGAGTCGTCATGCCAGTGTGCAGCTCCTCAGATTATAGATGAGTCTTTTGTAATCCTACAGGGGCAAAAAAATATGCCAACATTTGTTTTAGAATCGGCTGATTGTCATGTTAATTCTGTCTTTTTCCCCCTTCCACACACAGGTCTTGTGACGTGGGGCCAGAGTTCCGCGTGGGGACAAAATGCCATTACTTAAGCATTCAGGAATCTCGACGTGACATTCCCTGACCGCTGTGACAATGGCAAACATATTCAAATGAAGAAGAGTGCCACTGTCATTACGCCCCTGTCACGGAGACGATGACACCTCCCACTGGACCCCGAGCATGTTTGGAGAAAAGGGGGGAAACCGAGGGAGAGATAACGGGAGAAGCAGGAGCGACGATGAACCAACTCCGGGAGGAAAACAGGTGTAACAACACCGTTTACCTTATCTCTGCCTCCTCTCATTCTCTCCGCTCTCCCTTTGTAATCCATCGCTCTGCTTTCCATTGGCCTATTTGCCTCACTGAAGTTTTTTTTTTTCTTTCTGCCTGTGCTCTGCAGTGGAAGGAGGGACAGGTTTACATGGGTGGGATTCTTTGAAGTGAAAATGCAGACTACTCCCTGCTGTAGCCAAAGCTCATCTAATCAGGGTCTAATTCCAGTTATTAAGATTTGAGAGATAACTTTGATTCATCACAGTCCATCTACCCCGATCGGTTAATCACTGTCGCGCTAAGCTCTTTTTTAGTCATCCTTTTGTTTCCGCTCCCTCTGGCACGCAGAGAAAGGGAATAAGAGAGATAGAAGAGAAGGGAAGGGAGAAGATATTAACAATATTAATGACCCGTGATTCTCGTCTCCTTAATGAGAAGGGTTATTAACCGTGATTATCCATGATGAAATGGTGGTGATTCTTGAAAGCTTGAGAAAACTTGTACAATCGCTTGTCTGCTGATTTGCTCCTGTGATGTTTAAGAAACCAAAAGGTGAGCGCAGTGAGGAAGAAAGAAGGAGAACTTAGAGGATAAAGAGGCAGGGGCAACCCGGGGAAACGGAGATGCTCACAGCAGGAGGCTGGGAGGGATTTTCTCTTCTTTCCTTTTTTTTTTTAAAGGAGGCTAAAGCATCCGTTCTCTAGTCCCAGTGCTGCTGCATTTCAGAGAGTTAAAAAATCTGTCTTCTTCACAGAGATGAATCCAAACTCTGAAGTGGCTCTACTTTTTCAAAACCCCCTGGCACCATGTCGCGTCTCGCGTCCTCTCCCGGAGTCTCTTCCTGTGGCTAACGAGTGGGGACAAAGTACGCACCCAATCGCACATCTGCTGGTTGACACTGCTGAATGGCTGTTTGAACACCTATGCCGCTCTCGCCAGATCCCTGATACAGCGTTTCCTCCACTCACCCTTTTTTTTTTTTCCTCATTCCAATTATGGGAAGTTGCATGCTTGTAGAGTCCCTGTCGGCTCGATTCCCTCTACGGAGAGGAGGGGGAGGCGGCGGGGGGGTCTGAGGGGGTGCGCTGTCTGGTGAATCATTGATGTGCAGTCAGACAATTTCATTGCAGATCTGTGTGTATGTGCATGTGCGTATGTGGAGTGGGTATGGGTGTGGGTGTGGGGGGGTTGGCAGCAGACAGATAACAATCCTGAATTATGCATGTCTGTCCCTTGCAAGGAGCGGGAGGTGGTGGATGTGGATGAGCCACACTCTCTGAAACCCCCCCGGGGACAGATTTGGATAGAAAAGAGCTAGGTGTGAAAAAAGTCGGGGCGCTACCTGACCCGCTTCAGATGCCTCTCTTTAGCTCCACAAACTCCTCAAACTGTGATGGCTGCCGTCCCTAAACCAACAACTGCGCGGGAGATCTGCTGAGGAAACAGCCCCGGTACGGAGCCCCGTTCTGCGGCAGTAACGCTAACAGGCCGGAGTAGCAGATTTGCCAACTTATTTGTTAGATGTTCCCTTAAAAGCACCTCTGGGAATTAAGCCTGAGCCACGCGAAATGCTATCGCCCTCCTAAAATTACACTGTACCACAGAAACACCTGCTGGGCCCATTTTAGATAATAATCCCATTTCTACATGCCAGTACAGCTCTCAGACGGGAGAAATTGGATTGTTTGCATTACTGACCTGTGGAGCAAGCCAGTCTGGGAAAAGCAACAGCCTTGAGGCTTTATTAGATTCAATCGGTCTTTCATAAACAAAACCTTAGTTTTCAGAAAGGTAAAAAAGGAAAAAAAAAAATCTGCTAAATGTGGGTAGGCCAGCACTTTGTGGACACACTCCATTTATTTTCTCCAATTAAATCTCTTTAATTGGATTGAGGGCTGGCACCTGGTTTACACTCTGTCAACCACGCAATCCACAATAATTGATGCCAGAGCTGTGTGTGTGTGTGTGTGTGTGTGTGTGTGTGTGTGGTGTGTACATGCGTGCGTGGGATGTGTGGCGATGGGGGAGGGATTTAGAGCATGTCTCACTACTCCACAATTTCACTGTGATCAATTTATCAATGGCTCGCCTCCTGTCCACAAGCGTCCACTGCACTGAGATGGGAAAAGCCTCTACACAGACAGGCACACACACACACACACACACACACACACACACACACACACACACACACAGACACACACACACACTTACACACATTCACACACACACACACACACACCAAATCAGAAAGATTAAGATAAAAATGATAGCATCATGTTAGCTGATGTTATCAAAATGTATATGATTTCATCCTTTAGCTGTTTAAGGTGAAGCTTATTTAACCAACTTTTTTTTTTTCAAAATGATGATAATGTTTGAAGGTAATGTCTAATATTATGTGCATTATTTTGTTGTTTTTCCACTTGTCTCATATTAATTAACTTTTTACTTTAAATTCATATTTAAAAAAAAAAACTGTTAAAAGCCGCATAATCAGTAGTCAATAACAAAGAGCTGTCATCTGACACACTTATATATTCACATCCTGGAAATGTACAGCTTTTACAGCATTAAATCAAAGTAGATAGTGTTTTCGATGCATGTCAACAGCAAAACCAAGTTTAATGTCAAAAGGAAAATAAACACACTCTATAATCTGGTGTAAATCAATTAAAAATACACTTACAATACTTTAAATGTAATTCCTCTTTAGCAAATAGTAAATCAGTGAGTGTTTTGTGACACAATGTGCAAAAGTAACCACAACAGCTGTCAAATAGATGAGGTGTAGAATCATGTAAAATATCTCCCTTTGGAATGTGTTGAAAAATACGTGTAAAGTAGCATTTAGTGAAACTACTCGAGTTTCAACCAGACAGGAAGAAAAACCCGCCTTCAGGTGTACGCACATTTAAAAATAAGTTCAAACACATGCTAATGAAACAGATTTACATACATAGTTGCAAGCTCTGATACATATGTGAATATGCACACCTACAGAACTCGGATCCACTCCTGAATACAAACTGCCTGCGCAGAATACAAATGGTGTGCGCCCACACGTGGAAACACGCGGAGATACAAATCCAAGAGATGCATCACGGCGCGCTGACAGCATCTTTAAGACACTTTGAGAAACACCCGGCTCCTGAATACCGAGCTCCGCCGCCGTACAAATGGAGAGAGGCAGAGACAGAGCGAGGGAGAGGCCAAGGGAGACCCGACACAGTAAATAAAAATACAATTTCCTCCAGTGACATGCCCATTCTGTTGGAATCCTGACTCTAATTATTCTAAGCACTTTGAGGGATGGCTTTCCACTGCATTAATCTACACACCCACTAGCCCATCCACAGTCGATGCACTTTTAACTACCTAAGGACGCCCCGAAACTCTTCCTAAAACCTCGGGAGGGGGGAGATTGACTTTGTACAGTGATGGGGCAAAGTGCTTTGCCTGACTGAATCTTTCTCTAAATCTCACAGCACAACACCGACCAACAATTTTCATTTTTCAATTTCAAATAGCGTTTCCCCACTCCCACCCCCACCAGGAGAAGAAAAAGGAGGGAAGGGGGTGTACCGCCGTGCGGCGCAGCATCAGAACACGTCTGTGAATCCTCATTACAGGGCCTGTGTGAGAGTGTGCGGTTGTTTTCCTCTGGGCAGGAAAGCACTCGTAGCTCATTTGGAACCGAGATGAATCGATAAATCACCGGGGACCATCAATCAATCAATGGGCCTATCAATACTCGCTGGACGAGGCTCCTCCCAGTGCGGGGGGCAGGCCTTGGTCGAGAATATGACGGGCAAATGGGCTTTTTACATAATAGCTCCGTCCACTTGTGCTGAGTGCAAGATTGATGTTGTGCAATGTTTACATGTTGACACAAGCGGTAATATTGATGCACAGCAGGTCCCTTGTTTACATATAAAATAATCAACACACACTCACACGTACACAAACACACAGCTATACTGTAATGTGGAAGCTGCAAACATTGCGATCATGTTTATCAAAATCTAAACAAGATCAAACTATCTTTGAAGCAGCTCTGCTCTCTGATCGGGGGCTATATATCTGCTGCACTGCAACATCTACCCTTTATAAACATCTGCCCCCTCGGCGGATAGAAGAGAAAAAAGGAAAGATACAGAAATAGAGAGGCGGAAGCAGAGATCCATCTTTCCTAATTAATCAACACACATTTTTTTGAGTACAAAGTTTGTATTAATTTGGCTTCCAGCTGCTCTTTTCCCCCCCGAACAGACACCGAGGCCAAACTGCACAGCACGTGATGAAGAGAGTGACGTTTTGATGGAAAGTGGAGGGCAGGCTCTCTCTCTCTCTCTCTCTCTCTCTCTCTCTACTTAATATCCTCAAGACAAAATGGGGAAAAGGGATGAGGCTGCAATAACAAGCAGCATTGTTGCTCTTAAAGGCTGCTGATATTCTATATTTCTCTTACTGTCAGCAGATCCTGGGAAAAAAATGGAAAAAATGTTCAGAGGGCGAACCTGAAGATAAATTGATCCCACAAACGAGGATTGTCAAAGTGCACTTCATTACCATGAACTCTATGTTTCTGCTGCTGCCAATGCTCACATAAAATGTAGATCAATCCGCTTCTGAAAGTAGTCCCCCACAAATGCACCGCTGCTTAACGATTCCTTCCGGTGAAAGAAAAAATAGAAGGGGGATGCGAGACAGAAGCCGTGAAATACAGATATGTCCATACGATGCTTCATTTAAATACCTTTCATTAACAGTGTAATAAAATTTTGTATTCACGAAGAGGGATACATTTGTTATCAGTGGGAGCAGAAACCTGAAATTTTGAGAAATGTCTCCTGCAGAATATAATTCCTCACACTGGCTGCGAGCATGAAGTGTTGGCAGGTAAATTAACTTTCCTCTAACTTACTATCTCCAGCCCACGTGCCCTTCAGCAAAGCACTTATCCCCTAACTGAGCTGCTTGGTAGCCATCAGCAGAAAACCGAGACTGTGCTGAGAGTTAACGTGCACGACTGTGTGAGAGCCCTGCAGGGCAATGCCTGAAAAAGAGGTTGCAAACTCAGCAAATGCGTTGAAACTAAAAAAGAAAAAAAAGAGCGAAAAACAAAAGAATGAATATACAACCAACCAAACAATTAAATGAATAAATTAAGTTGTCATGTTTTTATTCAGAGCGAAGTTACTATAGTTTAGGACAAAGTATGAGGAATTTGTTCTCACAGGAATTTGTTCTCACAAACGCTGATTTACATTGTGGAAAAAAGATGCTGCTTCATTCCTTTTTTTACTTAGGCTCCTAAAATAAGGATTTTAGACTTTTAAGAACGGTGCAAATCAGAAAATGAGCCTGTTGTAAAAGGAGATACTGCAGTCAAAGAGACAGAAGAGTGGAAAATTCAGTCGCAGCATAACAGATGTAAACAGTGTGATTTTTTTATTTTTTTTTAAAGAAATGACTGAAGAGAAGAGAATAGAGTGAAAATGGGCAAGAAGACGTTTTTTTTTTCTTCCTATTCTTGTTCCGTGAGCCGCTAACGTCGTGAACCTGCTCCTCGTGTGTCAGAGTCTGGCCGTCGTGGTCTGGTCCTGATGATGGACAAGCAATAAACGGTTGTGCATGAGTTGGTCTGTGTGTTACGACCACTCTCCAATTGAAGAAGATGGAGTGAAGGTGTCGCACACGCATGAGATGGATCTTTTGAACTACGCCTGCTGACGGCCGCTAACACTAAACCCGGTGAAGAAAAATGGAAACTGTTTACTAATAACACAAATGTAATACCTATGCTTTGCTTTACGAACACAACAGTTTATGCTCTTATAGAGCAAAAGAAAAATGGAAAAGCAAATTGACAACATAACAATCTGGACAACCTAATATAACCTCACGCTTCCATAAATGATGAGGGAGCTAGGTTCGTTTCATTTATAAGAAGCATTTAGTTTTTACCTCTAACTAGGTTCACAATCCCCTTAAATCAAATCTTCAGTTCACATCTGCAGAAAAATACAGATGTTGAGAGACAGTCATGGCGTTTTTTAGGCATTTTTCATGAGAAAATAGTGAAAATTTTCTTATTTTATATATTTATAAACAAACAAAAAAAACTCTAATCGGCCAACTTTCAGTGAATTTCACTTGTTTCTGAGACACTGTTGGCTAACAACCATAACAGCTACCAAATTCTGACCAAAAACCTTCCCCGGCTGAGGTAATTATCTGGTTTTGGTCCAAATGCAATGAGGCTCCATCATTTCAGATGAGCCTGTCTTGTGATATCTATTGCATATTTAAAGGCCCGAATCTGCTGGATGTATAGGTGTCACCCAAGTCCATAAGCATCAATGTGTGTTTGTGTGCATGTGTGTATTTGTGTGCACTGAGGCTCTGCACACAGTGCTACTATGTGGCAGCTGACACAATGGAAACAGATTGCCGTGGTTGCTCTGCAGCTCTCCATCACATCGCAGCAGATAGAGGGAGCATGAGGCCTAAGGGTCAGCGCCGTGACTGCCTGCAGACACACGGCACCGGGCCCAGTCATTACTGTTAGCTAATTGGAGTTTTCCTCGGGGTCAGGCTAGCCATCTGTGGTGCCTATACCACCGAAGACCCCAACCCCCTACATCATTTTTAACGCTTTGCCTCAGCTTGACGTGACTCTCTTTCTCCCTTTTTTCCTATAAGAACGGGGAGGATTTTTTATCCAACCCAGTTAAGAAACCCTACCCACTTCTGAATGACCAACGCCACGACAGAACGACCGCAGTCTCAACCCTAACCCTTACCCCGTAAAAAAAAAATGGTTGGAAAACCGATAACAGCTTAGGGAGCTAGGCTAGGGGGAGGTAGGCAGTGGTGGTTAGGGAAAGAGTGTGATATCCCTTCACCACAGCTGGTTAATAGGAAAAGTCTCTGTCTCCTCTGTGCACCATTCATCATGTCAAATGGTAATATCTTTAAAGGTCAGGCCGAGTCATAAAGAAAAAAGAGCCTTGGCTAAACTTTCCTTGGGATTTCCAGAGGTCTAATCACCAATCACCAAATCTGAAGTGTCTCTTTTGATTGGCTTTTGATGACCTTGTTTCAAAGTGAATCATTACACAAAAAGGGACATTCAGAAAACCAGTACCTAGCAATTTTTTACATAATGGCACGAAGGAAATTCTCTTGATGGAATTAACCAGCCTCACAAAAAAAAAATATGAGAAAAATAGAGGCTTGTGGAAATACAACAAAACTGCAGCGGCATGATTTATCCAGCTGACTTCAAGCTGAAAAGCAGCAGGGTTCACAATAAAGGAGCTTAAAAGCTAGATAAAATAGAGGAAGAAAAGGTGGCGGGAAATAAAAGAGAGGCAGAGGAGCTAAAGACTGCTACTGTCTGACAAGTGTCACACTTGCGCTTCGATCCAGCCTTCCTCCTGCGCTAATGACTGTCAACACGACAAGCAGGGCCGTCTGAAGGGGGAGAAAATTACTCGCTGAAAAGCAATTGACTGACCCCCATCATTTCTCAGGGAACCAGTGACCTGTGAATATTTCATTATGGGGAAAGTCGTGAGGCCCATATAAATGGGGGGCAGAGGGGGGTGTTGATCCGGTGAGCTGTGGCATCCCAAGCCGAAGACGGGAACCGGGGGCTGCCCTGCTTGCATGCCTGCCTTGTAGCCTTTTCACTCCTCTACGCACACAATGTATTTTGTCTAGCTAGAAAAGAAGAATTAATTTTGTCTAGCTAGAAAAGAAGAATTAATGAAAAGACTTATATTTTTCAATGGAGCGTGTTGAGACCTAATGTAGAAAGAAGGGGGGAGTATCTGGGAGAAAGAGGTGCTTCGATTACCAAAACTCTGGATGGAAAATATATGAA